>NC_071588.1:8366197-8667291 GCF_024509145.1 Vidua macroura | reverse complement strand
TTACATGGAGCATTTGGCAAATCCCATTCCTTGTGTTGTTATCATTAAAAGGCATTGTAATGTATAGCTGTAAAATTGGGAAGCTGCACTTCATGGCTGAAGCTTTCTCGAGAGGATACAGGAACTCTTCCTGGTTTCACAAGGGGCTGTAGATGTTCATTGTCTTGGGGGAAGACTGGATTCAGATGGTGGTTTGAAACTACAGATTGTTACTGGCATAGTTTCATATAGTAGAGGACTCATCATTCTGATCTCTTCACTTTAGTCAAAAGCACTGAACTGGCATTTTTTAACTTCCTATTTTTGCCTGGAATCGAGCTGTTAGACCCAGCAATATGTAGTTCCTGTTAGTTTTGCTTGAAGCTGTGTTTCATTTTAAAGTGTACAGTCTATTTCCTGACAGGTTTTTAAATGTTTTATAAATATTTTCTAAAATACAGCTTTTGTGCAATGTTTCAGGTTAGTCCTGAACGTGGACTTCCAGCTCCCAGCTCTCCTGGAGGATCTGCTGCAGTTCATTACTTTGAAGGTAGATAACCTTAAGTCTGTGATTTGGGGTTTTGTTGATATTTATAGAAAATTTAAAACAAAAAAACTTATGACCCCTTCCTCTGCCTTTTAGAATTCTTACAGGAATTCAGTGGCACATGCTGGCCAGGATTTTTTAAAAAATTGTGGTTTAAAGACGGTAGGAAGTAATTATTAACAGCAGTAATTTCAAGGCTCAGTTATTTTTTACTTGTTTCTTGATTCCCTTCCTGCTAGGCAGTGCCTAGTGCTGAAGAGCTTAATTCAACTAGGCCAGAAAGATTTCAGGAGATTAGGCTGAGTAACTTTGAGGAACAAGAGTTAATATTGTCCTTCAGTAGACAGCTACATTGTTGATCTAGGGTCTGGAATTTTGAAGCTTGTGGCACATTGTATAAATCCAAAACAGCTGCTCTCTTTGGATGTGTGTGATGTGGGTCATTGTGGAAGACCGGTAATTTGCTGAAGCAAGAAATACTAAATGAGACACTGAAGTGGAGTGTTCACTAATGTGCATTAGTTACTGTATCATAAAAGGTCAAAACTTGAGAAAGTTTCATGAATTAACATGCAAGCTCTTAACTGCTGAGCTGTGGTAGAGCTCCATCTGTGAGTTCTAAGTCAAAGGAGGGCTTAAAAATAATCTCCCCTTCATGAATCATGTGGAGGACTAGCTCTGCATCTGAGCTGTTTTGGTGTCTCTGGTTTTGTCTGACCCATTCAGGTTTTTAACAGTTTGGGCTTTCTCTCTTTCTGGGCCATTCTCCTCTCTCAAGCCCTGGCTTAAATTAATTTTTTCCACATTGCTTTTATTTTTTCTTCATGTTGCTATTTCTAGAGGCATCTCTTCCTCAGTCATATAATGGGATTACAGGGTAATTCTTAAATTGCCAAGTACGAACAGAGCTGTTTATCTTCTGTCTACTGTGTTGAATCAATGTATTCTTCAATGTTGTGGTCTTCATGGTTTGAGTTAAAAAAATAAATAAAACCCAATGGTTGTAGGTTAGAGAGATACTATTGTAGTAAAACAGAAATAATCTTAAGTCTGTAGATGGACAACTTTGTAGAATCTTTTGGATTATTTTAATTGTCTCTCTGGTAGAGTTTTGATTATTCCAGTCAGGATTTTATTTTCAGTACTAACTTCTACCAAATATTTCAGCTCCAGTCAGTCCTTGTATTACTTGTGTTGATATAGTTTGTGATGGTCTTGCCTTCTGAAGAAGATGAGTAGTGACCTTGGTTTTATTCTGGCCAAGGCTAACAGCTTAAAAAAAAAGAACTGAGGACATTTTTTTTTTTGGTGTAAATAAATAGTCTTACTTGAAAGCCTGTTAATCACAAGAATATTACTCTAGCACAGCCAGCTGAGTACTTCAGAAAGGCGTGAGATGCAATTTCTCAAGAGGAAACAGAGCCAAGAGCAGTTTGCTGAGCAAGTTGTTCGCTTAATAGAGTACTTGAATCTGAAAAACAATTTGATTCTCTTTGCTTTCAAAATGCTCTGGTGAATTGGTGCCTGTTCTAAAATGAACACCGTGCCATGTGTTCATTTCATCTAATACAGAGGAAAACCTTGCAGGACAGTTTTGACTTAACCTTTTCTTTGCATCTCTGTGCTTCTGATTTAAGGGGCATTTACAAATGTTTTCAGGTAGATGCACATCAGTAGTGTGGAAAGGTTTGTCAGAAGTATCTCTGACATGGACACAAGTTACTGTAATGAATTCTCTGTTGTGATCGTAAACTCCTAATGACAATTGTATCATAGTTTTCTGTCTTAATTTACTAATAGATGAGCTAAAATGCACCTCTGGAAAGTTAAAGACTGTGTTAGAAAGAACTCTTTTGCAGTGGCTAAATGCTTCCATTAAAGACAGTTAATATCCTTTCTCTCCTCAAACTTGTATTTCCATTATTTTTCTCTGATCAGGTTCATATCTTCCTGATGGGAATGCACTGGATCCTGATTATTACTTCTCCACAATCAGTTCCAGCTTTTCAGTTTCTCCTCTCTTCAATGGTATTAACAACAAAGAGTTTAACATCCCACTGGAAATGCTCCGACAGCTGTTGAACATGGTACATGATGGCAGTCAAGATTGCAGTGACACTGTGTTCTAGATATTTGCTAGAAATAGATGCAGTTTAAACTTAAAACTTCTAGAATTGCAAGTAAAATGACAGCCTTTGTCTCTCAAGCTTTGTGTAATTTTATTTTTATGGCATTTAATGTCATGCTTCAGTAGCATTCTGGAAAGCTCTCATAATATGCAGAATTTGGAAAATTAAGTACATTTATGACAACTGCTTCCTGCTTGAGTCTGGCAGACCACTTGTTCTGGTGTAACCTGCATACTGCTAGTTGCTGAAATGAAGATTGGGTTTTGCTGTGAGAGTGAGACTTCCTGAAGGATTTGCTGGGAATTCACACAAGTGACAGAAGCTGCAGGCCCTTTTTGCTTCTGGCATCAGCTATTCTGGAACAGCAGAGAGGCTCAGATGTTCTTGTTACAGCCTTAATTTCATCTGAGGCTTCATAGTGAAGTGACTTGTGTTTTCTGTGCATAAGCAAAATTTTATTAGATGGTACTCTGCTCCTATCTCGAGTCATTAACAAGAAACATCCTGTTTTAGTTTGGTTTTTTTCTCTCCATAGGTAAAGCAGATAGTTGAGGATTCTCTTCTGAAGAACTTAGATGCAGTAATAGCTGAAGTTGCAGAGGTATGGTTTTACCTTCCTTCTTTATTGACTTTAATGCTTCATTTTTTGCCTTATTACTTGCAAAATCAGTATTTTACTTATGTAAGGTATGCCTTCTCTTTGCAAAATGATACTAATTTCCTTTTTGAACAGTTCTTTCAGTGGTTTAAATCTAGCCTTGGACTGTGTAAAAATGGTGAAGAGGGGTGATATTTTTCACTAACATAGGAGGAAATAGTTATTTTCCTACTAGCTCTGTTGTCCTAATAAATTACAGCATTGGTTGCCCAAAACAGGTTTACTGTAGACTAAGGACTTCCTTGCATATTGCAGTGACATTGTCTTTTTTCACATATATGAAATGCATTGGTTATTTTCAGTTTGTGGCTTGGAAACCACTGCTGCTCTTTTAGGTGCCATTTCTATGAGTTTCAGTGTTGCAGCTCATGGACTCTCAGAGGTGACAGATTTGGTTCTTTAGGTCTGTGAGTCCTCATTTCAGAACAAGAATTTGTTTCTTCTCCCCTCCCCTGGGTGCAGTTCTGTCACAGCCTTCACCACATTTTATGGAGTTTGCCTCATTTCCTCAGGGCATAAAGCTGTGGTGAAAGGGGTGTGTGCTGAAATGTGTGCAGAAATGACTCTGCTTTGCTCTCAGCCTCCTGTTTGAAATGGAGGCCTGAGTGGAGAAAACTTCAGCCTCTCTTTCTGCCATCTCAGTAAAGTGAGAGCTTTGAGTCTCCCCCTTTTTTTTTCTTTTTTGTTTTTACCCCTATTGTTAGAGAAACAGACGTGCTCTTCAAATCAAACATTTTCTGAATTTTGTTTAATGCATTGAATGGTGTACTTTTATTAAAAGTAGAGGGGGAAAAGTGAGGTTACTTCTTCTACCTGTTTAATATGCTTGTTTACTTTGTGGAGGTGGAGTGAGATTACTTTGTATAATGGAAAATACTTCCTTTTGAATCTGGCAGATTGCTTCTTGTGTCTTTCAGACGGGTTCTAGTACAGATCTCTATTACAAAACCTTCAGTGACCCTCTTTACCTTGCTCAGTTTAAAATGCTGAGAGACACACTATACTATATGAAAGGTATAGTATTTATTTATTTTTATTTATCCTTCATTATGTTTAGGATCACAAGCATCATCTGCTTTCTGTTGAGTGTTTGAACATTGGGTTTGCATTTCCTAGGAACTCTACTTATGCTATTAAATTTGTATTTTGAAATGTTTCCATATTAAAAAGGCACCATGAAAGTAGAAAAACATATTTTGGCCCCCATTAAAAGGATTAATAGATGACATTTGAATTGTCTGTTCACTGGTGGACTTTGTTATAATATTTATTTTTTAGACAGGAGATAAAATTGATTAAATAATAAAATGTAGCAATGACTTTTATATATGCTGTTATTCTGATACACTGACTTCCCTCCTTCCAGTATAATGTTGTTTCCTTTTCTTTCTTTAGATCTTCCCAACTCATTTGTGAAGGAAATCCATGATTTTGTGCTGGAGCAATTCAACAGCAGCCAGTCAGAACTTCAGAAAATCCTCCACGATGTGGATCGACTGCACAACGAACTGAGCCCTTTAAAACTGCGTTGTCAGGCCAATGCTGCCTGTGTGGATCTCATGGTGTGGGCTGTGAAAGATGAACAAAGTAAAAAAAATGCTCTTTGGTTTCTGCAGTGTCTGTTTGTTCTGTTCTAAGTTGTAGAAATCCTTATGGAGTAGATAGTGCTCAGAGAAATATTAAATTTCAGTGGAATACTTTTTACTTTTAGAATACAAGGGTAAAACTTCCATCAAAAGATTGTCAGATTAGTTGGCTGGTTAGTTAGACATCTCTTTATAGAAATGGAAACAGAAACTTCCTATTACTTATCTCCAGGGGATGCTATAAATGCTGAATTGCATGCAGCTATTTATTTTCTAGTTTCTGTTTTATTTATTGCTCTTTATGTCTTAAGTATTTCTCAGTTCTTTTATAGAAAATGTTTTATCTTCATTGCTAGCAGACTGGGAAGCTCTTTCTTATTTTTCCTCTATTTTGTTTCTTGCTGTATAAATCTTACATCTGCTGAATACGTGGAGGATTTTTTTCCTTTGGACATTGCAATATTTAATTTCTGTTTAGTATGAAGTATGCTCAAAATCAGCTTTAAGTACTGTCATTCTTTTAGTAACAATGTTTGACAGAGCTGTTTGGTGCAGGTGCTAAGTTTCTAAAACTGTTTTTGCAGAAGCAGCACTAAATCTTATACTACAAGATTGAAACTTATAAATTCTCTTCATTATTTTAGAAATTCCAGTAAGCATTGGGTTGTGTTTGGCCTAATAACAAATTGGAAATATTTTTTTCTGTTTGATTTTTTAAGGTGCAGAAAACCTGTGCATCAAGTTATCAGAGAAGCTGCAGTCAAAAACCTCAAGCAAAATCATAATTGCTCACTTGCCACTGCTAATTTGCTGTTTGCAGGTCTGTCTTTACAGTATTTGTCATTAATTACTGCAATTACTCACTGTATCAGTGAATGAGAATTTGCGGAATTTTACAAGTTACTAGAACGTTTTATCTGCATTTTTTATTACTTTCCATCACTGTGTTCTATATTTGGATTTCAGGGGTCTGGTGTGAAAACAAGGAACTGCTTTTAAGATTTTCTTAGCTTAGCTACTTCTTGAAGAATAATATTCATGAAGGGTTTTTAACCAGAATTTAATTTCTGAACTATTTAGCTTCTTAGTCCATTACACAAATAATTAAAATATTAGGACTAGTAGACCACTGAGGTTTTAGACTAAGCCTTGGTTATTCTATTTTTGTCTTCTTGTTGGGCACTTATCCAGTCTTACAAATGTGGTGTTTTCCACCACATAAGTTGTAAGTTACCAGGTTCATCTAAATGTTGGAACTTGTACATTAACTTTATTTTTGGAGAGTGCAGTTCATTTCATGTAACTCCTGTGAAAACACCCGGGAAGAGATCAGCAAGGCTTGAGTGGTATGTGACACACTCTAGAATAACCTAAAAGAGTTAGAGGCTTAAAATGTCTAAATCTTATGCTAAAAATTGAGTCTCTCAAACTGTGTAGGATTTGCTTTGTTTTCTGTTTGTTTGTATTAAGCTGAAGTTGCAAGCTTGCAGCTGACATAAAAATAGTACTGTTTTATTCTAAAGTTATGTTTTGTTGGTTTTGTCTTGGTGTTTTTTTTTTTTTTTTTTTTCTTTCCCTTTTTAGGGTCTGGGTCGTTTGTGTGAGAGGTTCCCTGTTGTGGTTCATTCTGTCAATCCATCATTGAGAGACTTTCTTGTGATACCTTCCCCAGTGCTTGTGAAACTTTACAAATATCACAGCCAGTACCACACAGGTAAAGGAAAAAAGCCTATGCTCCAGAATGATTGTTTTCCAACTTTTGTGGCTTTTTCATACTTTTTGGTATTTTGTGGTGATGCAGCTATAGGTGGAAATGGAGATGGGATTGTGTAATTTTTTTTGGAGATGGGGAGGAGGGAAACAAATGAAATTCTGGTAGAAGTGTATCTAAGGGTGAGGATCAGAACTGCTGTGTCTCTTCTGACACTGAGCACTTCTGTCTTGAGTGAGACTCTGCAGCCAAAGCCAGTGCATAATTATCCTCATAGTGAAGGAAAAGAATCACATACCCAGTTGGAACCTCCCTTGTTTCGAGTTGAGGCTGTTGTGTCTAATTCTCCTACAAAGGCTGCTTGTCTGCCCTGTAGCCTACTTTGCAGCTTGGGAGGCAGCCACTGGCTCTGTCCAAAGCTGCTTCTTCTCCAGAGTGAACGAGGTCACGTTCCTCACACTCCCTGTGCACATCCTCTGCTCCAGCCACGTGACTCTCTTGGCGTTTGGCAGGTTTTTGTTGTTGTTTTTAGATTTTAATATTGAGTTATAATTTCCAGAAGAAAAATGTTCCATTTGAATCGCTTGCTGATGCAAAAGCAGTATTCTAATGCTAGAGCAAAGCAGTAAAGTAGTAAGTGGCTAAATTTAGGAATAATAATTAGGGAATAGTCAAATGCAATAATGGCTTGTACAGCTCATGAAGTGGTGTTGATTTCTGTACTCCTGTGTTCTTAGTAGGTGGGAATGACATTAAGATTAGTGTCACCAACGAGCATTCAGAGTCCACTCTGAATGTAATGTCTGGCAAGAAAGGTCAGCCATCCATGTATGAGCAGCTGCGTGACATTGCCATAGACAACATCTGCAGGTAAGAGGAGGCTGGTACCGTGCTGGACATGTGCTATTTCCCTGGCACTATGCTGAACATGTGCTGTTTCCCTGGCAGAAGAGTACTGTGCCCATTTAGAAGGTTCTGCTCTGTGCTGCCATTAAGTTTTTGTGCCTTGTTTGGTCATGACTTCGTTTTCCTTCAGGCATCTCTTGGTTCTGTTTATGTCCTAACTGTAAAGTAATAATTCAGTCTTACTGTTTTGCTTCCCATGTCTGCTAGTCACCATTTTCAGTAGGTGTTTTTGTAGATATTCAGTAGGGGTTTTTTTGTTTTTAGCTTAGGTTGTCACATTGACTGAGCCTCATGTAATGGAAGGCTTGTCACACACTTGTGTGGGCAGTGATTATTCTTCCCTTTTAGATAGCTGCAGAGAGCTAGAGGGAAGACATAGTTGGTGACTAGAGACAAGGAATTAGAGTTTCAAAGGAGTGGATTCTGAATTTACCTTATTGCATATTCACATCATTATTGTTTCTGGAGAAAGCAGAAGTAGAAACTCAGCTCATTATTTAAAATGTATCTTCAGTGTTCCTTGGCAGTCAGTTCTTACTCTTCAGTATAAACCTGCTTCCCTTATATATAGATGGCATGAATTTACAGTAGTTAAAAGTGATATGTTTTTTTGATGCATTATGTTTTTTCTGTCCATTGTTACTCCAGGTGCTTGAAAGCTGGCTTAACTATAGATTCGGTGATTGTTGAGGCCTTTCTTGCCAGCTTATCCAACCGTTTGTACATCTCTCAGGAGAATGATAAGTAAGTTGTCAGTCAGTCATAAAACCATTTTTTCCTTCACTCAGTGAATCTGAGACTTACTCTAAGATATAAGTACTGGCAGCATTATTTTAGAATTAAATGTCTCTGAGATTAATGGGCTTGTGCATGGGATCAAGATCTTCCCATGCCAAGTCTTTGCAGAGCTGAGCCTGTTTTCATACTGAGAGATATGGATTCAGTTTTAGGTGATTGAATCAGCAAATCTTTAGTGAATATTAGTCAAATTTGAGTCCTCAGCTGAGTGATGCTTTCTCTTCAAGCTTCAGCTGTCCTTTTTGCCTAGACACATTTGTCACTTGTGGCATTTTGCTCTGCATTTAAGAGCCTCACTAACCAAGAAGTCTCATGGGGGAGGTTCTGTAGTAGCTGGTCTGTCTTAGTATTTTGCCCATCATTTTTGACTCTTTTCACTGTTGTGTTAGAACAGTTTGTTCATGGGTTAGTGTGGACTTCTTCAATAATGAGTTCGGGAGAGGTTATTTTTTATTTTGAAAATCAGCTTGTGCAAGTATATCCTCTGTTGTTGGGGATGCATAGTATTAAAGCTGCTGGTGATGTATAAATTTAGTATAGGAACTGTTACTTAACTGAAATGTAACTGAGGTCTTCATAACTTGTTGAACAGTTCCATTTATCACGTTGGGATTTTTGTTTGTTTTCCTAACAGAGAAGCTCATTTGATTCCTGACCACACAATTCGTGCTCTAGGGCACATTGCAGTGGCACTGAGGGACACCCCAAAAATAATGGAACCCATCCTGCAGATCTTACAGCAGAAGTTTTGCCAGCCACCTTCTCATCTTGACGTACTCATCATTGATCAGCTTGGCTGTTTGGTCATCACTGGAAATGTAAGGAAAGAATTGGGCAAGAGAATTCCAGTTCCTTTCCTTTAGTTAAATGGAAATGTATTTTAGAAAGTGCATTTGCAGAAGGCTTTTAAGGCTTCTCTTTTCTGCACTACAGGTAGATGCTTGTACAGTCTTTGTGATATCAGACAACAAAAGTTGTGATAATGTGTAAAGTGCTGTCCCTGTAAAGAAGATGAATCCCCATAGAAAATAAGTCTTTTTAAAAAAAAGACTATAAAGCCCACCAAACTCAATATTTTCAAAAGTTACTAAGCTTTTAAACATGGCCTATCACAAATAAGTAGAGAGTAGTTTCTTTTTGTATCAGCAATTTTGTATCAGCAACTTTCAAAGTCTTGTAGGTACATACATTTAAAAGTATAGAAGATTTTTTCTTCAGTCATACAAAGATTAACTGACTTTTTCCAAATGTTATTTGTGCATCTGAACAAGCAATTAATTGCCAGAACTCAGAAGACTGAAAAAAATTGTTTCCATCAGGAAGGCAGAATTAAAGAAAATAAATTTGCTAAAATTTGATTAATTTAAAACATTTACAAAAGCACTTGTACTGTTTGCTTCATGGAAGCTGAAACCATTGCTCAGGCTGTGGCTGCACACCTATCTGAAGAACTTGGTAATACTTAGAGTATTTTACAGGGCTGATCTTTAGAGAGATTGTATTCAATAAGCTTTACTTAGGGATTTGGTTTTGGTTTTTTGCAGCAATACATTTACGGTGAGGTGTGGAATCTATTTCAGCAAATCAGTGTTAAAGCAAGCTCAGTTGTTTACTCTGCCACAAAAGACTATAAGGACCATGGATACAGGTAACACTTAAGTGTGTCCCTTAAATGTGTGAAAACTATATCAAATACCCTTTGTGCTGCTTTGGGGTTTTTCACTTTTTCCCACTATCAAGTTTTATTACAAGGTTGTAAATTGTACTGTTCTTTGATGTTAAAAAGAAATACGTTAATTTAGAAATAATAGCCCTTCAAAATGCAGAGATTCCTGAAAGTGCTTTTCACTACAGGTGGCATTGATAACTTTTACCTCTGTAAGGAGTCAGTGTTTGTGAAAGATAATTGACATTGATGACTTATGTTATCTGTAATTACAGTAATTAATTACTAAATTACAGTAAATAATTACTGAATTTCTTAGCCCAGAAAAGCTGAGAGTGTGGTTTGTTTTGTTTTTAACGCGTTTGTTAGGAATTAAATGCAAACCATTAACAATTTAATTCTTTGTATGTAAGTTATGCATTGTTGTCCCCACTAAAAGTAAAGATTATCACTGACTTTGTTGGTAGTTGGGGTAGGCTGGGTACCTTTCAATGCAGAATGGGAGTAGCTGAGAGGACTGTTCTGTCAGTATGTTTTAACAATGCAATCTCAACTTCAACAACTGATATGAGTTGTGATTCTTCTGCTCAAGAGCTTTCCCAAAACAGAAACTGCCCTTGGCTGCTTTTTTGTCTGCTACAGGAAAGTACTTAAAGTACTTTCCTTGTGGCCATGACAGCATCCTAAATGGAACATCCTCCAAAGGCACAACTTAAAAATATTTTTTCACTTAAATACCAATTGCATTTCAATTGTCAGTAAAGTTATGTGCTGCTCATAAAAACAGCAAGAAAAAACTGGGTGGAAATACGTCAGTAGCCTTATTACAAGAGTTACTGTCAGTATTATGAAGAAAAGACTGACAATAGAAAACCTGAGTAATTACTTGTTCATAACTTGTTCTTTCTCCTCAGGCACTGCTCCTTAGCAGTCATTAATGCCCTGGCCAACATCGCTGCCAACATCCAGGTGGAGCACCTTGTGGATGAGCTGCTGATGAACTTGCTGGAGCTGTTTGTTCAGCTTGGGCTGGAAGGAAAGAGAGCTAGTGAGAGAGCAAGTGAAAAAGGACCAGCACTGAAGGTCAGATATGCACTGGTTTTTAATTGTGTGCAGCTGTGCTTTATGTGGGTGGCACTGCTGAACACACAGGGAAAACCCTTGCTGTGCTAAGCCTGAGAGTGCATTCTGGTGGTGGAGTGTGAGTGCAGGTGTGGGATGCCTGACTGATCATGTGGAGGGTCCCAGATAAAACAGGGAATAGCTGCAGTTCAGCTGAGACTGCCTGGAGTGTCAGAGGCAGAGCTGCAAAGGGAAGCATGGGATGCTCTGGAATCAGTATGGGAGACAAACTGCTGCACTGACTGAAAGCTTTGCAATTCTGCAAATGGAGAAACGACAGAATTCAGATGGATTAAGCTAGGAGGCAGTGTTTCTTTAGTGTGAAGATCCTGAGAGCAGTTCTCACTAGAACATTCTACTCAATGCAGAGTACAAGTTATGAAAGGTATTCTGAAGACTTCATTTTCAAGAAGAGATAAAGAGGGTAAAACACTGCACATGCTGTGCTCCCCAAACAAAAGCAAGCTTTTCTTCGTTAGTTTGCCTATGTCTCTTCTTCTCAACAAGCTAAAATTTGCTTGATAACCATTAAAATGATCAGTGATTTTTTTAGTTCTATTTTCAACCATTCAAAAGTGATTTCTGTGAGAAGAAGAAAAAAATCTTCATTTTCTTTTGCTATTGCTGATAGTTGACACAGATGTTCTCTGAGTATGCCCAGGAATGGAAGTCATTCCATCTTCTTCACTCTCAGTGCCATGTATTATCATAAAGAGGCTGATATTTCATTTTTTTGACAAAAAGTGCTACTAGAAAAATGGGTTTTCTACAGAAACTGTAGATTTCTGCTGGGTTCTGGCTATTGCAGTTAGTTTGTATCTCTATGACTCTGAAGCAGTGAGTCACATGCAGTGGATTGTCCTGAATTTAACAAAAAAAACATGGTGACTTTCTCCAGTTGTCCCTACCCCTTAGAACATCTTCTGTGCTATTATTTTATTCCCTTCAAAAATATTTTAAAACCCATCTTTTGTTTGCTTTATACTGACTCTCCAGGGAAGATAACTGAAATTTGGTTTTGTTGGGTTGTACCATTATTGTTTCATCTGAAGACTATTTGGCTTTGTTTCTCTATTGCTCTCTTCTTTCCTTCTTTGTTTTTCTTTTTAAAATTGCTTCCTTTTGGTTTATTCCACTTCATGCAAAGCTATACCATGTTAGCATATCATCCCTGCCTCATCTGTATAGGACCAGCAGTCTCCCTCTTGTAAGGAGGGAACTGGAGCATTCCCTCTTTCCCAAATCTAGTGTAGAGGGATATGGGAGGTTGGGAAGGACTTCAGAGAGTTGTCTCAGTGTGGTATCTATGCCACCACTGCTTGCCTGATCAGAAAAGGTGAGAAATGATGTGCTGTGCTCAGTAAATGTTTTCAATTCTTTAATACTTTACTTGGCCAAGAGCAAACACACTAGTATAGCTGCAATTTAAAAAGTCCTAAGAAGTCGAAGGAAATGTGTGTTTTCCTTATTCTTATATTTCAGTGGAAAAGGCTGCTCCTCCTGCTTAAATAAATTCTTTAAAATCCTGTCTTTTTATGGGCTTGTTATTTTTGGCTTCATTTTGATAGTAAAATGAAACTTCTGGTAAACATTTGATACTTGTTTGTGGCCACCCATTTAATGGGATCATTTTTCTAGCAGTTATTAAATATCTACAGACTGTGTGCTGACAGGGGAAAAAAAATCCCTTCAATAGTCCAAGAGGAAAACCTGAAAAGCTTTGTTAAAAAGATTCCAGGGTGTGTTCAGTACTGTGGATTTCATGGGTGCTCTCTTGACCACCTTGTGCACATCTCTTTGCAAGATACAGAGTTGTAATTGCAATGTTTGATGCTTGAAATATGTCTTTTAGCAAATTTTTTAGAAATGCTCTTGTAGATGTTTTGAACATTGCCTTTTTCTTCTCAGGCCTCCAGTAGTGCAGGGAACCTGGGTGTGCTTATTCCTGTCATTGCTGTGGTGAGTATCCAATGGATCAGTTGTTGCAAACAATAATTTTTCTCACATTTATCAAATACTGATGCTATTTCAAGCAAAATTATTTGATTACCTGGTAGTGCAGAGGTTACTATCCAGGAGAAATGTAGTGCTACTGTAAAATAATACATCTAGCTCTGAGTGGGGGGAAACATTCATTTAATAATGACAAATCTCTTGAAAATAAAGAATGATTCAGGGTTAGATTGTTTCAAGCTATGAATTCAGGAGATTCTTAAGCTAAATAATACTGCAGGAAATATTACTTTGGTATTTGGCATGCAGTGTAATAAACAGCACATAGCTATGGCCTGAGGAGAAGTGAAAAACAAGAATTAGTAGAAAGAGTGAGAAATACATATTAGTTTGGCAGCATAGTGAATTCTGCTTCTTAAAAGGAAAAAAAAAATCATTTATAAGGAAGGGGGTAAGTGTCCCATGTCTTCTGGAATGAGAATTGACTGTCAGGCTGAAAGCATTTTAGGAAATGTGCAAGGACACTGATGTCCATGCCAGACTAATTTATTCTGAAGCATATCTGTGTTCACTCTTGGATGTAATTTTTGTCCAGGGAAAAACCATTTCTTTTAACAAAGTACAAGTGCTAATTCAGGAAAAGATTGTAGATCTAGATTTCCAAAGGAAAATTTGATACGTCCAAGGCTTGTTATCAGGTCAGTAGGACTATTTGCCTAACTGCTGTAGCTTTAACAAAAAAAAAGTCACATCTAAAAGATCCATTGACAAACTTCCTGAAGGACAAAAGGCATCATGCTGCTTGTTTCCCTCCTGAAGCTGAATTATTCTGTGGAACTTTTCCTGCACAGCTGCTGGGACAAAAGGGAAAAACGTATCCCATGCTTGCAGGAGGGATGCCTGCTTGTAACTTGTTCATACTGCACATCCATTAACAGGCAGGAAAAAAGCATTCATTTCATACTTTTCTCCCACAAAGCTCTTCACTCAAGTTAGTCAAAGAGATGAGTCTAAAATTAGCACTAGTTAAAGATCAGAGGACTGTTCTTTGATACTTCCTGTATCTCTTCCACTGGTTTCATACATCAGCCCTCCCCAAATTCAGCAGTGATCACAAGGGCCAGTTCCTAACTTTAAAGGAATGTGTTTATAAATGTCTTGGATCACTGTTATTCAATAGTTGCTCAGGTTTTGCATGAGCCAGCTAGTCCTGCATTGAGATGTTCTAGTGGGTGGCATTTTTCAGCTGTCAGTGATGCTGATTTGAGTGAAAGCATCATTCCTTGTATATTGAGAGAAGATTAGTGCTTATTAGAGACTTAATGTGTAAGTTACGGAAGTACTTTCCTGTTTGAAATTTTTATTGATGATATATTTGTTCTGAATAGCTGGGGATAACTGCATTTTTCTTAACCAATGTGACCTTTAAATGCAGTCAAATAGTGCCAGAATCTGAAGCAAGAGTTAATGGTTACATTATGGTTGTTGAAGCAAATATTTGACTTTCTTGCACAATGTATGAAGATCATGAGTTTTGAGCAGTAGCTGATTTGTTTTTCTGCTTGACCTCTTTGCCTTGAGTAATTGTCTTTACTTAAGTCCCCAAAAACCCGTATTGCAGATGCTCCAGCTCATTCAATCATTGATAGACTAATTAAACCTAGGGCATGAATATTTAAGCTTTTGCATATGCTTTTCTTTTTTGTATATGCTTTCCTTGCATACAGATAAAACAATAAAATGTGTATATGAATGTTAATTTCTGTTGTGCACTTCCAGTACTGAAAATTGTCTATCATGTGATGGACTTAAAGGACAGGAATAGGGGAAAACGTCTGAGTTTCCTATTCAGTGTCAGCTTTTCATCATTCATCATCAGCTAATACCAGTATTTCACTGGCTGACAGGTTGAAAAGCTTTGTGTATGGAGCATATAACTGGAGTAGATGCAAAATTACAAATTTGTACATACAAATCAGTATGTGAAAGCAAAATTAAATCAACAAGTTAAACTTAATATTGGAAAAACACCTTTTTAAGAAAATTCATAATTCTTAAAATAACAGTTTAAAGGTTACTTGTGTGTTTTTTGCTAACATAAGACAAACTTATAATGTATATAGATAGATTGATACAGTATTTGATACTGCAGAAAGTAATAAAAATACTCTCACTGGATTATGAGGCACATTTTTTTAAAAGGTATGATGTAAAGTAAGGTATGCAGAGGTATGTTCATTGTCTTTAATAATTTGAATGTATGATGTAGCTCTGTTCCTTGTACCAGGTAGAACAGTGATATTCTACAGAGTGTGGGTAAGTCTTCTCATTTGCAAATGTGACACATTTGAACAGAATTAGTGTTACCAGAACGATTCAAAAAGTTTACAATGACTTGAAAGGTTTTGTCCATTAAATCAAGCATGGAGACTGCACTGGAATATCAGAGTGATTGCTATAAATGGCTTTTTTTCTAGAGAGGATTAGGTGATACTGAGGGAGTGAAAAGAGCATTTTGCTGACTGCTCTCCCTCTATAGGGTATTCTGAGGATATTTATATCATTTACCAGGCGGGCCTAATTCTGACACCTCTTGTACCAATGAAGATCATGAAGATCAGAGGAAGTATTGAAGCAATACCAGTTAGATCAGGGAAAAGTAGTGGGTCCTTTAGTATTTCATTCCTCCAGGACATTTCTGTCTCCTCATACTTGGTACACTGGTCCATGAGGCTCATTGTGTGCTTCAGTCTGAATGTTAACAGACATTCAGTGTATTCACTGAACATTAAATGATGCAAACAAAAGAAAGAATGGAGACATTTGATCTGTTTCAAATTAGATTGTGTAAAATGCCCAGGAGAGACTTAGCTGTCTGTGGCTGGTCAGGTATTCAGGATTTCCGTAGTCCTATTTATAAACAGACATCCTAGCACAAATTTAGAGCTAGATTTCAAGACTCCAGATAGTCTAAACACTTTATTGATTACATTTTATACACTGTTGCAAAATACCAAGTGTAAGGTACTTTGTGATTTTTTTTTTTTCTAGTAATACACTTGTTTCAGTACATGGCACTAATTGCAGACAAATTATCTGCTACTGTGAGTCCATTCATAAGAAACTACCTGTAGATAATATGTTTTCTTTTTATACCTGTGACTTTTTTATTGGCTAATACGACAATAAATTTTCATTTATGATACTGGTATTTTAACATAGCATTATACAACCCTTGTGTAACAGAGTGTTGGAGGGTCTTCTCTGCTTTTAAGATGTGGCTGGGTTGGCAACTCTGCCCATGAAGAGAAGGCAGGTGGTGCGGTGCTCGTAGATCAGGAACAGAAACGGGCGGTCCACGACAAAGCGGATCTGAGTGGAGAGAGGCATGAACCCCACTGTGGTTATTGCTGCAGCCTCTGTGCCCTCCTCATTCACTGTGATTGTGCCTTGGTGATCAAACTGTTCAGACAAACAAAACAGGAAAACAAATGAGAGAAATTGAGGCTCTCCTTAGTACACAAATGATGTGCTCACAGCCTTCCCTGCTCCATGTCCCACACCCTTGCTGGTCACCCTACACAGCACCAAAAACCGCTGGGGCTTGTTCTGTGGAGAAGCCTGTTCTTGACTGACCACAACACTCTTTGTGCCTTTGCATCTGATTAAACATGTGCTTCATTATGTGAATAGATAAAGACAAACCCACAACCCTCCCTCCTATGTCCTTCAGAAAAGATGAAGAAAAAATATTGTTTTAGCTTACAGTGTAATATTATTACTGAGCTGCCATGTTATTGGGTGATAGAGTTTAATCAGAGAGGAGGTGAAATGAGGAGTAAATACCCTGTTAATGGTGACCTTCTCATCTGATATACCAGAGTAGTCGCCTTTTCCATTGAACAGTTCTTCTATTCCCATGGATCTCAGATAATCAATCAAGTTATAAGCCTTCTCCAGCTTAAATTTAGGCAGAACCACTTCTCTTGTTCTAGTAAAAATAAACACAAAAAGGAAAAACCATTGAGCAGATATTTATGTGCATGACTCCTTTGCTCTACAGACCTGTTGTGGTTTGGATTTTTTTGCTGTTTTCAGCAAGCAGGACACAGATATACAGGACTGTACTTTTGCTTTCAAAACTTGAGCATCATGACTTTCAAAACTGTGTTTAACAAATTAATTCCCCTGCAAAAACTGTTTGTCAATTTGATACTTCCTTTATAATGATTTGCATTATTTATGTGTATAAGATATGTGACTTTGCTTGTTAGTTCAGTGCACACTTGTTACAAGTGTCAAGCTGTCAGATTTTCTGAAGTACTAAACTGGAGATTTGTCACTTACTATGTACAACAGAAATAGGTTGAATTCCTGGATAGCGCATCAAATAATCTCCTTTTATCAAGTCTGAAGACAGATACACCTAAGCTGTCATCTTTCTCAAGGGAGGCTTTATTATTTTTCCTCTCCCATGATTGTGATGTCCTTTGATTATGGAATGTGTTCCTTTACACACGGCTCTGTTGAAACGCTCAGTGCTGAACAAAACATAGGCTGATGTGACCAAGATTATTGGTTAGAATAATGTTATTTTCACAGTCCTGTTTTTCCTTCTCATTGTAAACTTTATCAGTAAGAACATTTTCTTTAAATCTATATCATTAAATACTCAATAGGAAGACTTTTGAAACTTCATTACAATTTTCTACCTCAATCATTCCTTGATTTCTTGATGGTATTTAAATTCTGAGAGATCACTGGTCCTGATTTTTAATTCAATAAATCCATGTTTTGGAGGTTTTGTTTAGTATTTTTTATCAAATTATTTTGTCTTCTGCATGCTTTACTTACCTCATCAGTCCAATCAAGAAAATACATTAAGACTTTAGCAAGATGTGCTTTTCAGCAGATACCTGTTTGTCATGCTCTTCTGCCATTTTTCTACCACTTGAGGTGTGATCTGCTTTTCGAGGGCTTTCATGCCAACCAGTTTGTGTGGGAGCACCACGAGCATGCTGATGTTGCCCACGAAGGGCAGCTGGATGATGCTGCAGTCCAGCTCGGGGTCAGCAGCAGCCAGGAAGGTGCCCTTGGTCTGCATCATCGGCACCTTCACCGTCTGCTTCTCGTTCAGCCGGAAACTTCGCTTTGTGGTCATTTCCACTGGAAACTTATTCTCCCAAGTTCCTGTTCATACAAGGCAGAAGACAGATAAAACCCCTAGGTGGCTGTTTAATGAAATGTTCCCAGAATTGATTTACACCAAGCTTTAAGTCAGGTGGATTGGGATTTACTGTAGGAGATTGTTGATTTCAGTGAAGCCTGAATTAGAAGACAAGTTTTAAAGTGACTTCAGAATTCCTGGCTTTCTAACTTAACATTTGTCTGATTTGAGTGTTCTGAATTACAAAAGCAGGTGAATACAAACCAGAAATAAGAATTTGGTTGGTGTGTATTATTTTTCCTTGTGAGGAACCTCGAAATATAAACAGATGCAAAAAATTTTTTAGGGTTTGCCTCTAGCAGAACAGCTGACCCAGCTGAGTTTTCTGAGAGATGTGATGCTTGAATCCAGTTCTGAAGGCACCCTTTTGGAGAACATTAGTGGTGTATAAAGCTAAGCAAGGGTTGTATTAGTTTTGCCTAAGGTTGTAAAAGATGCTATGCTGAAGGCATTATGTTGCCTTAGTCCATTCAGAATGGTTCATTTTCTGTCTTAACCAGAAGAATTGGGGTGTTGATTGCTTAATTCTATGGTCCAGTTTGATGGGATAACAGGCTCCTGTAAATGTGATGAAATCTGACAAGTGTATGCCCAAATAACGCAGTCCAACACATTTTGCAGCCCAGAATGCTTTGCCATCAGGGTTTGAAGCCTTTTATGTGGACATAGTCTGGATACCAGAAATACTTACTGGCTGTTTGAAAGAAGGTTTTTTAAATGCAGTGTTCTATTGGTCTTTTTATGGCTCTGGAATAAACATCATTTCTTAAGGGGCAGACAAAGCTGGAAGATTATAGTGGAACTAGGGTTACCAGTATTTCCTGTAAAAAAAAAACTCAGGAATTTAGATCATCATTGGCAAGCAAGTATGTGAGCAATGTGACTGTGACTGTGTGGAGAACCTACAATATAACCTTAATTGGTTCCTTAGTCTGACTTTGCCAGATTTACTGTGAATAAGAAAAGAAAAGCCTTAAGTCCATCTTTCATTGTAATAGTTCCTGCACATGTCAGGCTGATGGGGACCAGTTTGAGAAGTGATCAGACTGTGGTTATTAGTCTGAAAGGTATAGGGTATAAAATGGATTATGCTATTCCCAAACAAATAGTCTCATTTCCAAGGAAAACCCAGTGTCTGGCTGTTTTCCAGGGAGCAGAATTCAGAAGTGAAGGACTCCAGCTGGCCAGTGACACAGGGCTGCTGTGGGCCAGGGGAGCTTCAGCAGCTCTGCCATCCACTGAGGGGTGGGAGACATAATCAGCTCTTCCTAGTGAAAGAGAGGAGCTGGGCAACATTTTTCTTGGATTCAGTTTTGCAAATGTGTTTGTCTTGGGGTAGAATACTGATCCCCAGCAGGAGCTGTGTGGCCAGCTGAAACCAGCTGGCACTTTATGACTTTTGTGACTTCCTGTTTTGAATCTTCCTCCAAGATATTTTTTGGATCTGTCTGTGGTGGCAGATGTTGGTGGCAATGTTGGCATCTATGGTGGCAGTGACTCCATTGAGTGACTCCTCTTTTGCATTTGTGACTGGCATCTCAGAAAAAAATCAGGACATTTTGGACCTGTCAACATTTGTCAGTTACCAAAACTACCATGGCTAAAATAACCAGGTCCTACTTGATAGGAAGCTCATAAATGATTACTCAGAGCTGTGCAGATTGGGGGGTAGGCTGGACATCTGTACAGGATAAAATATGCTTCTTACCAACATAAATAGTTTCCAATAATTTCCTCATCGTCTTTAATATAAAAGGAGGTTGAAACCTCACAGTGTTTTTCAAGTATTCTACTATTCAGTCTCACTTGTACTGAGCATCTCTATATCTGAAAATGCTTATAGGTTTCTTAGTTTTGAGGGCTTTACAGAGCTTTTCTGCAGTGGTACAAACAGTGCAGATGGAAAGATGTGGACAAAATTACAAAATTTGGCATGTTAGAAGGAGTAGTGGGGAAACTAAGAAACCTAGGAGCAGAACTTGCTTTTACAAAGTTCACTTCCACTCAAAGTAGAATTCCCAGGAGACTGTCACTGTAAGACAAAAGAATGAGAGCAGTAGAGAATTGATCTTTGTTTTGAGGGTTAGAAATCACAGCCTTCAGCAGATGGCACCAAGGTAATTTGGACTAAGAGGATTTCATGGGCAGGAGAAAAACCCTGAAGTCTTTTTGATCTTGATGACTCAAGAGTTCCAATACCACAGCTGTCTATTTGTGGTGTTTTTGTTATTTTGAGATGGCACAAGTATTTAATAATTTCAGAGTGAAACAAAAGGGTATTTCAAATTTCACCAAATTATGAAAAAAAAGTATCTGTTTCACTTTGTATAGTCCTTTTCTTAGGATGGTTTAACAGGCAGTAAAGCCCCGTATTTAGTATGATTTGATCATCAGGGATGTAGTGAAGGATACAAGTGAATGCCTGTTGGATGGTACATGAGAATAGGAGATTATCTGGATTTTATGCTAATGATTGCTTCGGATTCTTTTTGGGGTAAGTGGCATTATTCAAGGAAGTGATTCCTTGCAAGTGAGTGGGGAAAGGTACATTTATAGGAATGTTGCTTCTATAACCTGCTGAGATAGCAGATCCTTTGTTTCCTAGAAGCAGGGGCATAACTGGGGAAAAATAAACTCCTTTATGAATTATGGAAGGGAGTGTGTTGTACTTGAAAACACTATTACCCTTTTGGGCTAATCTGTCTTTCATTACCAATGTTTTAAGTTACCTTAATCTGATTTTCATCTTAAACAGTAACAGATTTCCTTTTATCCTCAGTTCTTCTTTCATTTGCACCTCCCACCTCTTGCTCATTTAATATAATTTTAAAAGTTTGTTGAAAAACTAACAAACTTTCAACCTGAGGCAGATAATTTATCTCAAAAATCTCACCGCAGGCTCTTAGTTTAAATGTAAAGACATTGAAAATTAGGGTTTATGATAAGAACATATTGTAGAGTCTTTACTTCAAGCCTCTTTAACTGTTCAGCCTTTACTAATACATGAAGCAGCCCATCTCACCAGACCATTCATGCTGAATTAACTGAAATAGTCCATGTAGTGAATGTGTTTGGTTTTAGTTGTAAAAGAGCAGTGTTTTGGTTATTCTCTTAGGTCCCCTGTATGCACTTGTTGACAAGGATTATGCTCTGATCGTATTAAATGATTGCTTCCTTCAAGCTAAAATTCTTTGCAGTCATTTATATGAGTCCTGAATACTTCAGAGATGTTAAGTGCTTTAACTGAATCAACCTGTAGCATTTCAGTGACACCATGACTGAATGTGACTAATGGCTTGCATATGCATCTATACCTCCCCATCTGATACTTCTACAAAGCTTATGCTTTCTGGGGCTATTCTGCATTCATATGTTGTTTTTCTGTCTCACTGTGAATCATTAAGCTTTTGGAAGTAGTAAGCATTTGCTCTACATATACAATACCTTCAGAGCATCGTTGTGCTACAGAAACAGGCAAAAAATGGGCTAATAATGCAGATTCCTAATGAGGGAATCAGTAGGTTTTTTGTAGTATACATTAGATTTAAGTTCTGTCTGAGATTTCTAATGGCATATGACAGTGCACTGCAAACTGAGAAAATCCATCACTAAGATTGAAATAATAGACTCTTACCTTTAAAGTAAAGACAATTAAGAATCATCATCAGTGTTGTGGGGTTTATATTGACAAGAGCTTCCTTTATTAATCCCTTGGTCAGCTTCAAGATGCGTTCGTTGGTTTTGGATATGAAGCTGGGATCTGAGAAATCAGCTTGTTGGGCATCAGCAAAGTAGTATGTTTTCATGTTGGTTTTGAAATCATTGAGAACAGAAAAGTCTTTATGGATGTAGAGGTCATTGACAGACCTCAGTGTGTAGCCAAAGTTGCGCCTGAAGAGCCGATGGGTGAGTTTGCGGAAGAGGTTGTGAACAGTCATGAGCTCATATTTGCTGCTGGCATTAATGAAGTCTTGAAAGCCAAGAACAGATAACACTTCCTGCTGGGTTTGATCCTTCAGACCCAGGGAAATCATAGCCATAGCAGTGGAAATACCAACAGGAGCCATGATAATATTGTCTGAGGAGCTGGCCTTGTCTGCCACGCTGCGGTAAAGGTTGAAGCCAAAGTTTGCATTGAGGATATTGAGGCGCTGGATTCTGGTTTTGCCTTGGAATAGTTCAAGAATATTTCCTTGTTGAACTTCAGAAACCATGTGTGGGGCAGCATCGATAACATCACTGTAGTCATCTTCACTCAGTAACTTGTCGAGATCTAGGTAGTCCTCTTCCTCCTCCTCTTCAGGAATCAAGTCATTAGTGATGGTGTTTTCTCTGTGGAACTCTAGTGGTAGGTTTGGCACGTAAGTCCCGTTTTCGTGTGACTGCGCACCTTTAAGGCTTTCAAAATGCTCAGTGACGTCCTTGACTCCACAAAATGTGGAGGTTATGATGAGAGCAAGGGCAAGCAATTGAAATAGGAACTTCATTCTGACAGGTGAAAGCCTGGAAGACAGCATAACACAGTTGAGAGAGTCAAGGGTAGTTGAATTTTAGTTATCTATTCACTAATTTTAGGTTCATGCTGATTTCTGTCGCAGCAGCAGATCTATAGTTACCCTGTTTGACAGCACTGTATTTTAGTGGAACAGATGTCAATTAGATGGGTAAGTCTGTTTTACTGGTAATTGGTTTTGCTTACACAATGCCTCCAGCCTGCCAAAGAATTGGTTGACCTCCTCCCATACAAATAGTCATTACTGGCATATTTCAACAGTTAGAAACTCATTACCCAAAATACATAGGACTCTTTATTTTAAACTGTTACACTTAAACTGTGCACTAACTGTATGAGTAATGTGTGCTGAAAATACAGTGTAAAGTTTGAAGATTTGAGCTTGGTAGGAAGAACAAGGACTCCTGATCCAATCCCCTGCAGAAACATACCAGAAGGCTGAGATGTACTGAAAATTTTGAAAAACAAACAGCCTGTAGCTACAACAAAAATTGAAGTTTTGTGGGAGTATTTTGGAAAAGCAAGGCAGCAATTTGGTGAATAAAGGCAATCTAGGCATGTAGAAAGAATTGTATTTGCACTGAGTACCATTAGTGGGACTGCAGTGCAGGGAGGGTTGGGCATAAATGTCTGTCCTGGCCTGTTCATGGCCTTACTCGGGCGTGTTACTCAATGTCTGTGCACCCTTTCTGCAGCTCTCTGTCCTCATCTGCCACTTTTGTAATGGATTGGCTTGATTCTGCTTTTGGCTTAGTTATGTTTTGTTTCACTTTTGTGCAGCACTGCAGAACTCGAAGTGTTCTCTGTTTTCTTCGAGATGTGAAGTCTCTGTGGGCTCCCTTCAGAACTTTGTTTCTCTAGGCTTACTGTGATCCCAGTTCTAGATTTGTAAGCTCACTCTTTTGTTTGAGAATACATTTAAGTAGAACCTGCATTTTCTGAGGGAAACTTAATCAGTCTCTTCATCTACTGAATATTGGACTGTTGCATTTTCAATTTATTTTTAACATCAAGAATTTTCTTCAGTATATATTTGAAGAGAATCCATCAGACTTATTCAGCTGTAAAACCCTCCACCAAGAAGTAGGTCTGAGAGACTTCACCATAATGTTGGGTGCAGTAATTAAAGTGATCTTAAAAATATATGAAAAAGTGCAGTTGCCTCTTGCGACAGTCAGAGATCAAAATGTAGGTGTTCAATAGACCTATCAGCTGAAACTGAATGGGTGTCTGAATGCCAGGCCTGGGGTTTTGCTCAGACTTAACTATAAAGTTATTTCACAAATTTATAAAGTTAATCTCAATTGATACACTTTCTTGAGTAAAAAGACAGTTATTTACAATATAATACAGGACAAAATCCTGAATACAGTTAAACCAAAAATCTTTCTAAGGTGTTGATTAAAATGCTTTTTAAATTAGGAAAGAGAGTTGTTGTGTAAAGTATAAAGGTTCACATACCTGTACCTGTTCACTGACCTGTATATCAGTGAATAAAACCTTGAAGGAAAATACTTTCAAACATGTTGTAACAGGATTGAAATAACTGAGCTGACAGATTAGTTGTAGAAACTCTCCCCCAGACTCATTTGCTTTAAATCCTAAAACCATTTAAGGTGATCCTCCCATATAAAATAATACACTGTTTTGCAGAAAGTATCCAAATAAGATGCTCGTGAATTTGTTTTACACTGTGACTGAGCATCTTGAGTCAGTCTTTTTCTTATTGTTTCTCCATAAATTCATTTGTTTTTTCCCCGCCCCCAGAAGTCAGGCCCTTAGGGCTGAGATACTCTGTCCAGTAACCATTGATAAACATTTTCTGCTCTTGGCACAGCAGAATTTGCTGTCTGTATTCCCAACTTTACATTCTTGCCTTCACCAAACTTCAGTTATTGCTCAGCTGCATTTACACAGGCAAAACATCCCCCTTCTCTGCAATATATATGTCTTTGGTGAGATCTACCCAAAATAACAGAAGAGGTAAATGAAGCTTACCTTTGAGCCACAGTACGGGAAGGATGTGTTGAAAAGCTCAAGTAAAGGGAACAGCAGGGTTTAAATCTGAACTTTGACGCTGATTTTTTGTGTGTCTCCCAAAGTAAACATTCTCTAAACCAAACACTGCTAAACTTACTTCGTCAGCCAAAATCCCTCCCTTGCCTAGTGATCTCTGCTGAATTCTCTGTTGTTTGTTGAACTACTTTTATAGCTTTGCAGGTAGTTGTTCCCTTTTGAGGAAGGTCCTTGAGCAAAAATCATTGTGTATGTAAAGTTTCAAAGTCAAGCACACACATAAACTTGACTGTTAATGACAGGAAAAGCCATGCAACTACTATTATGTGCTGAAATGGGGGACAGGGAGAGCATCTTAGTGCAAATGTGTTTGAGGCCTCTGTGGTTGTGGTGGGCTTCTTCAACTGGTGTTGTATTGGTGCAAAGATTTCCATTGCACAAACAGCTTTTTACCATAGTGCTGTTCACCAGCTTAAACTCAGACTGATTTTGTTATAGAGAGATTTTTTCATGCTTTTCCTTTTTAAATGACTAATCTCCCTCATGATTTACAAATGCATTCGAAGTTGGCTTTATGTAAGGTTTCACTGTAGTACGGCTGGCTCTCATATCTTAAGAGAATTATTGTGGTTAGAGAAAACTTCAAGCTAGATTAGAATGTAACATTTTGTTAATAAAGTTTACAGTAGTAATATACAGTCATATTGAATAAAGCCTGCGGTTTAATGGACAATTTCTTTTAATTTTTATACACTGCCTGTGCTTTAACTCTTTTTAGGATAACACACTATGATCTTTGTTATACAAATTTGTCTAAAATTGTATATCATGTTGGCTGAGAGGATATACTGCTTCTCTGATGGCAGCAGCTGTTTGTGCAGAAAGTATCACAGAATTCTAATAAATGTGTTGAAAATAATGCTTTTTTACTTGCTTGTTTAGATAGTAAATTCTTCAGAATTGATGTCATTCTGTGCGTGGGTGCAAACAATGAAAGATCCCCAATTGGTGCCTCAATGTATTTCCACAAAGCTGATAAACAATAGCAACCAGAAGAGGTTTTGTCTAATATTTATTTAGTTTGGAGTTCCTTTACACTGAAGCAAAGCTGCATGGCATTGTCTTCAGCACAGTTTAAAGGACCTCTCTCTCTCTTCCTCCCTGCAGTGGATAGTATACTAATATTATGTATTCTCCTCAGAGGTTACTGTATCAGCATGGTGTTATTCCTGTGTAAAACAAAGGAAGTTCTTCCTTTAGGCATCTCAAAGTTAGCATTTCAGCTCTCCACAAAGAACTTAATTCTTACAATATACCAATAGAAGTATAATGCTACTTTTCATAGGTGACAAAGACATTACCTTTATAAATCATAGTAAAGAAGGTACATGAATTGATTCCTTAGTGCAGAATTAATTTATTCTAACTCCCACCATTTTCTAATGTTGAATTTTATTTCTTTGGTAGCTCACTAGACGCTTGCCACCCATCAAGGAGGCCAAGCCCAGGCTGCAGAAGCTGTTCCGTGATTTCTGGTTGTATTCAGTGCTGATGGGATTTGCCGTGGAAGGATCAGGTACTCTGCATTCTAAGGGGACAACATTGCTGCTCACATTTAATCTTCTGATGAATCTAAATACAACTCTGTGCAAACCATTCCCAGTAGCTGGAAGAAAAATTACAGCCATAAAGACACTTCATTGCAAACAGCTTACGTGACAGTTCTCTGGTGGAATTTCTTTAAATCTTTGTAGTTCTGCTATCAGATTCAGCATGGTACAACTTGTGTTTAGTTTTACTCCTAATAGCCTTAGTTATGAGTTTTGATAGCCAGATTTCTGAAATGGAAGATAAGACACATGGGGTACAATGGTAATTAAGTAGGAACTTCACCTAAGTATACTTGTTAAGTTTGGAACATGAGTTCTGTGCTTAAGAGCATGAAAAATCTACCCTAGAAGTAGTGCAAGGCTTGGTAATGCAAGTGAAACTTGATTTTTGTGAAACTTGATTTTTTTTTTTAATCCCTCATTCCACTTTCCTCTTTCTACTTCTGTTCCAGGCCTTTGGCCAGAAGAATGGTATGAAGGAGTGTGTGAAATTGCCACCAAGTCTCCATTACTCACATTTCCCAGCAAAGAGCCACTCCGATCTGTTCTGCAGTACAATTCTGCCATGAAGAATGACACCGTGACTTCTGTAGGAATTAATTTCTTCTATTACCTCCTTCCATAGTGTCTACCAGTGTTAAATGTCATGGTACCTGTGATATGTTGAAATAGCACACCCCTTCAACCTGCCTCCTATTATTGAAAAGCAGCTATTTTACACTATTTTTCTGACATCAGGGTGCATAAATTATTTGGGGTCAGTTTTATGGAGTGCTAATGCAAATGTTTGGGGGGGTTGCTACACCGCCTGATTAGGTGTAGAAACCAAATCTTTGTGGAGATGGAAGCTTCTTAGTGCTTTTTCATCCATTTTGAACCTGACAAAACTTACACTGATTAAAAAAAGAAAATCAACAAAGTTTGAATGGAAACAAGACATTCAGGCTTTCAAAAAATGTTAAGTTTGCTCTGGCTTGATACTGGTAATCTTCTCTCTCCCAAGAATTTGTAGGATAGATTTTACAGGACAGATTTTGCCCAAGGACTCTTTTTGGCTTATGAAGTCTCTTTGGCTCCCAAATAATACCGAAATCTGCATTGTGCCTAGATGCATAGTTCTGTGACACCAAAGACTGGCACAAGCCCATAAAGTTTCAGAAGCTGGACAGTGCTGATGTTGGTTGCACTTGCATGCATTTAGTGTAGGAATTATATTTCTTCATTGGTATAACTGCATGGGAATTACCAATTATTTCTGCCAGAAGCTTGCTTCCAGATTTAGTTCTGTTCTGTATTTGAAGCATTGTGACTTGCTGAGTCAGGCCAGGTTGGTCTAAGTCTGTAGGCAGAAACATCCTGACATATGTTTGTGAAGGTTAACATGTTAACACATAGGTAAAAGAATGTTTGAGGACACAAACTAATACAGGACTCCCACTTCAGATAACTTAATGTATTCATCTCTAGGCTGAATTAAATGAATTACGGAGCACCATAATCAATCTCTTGGATCCTCCTCCAGAAGTGTCAGCGTTGATCAATAAGTTGGATTTTGCCATGTCTACCTATCTTCTTTCTGTTTACCGCCTAGAGTATATGAGGTTTGTGTTTATCTATATTTAGTTTTTTCACTTAAAAAAAAAAAGAACAGAAAAAAAACTAAAACAAAACAATCAGTAAGTTCCTGAAACAAATAAAATCTGAAATAAACAAAACCTGAAACAAATAAACAAAACCCCAAACATGCCAACTTACAAAACTCTCCTTCCCTAGAGTGCTGCGTTCAACTGACCAAGATCGCTTCCAAGTCATGTTTTGCTATTTTGAAGATAAAGCAATTCAGAAAGACAAATCTGGTAAGATTTACCTGTCTAGGCTTCCTCTCAGCTTGAGGTATGGGGAAATTATCTCCAGGCCTGCAAAGCAGAAACAAATCAAGCAGCTATATAACAAAATGAGTCATGTTCACCAGATTGCTGCTGCTTTATTCTTGCCAGTAACACTGGTTTTGTTTTGAAACAAGTTCAATATTGGCTGAGTAAACATAAACAACTTCTAGCTGTTAAGCTTGGTTTATAAAACAAATGTAATTTTGACAATGAAACCTGTCACTTCTCTCCATTTCTCAGGCATGATGCAGTGTGTGATAGCTGTTGCTGATAAGGTGTTTGAAGCTTTCCTGTCAATGATGGCTGATAAAGTAGGTTGCCTGAAAATGAAAATTCTGAATTTGTATAAATGTTCTCATTTCAGTTTGTGAAAATGAGTTTGTCTGTTCCTTTAGGAGCTTCATACTTCTCTTTGGCATGTTTTTTAGCCTAAGACTAAGGAGAATGAAGAAGAGCTGGAGAGACATGCTCAATTCTTGCTGGTGAATTTCAACCACATTCACAAGAGGATCAGAAGAGTTGCAGACAAATACTTATCTGGACTGGTAGACAAGTGAGTATAGATTTCATGTTTCTCTTTTCACAATGACTGTTTTAGTGGTTGCTTAGGCACTTAGTGACATTGGTCAAGTGGATTTCTTGGCTGCTACTCCTGCTGAAACGTCTCCTTGAAAAATTACACTCAATGGTATTTTTCGCCTGAGCTCAGAAACCCCTGGTTAAAATGTGTGTCTGCTTAGTATTCCCATGGGTGGAGCAAAGCAACGTGCCCATGATAGATATGCAGTCTCAACTCCTGTGCAATAGCTCTCCTCAGCTTTTGGCTCTGAATAAAGCCACGCTGTTGTGAGCCATGGCAGGCTTTGTGACTTCTGCGGAGTGTGAGCTTACCTAGGATGTATAAAGCTGGCTCTTTGAGCAGCTCCCTTGATAAAATAGAGGCCTTCCTCAGCTCTCCATGGTTATTGTATTTCTGAATTCTGTCTTGCTCTAGATTTCCTCACTTACTGTGGAGTGGAACTGTGCTGAAGACTATGCTAGATATTCTGCAGACATTGTCTCTGTCTCTTAGTGCAGTAAGTGCTTTTCTTTCCTAGAACTTTTTTTTTTTTGCTTTGTTCTGCATTTATTTTATACTTAATTGAGTTTGTAATTTGGTTTTCCTTTTACTAAGACTGGTAAAATCTTAATTTTAAATTCTGTGAAGCAAGAATTATCTTTGCAAGCCTATTTCATAAGTAGTAAAACTAATGCTAAAAAGTTATTGTCTCATGTGGTTTGCAATTGTTGAAATGTCTCATTTGAAATAAAATTTCAGTGGTGTTTTTCTGGTTTGTGGTTTGTTTGGTCTTCTATGAATTATGGTTTTCAGATTGTATTCTCTCCAGTCTGTGTATGTGTATCCATATTTCTTGAATCTGTTGCATACTAGAATTTTTGAAGATGGAAATGCTTTATAGAATTTTATTTTAATACTAAGTGTTGAGGAAAGTGCTTTGGATTTTTGAAATTATTTATTCTAAAAACCAAACTGGAATACAAACAGTTTCTTTTAGAGATGTTCAAATTGAGAGCAAATGTCTGCAAAAAAGGTTTGGTAAACAGGCTTCTTGTTTGCTATCTGCAGTGTTAATGTCAGGTGATGATGAATTTTGTCTTACTGAGAGTTGGTAATTGTTGCTGTTTAGGACATTCACAAGGACCAACCATACTATGACATTCCTGATGCTCCCTACAGAATAACAGTCCCTGACACGCATGAAGCCAGAGAGGTGGGTGGCCCTCCTTGATTTATCAAAGAATGAAATAATGCCTTGTTTCATAGCTTGGAGATAAATTAGTAAGCTACTCCGAATGGTCATTTTTTTTAAAGTACTTCCCTAGGTAAGATTTTTCTAATACAATATGATACAGTATTTATGTTTTTCTGAATTTAACTATTTAACTTGACTTAAAGTGTGACAGTTCTTTTCTATTCAAGGGCACATTCAACTGTTACAAAAAAATTTAACTGTGTCATGTTGCTACAACTGTCTTGCTCCCTATGTTACTTATTACACGCTTAAGACCAGTTCCTCTTGTTAATGTCCTGTATTTACTGATTGCTTTTTATTCTAGAGTATAGTCAAGGACTTTGCTGCACGCTGTGGGATGATTCTGCAAGAGGCAATGAAATGGGCTCCCTCTGTTACGAAATCTCATCTACAGGTAATGGGCCTGCTTCTGTGAAAATTTGATTTTTGCACATCTTGGACACTGCAAATCTACCTGAGGTTTGTATTTCCTTCCCTAAAAAAAGAGCCTCAAGAGATTCTATCCTTGTGTGAAAGGACAACTAATTACTTTCCCTTCTTCCATATAGTCCAAAACACTTCATCTCATAAGGGTTTTTTTGTCAGAAGTGATTCTTTTAAGAGAAGATGACAGCCTTCAAGCTGTTATCTTGATAACTTTATTATCAAGTTATCAAGTTATCTTGATAACTTTATTCATTTTGAATACAGAAGGAGTCTTACTCTTTGTGTATTTAGGAGGACATTCAGAAAATCTTATTGCCAGGGCAACAATTCCCAGAAGGGATGAGTAGAGACAGTCTTTTGTCACAATTGTGTGTAATTAAGTTTCCCATAGAGTGCAGTGATGCAGCACTTGCTTATGAGCTGTCTCGTTTTGAAAATAATGAAGTATTTTGGAGTTTGGTTTGGTTTTTTTTTCAGGAGTACTTAAACAAACACCAGAACTGGGTATCAGGGTTGTCCCAGCACACTGGACTGGCCATGGCTACGGAAAGTGTTTTGCACTTTGCAGGCTACAACAGGCAGAACACCACTCTGGGCGTGAGTATTGTTTGTTCCTTTGTGCACCTGCAGAGAGACCTTGACAAATTAGAGGACTGAGGAGAGACCTTGTTGCTGCCTACAACTTCCTCACAAGGGGCAACAGAGGGGCAGGCACTGAACTCTCTGGTGACCAGTGACAGGAGGCAATGTCATGAAGCTGTGTCAGGGGAGGTTTAAGGCTGGATATTAGGGAAAGATCTTTCATTCAGAGGGTGGGTGGACATGGGCACAGGTTTCCCAGGGAAGTGGTCACAGCACCAAGCCTGATAGAGTTCAAGAGGTGTTTGGATAATGCTCCCAATAGTGTGGTGTGATTGTTGGGTTTGTCCTGTGCAGGGCCAGGAGTTGGACTCAGTGATCCCTGTCGGTCCCTTCCTACTCAGGATATTCTATGATCCTGTATCCATGGAGGAAATACACATACTCCTTATTTGATTTTGATCAGTCCTGATGCTGTTGTATGTAACAGTCCTGATACCACTATGATTATAAGCATAAGGAAATTTAAAACATAAGTGAAGGAATAAAAAGATAAAGACACAAATGGTTTGATATGAACAGTATAAACACCTTGTTATGGTCTGGCCATAGGCAACCCAGCTAACTGAAAGACCAACTTGTGTGAAGAAGGACTACTCCAACTTCATGGCTTCTCTTAACTTGCGCAATCGTTATGCAGGAGAAGTAAGTACAGGATTTCTTATGAATGTGGGGTGTCCAGAAGCTCTGGCATCACTTCTCAGGGGATGATGTCCTTCCAGCCTATACTGGTGGATGGGTCTATGTTACATGAAACATAGTTTATAAATCCCTTCAGGATAAAGGGTATAATTTTCCTAGCTTATTAAACAGATCATTTTAGTGTTAGTCTTGCAGATAAAGCTAAAGATTAGATAAAGCTAAAGATTAGATTGCAGGTAAAGCTAAAGATTTGGTAAAGTAGTAACAAAAGACACCTCTGATTGTGGAGCTCCGTAATCAGCATGTGACCAATAATTAACTTGATTCCTAAAAGTACCCCCTAAATTTTACAGGTTTCTGGAATGATTCAGTTCTCAAATGCCACGGGACGAACATCTGACCTGAATAAACTTATGGTCAAAGACCTGAATGCTGCTCTTGAATCAAGCAATACTGAATCCTACACCCAGGCCATGTTTAAGATGACTGCACTGCTAATAAGCAGCAAAGGTAATGAAAACCAAATGGAGTTCTGCTTTGTGATGGTGAATGCCAAGAATAATAACCTACAAAACCTATCCATATACCAACCCAGTATGCATCAACTTGCAGCAAAACTGTGTTTTGAATTTTTTCAATTAAGCTTATATTGGGGGAAAGCCTCCTTAAACCAAAAGCTATTTTATTAGGAATTGATTATTACCTATGGTGCACACAAATTTCATGCTTATGTGGAAAGCAGTTGTTCTGTTGGAGAAATCTGAGTGAATGTTTGTTTTCAGACTGTGATCCCCAGCTCCTTCATCATCTGTGTTGGGGACCCCTGCGAATGTTCAATGAACATGGCATGGAAACAGCAATTGCTTGCTGGGAGTGGCTGCTTGCTGCCAAGAATGGAATAGAAGTGCCGGTAGGAAGCAATTTAACTACTCATTCTCTGCCCCTGCCAGGGGCAAGAGAGAAGATTTTGGGAGATTCACAGATATTGTGAATCTGTGTCAAGGATGTTTAAATACACTGTTAATCACTTGAGCCTGCCAGGAAGTCTCTGTTCTTGTATTGTTGGAAGTCTGAGCACCCCCAGGAGGTGGACTGTGGGAAGCAGACCTTTCTCAACAGCATGAATGTTACAGCAAAAGAAACCTGTTAGAATCCCAGGCGTAGAATTTATTTTGCTGATGAGATGCCTGAGCTGTTCATTAATTGATTCTGTACTATCACAAACTATAGAATGCTGTTTTGAAACAAAGAGAAATCAGTGTCCCTGCTCATTAATCAGCCTCTGGTATCTAGTATTGCACCATTACATAAAAACATAGGCTTGCAAATGTCCTAATCCTGTAACAAGCTAAACCAGTTGCGTTTTGTGAGATGGGGATCAATGTAATAGTAATAAAGCAACTCAGCATGGTTCATGCAGCTGAGAAAGCTGCCTCTGGTAATTGCTTTGCTTAGGGAGTACCAAGTGTTTCACTTGCTGAGATAATCATCCATCTGAATTTACTTAGCTGAGTTTACTTGCAGGTTTCAGTGGTTAACTTCTTAAGCATCAGTTTCATTCTTTTCCATTGGGCATTTGGGGAAATGTCTTTGTATCTGGTTGAGGAGAACAGAGAAGCACCCTTGGTTGCTCAGCCCCCTTACTACACAGGTTGCTGCTCCTGAGAGCAGGATCAGCAAAACTGAATTATGTGCCATCTCTATGTTGTGCTTGATCAGCCAGAGTGTGTTCAGTGTGCTCAGGGGCCAAACCGTGTCCTACAGGTCACGGGAACCTGGCGTGTGTTTGTCCGTGCTGGGCTCATGTGGGAGGCAGCAACCTTTAGTGGAGCAGGAGGATGGATGGTGTGGGCTGAACCAAGAGTTCAGTCTCCTCAACAGAATACAGTGCCTGGCTGCTGCTGCCTTAAGTCTTACTGTTACTAGCTGAGATTCTGGGGGAGTCTCTCTTCCTTTTGTAATGTAGTATGTGAAAGAAACATTTTCTTTCAGGTGGGATGTATAGACTTGTCTCTGCCTCTCCGTCAGCACTGCAGTGAATTTTAATTGATGTAGCAGGTTCTTGTGTGTGCTGTGGGGAAAGGTTATGTTTTCCATACAAGAAGATGCTCTTGAAACAGGAGGCACTGTCACCTTCCTTTTTGCAGTTCATGCGGGAAATGGCAGGAGCCTGGCAAATGACAGTGGAGCAGAAAGTTGGGCTGTTTTCTGCAGAGCAGAAAGAAGCAGATCCATTAGCAGCCTCAGAGGAGAGCCAGCCAAGGCCCTGTCCACCAGAGGTGACCCCACATTACATCTGGATAGAGGTGTGTGTTTTTTCTGAATGTCCCACCTGTGGCAGTCTGTATTTCCTGTTGCTGTGATTTGGGAAAGGACTGGAGTCATGTGCTCACAGCCAGGAGACACATTCTGTTTAGATGAGCATAATCATTGAGGGGGAGAAAGGTGTTTGAAACAGAGAAGTGTAGGGGTGGGGCTTGAAATTCAGAAAGGTCGAAGGAGGCATGGTATGTCTGTCTCTTTTTCTCAGTTTTTGGTGCAGAGGTTTGAAATAGCCAAATACTGCAGTTCTGACCAAATCGAGATCTTCTCCAGCCTGCTCCAGCGGTCCCTGTCCCTCAACATCGGGGGGGCAAAAGGCAGCTTGAACCGGCATGTGGCAGCCATTGGGCCCCGATTTAAGTGAGTGCTTTTGGGTTTTTCCTTCTGGAATCACAGAAATAAGAAATAAGGTTATAGGGAGATGGAAGAAAACAACTAAACACTACATGTTTAACTTGGCTTCAAATGCTGAGAATCGCTTTAAGAGCCCGCAGTGATGCAGTCTAAGCTCTGTTGTCAAAGCAGAAGTTGATCATTTCAGCTTGAAAGCAATTTTTTGGTGTTTCAGGAAATTTCATGGGATGATTTCATATAGTGAATAGCCCACATCATGGATCTAGTAATGAATCTAGTCTTTGCTTCATCAGTTATTTTTCACCTTTTGTGACTTGAAGGCTTTCACTTTCTGTCGTTCAGCAGTCACAGATTTAAAACAGACTGGTGATAATGTGAACAGGTTGCTAAGAGTTCTGAAACAGACACTTCTCAGGCTACACTTACAGCTGTAGTTGTGGTTTGCATGGTGGTGTATTGGTCACCATATTGGGAATGCCAACATTTCCATTCTCGATTTTGCTTATTAGGTTGCTGACCCTGGGTTTGTCTTTGCTGCATGCTGATGTGGTTCCAAATGCAACTATCCGAAATGTTTTGAGAGAAAAGATTTATTCAACTGCCTTTGATTATTTCAGGTACTCTTTAATTTGAAACAACTCACTGAAAATGTGTTTGTGTTTTTCCTGCACCTTCAGTGATACTTCAAAGCAGCAGCTGTTTTTATCTTCTAATGATTTTTCTTCCTTTCCTTTTTTTACCCACTTTAAAAGAAACTTGTCTTGTGCTTAAGTATGTTTCATAAATTATCTCAAAGAGGCTTAGATATTAGTTTCAGATTTTATGTGTGATTTAAAAAGCAGGAATGTTTCTGTTCTTTCCCCTTTTTTTTCTTATTTTGAAGTTTATTCAATGCTCAAAATTGTATCTAGATTTATAAGGTTTAAAGAACTGCTGTTATAGTATGTGTAGCTGAAATACAGTTTCATTGTTTTCAAAATACAGACACACTGAATCTGATTACTTCAACATTTGACACAGGCACTAAAGAAAATTTAATTGATAGGAATTTCTATATGTGAGGAGGTCACTCAGTCCTAATATTAACTTTCAAATGAATCCAGGATGCTGACAGACTGCTGCCTTAATTTTCAGTTATAATTGGAAGTTTGTGCTCTTCAGTCAGACATAATAAAGCCATGAGGATAAAATGTAGTGATGTAGTGGTCTCATCCTTGTAGATTTCAGTCAGATTAAAAAGTATGACTTGATTAGGCTGGTGAGAGTTTTTGACTGCTGGGAGTCTTTCCCCCCACCCCCCTTAATGCATTCAGCATCACATTATTTGTGTGATTTCTTCAAGTTGTCCTTCAAAGTTCCCTACACAAGGGGAAAAGAGGCTCCGTGAGGATATCAGCATATTGATCAAGTTTTGGACAGCAATGTTCTCAGACAAGAAGTACCTGACTGCCAGCCAACTTGTGCCACCTGGTGAGTTCCTTTAAGTGCTGTTTTAAAAGTGCCTGGTTTCTTTGGATTCTACATCAGATCTGTTCTGTGTTCTTAGATAATCAAGACACCAGGAGCAACCTGGATATCAATGTTGGATCTCGGCAACAGGCTACACAAGGATGGATAAATACTTATCCTCTGTCCAGTGGCATGTCAACCATATCTAAAAAATCAGGTATTTTTTTGACTGTAACCAGCTCATTACAGCCAATTTTACAGCATAGTTTATGTTCAGATATTTAAAGTCAATGTTTACCTTAAACATCAGGCTCATTCTGGCAGTGTATTTAATTACCAGCGCCAAACTCTGAAAAACGAAGGCAGAAAAAGTCTCACTGGTAACAAGCAGGACAGTACTGAAATCACCTGAGTTTTTTGATAGAATGTTCAATTCTGCTGTGCAGGAGAAATAAGACTGGAAGAGGTCAAGTTGTATTGAAATCCTGTAAGGAAATTTTTTGCTTAACGGAACCATGCCCCTAGTGCTTTTTGAGGACAGCAGAGTGGCATTAGATCATGGACTGTGTTTTTGTACAATTTTAAAGCTACATGCTCTTTCTTTTTAGTAGACTCTTATGTTCCTAAAGTGAATGCACTGCTGGCTACAATAATACCTCTCTAGCCTCCATATATTCAAAGAACACCTGCACGATGAGTGGCTGTAGTGCTGACTTCCTGCCGCCACTCTGATCTAAGTTACAGGTGTCCTGTGGTTATTCAGTTCTGTGTTCATGTTTCCAGCTGTGGACAGCTTGAAAGTACAGTTTCACCTACTGAACAAAAGCCACTGAAATCTTTCTAATCCTTTCTCCAGGAATGTCCAAGAAGACAAACAGGGGGACACAGCTGCACAAATACTACATGAAGCGCAGGACATTACTGCTCTCATTGCTGGTGAGTCATCAGAAGGATGGGCAAACTGCATGAATTTCTAAGACCCTCTTATTGTTGCAGGATATAGAAATTAAAGTATGAGATTGGTAGTGTTTTGCTTCTTCCAGAAATCCCTTTATGTTTCCTGTTTGCTTCAGGCTACTGAGATTGAACGCTTGATCACATGGTACAATCCACTGTCTTCCCCTGAGCTAGAGTTGGATCAAACTGGAGAGAGCAGTGTAGCAAACTGGAGGTCTAAATACATCAGTCTTAGTGAGAAGCAGTGGAAGGATAATGTGAATCTGGCTTGGAGCATTTCTCCTTATCTTGCTGTGCAGCTGCCTACCAGGTGAGATATTTCAAAAGAAACAACTGATGCAATTACTGCTGCCTTAGAAGTTGAGTATTTACAGTAAGTGCTGATAGCACTTGCTGCTGGTTGCAGCCTCTTGCATACTGTCACAACTGTTTGAGACCTTTGAAAGGAACTAGATTACTTAATAGACTCATTTGGCTCAGTCACTAATGAAGTCCACCTGCCTTTCCTACCATCTGCTCTTTGCCAGCGCTTAGACAGTGTTTGATTCAGAAGAAATCAGGTTTGTTCTTTAATAGCATTCAGCCCATTAGCAAGTATAGCATTTAAGCAGTGCTAAAAGTATCTTGGAATGCAGTGTTTTTGCTAGATATTGGCTTGCACTTTACTATTACAGGAGAATTAACATAGTTGGCTCCAGAAGGGAAAGGAAATTCTTTCCCCCTTACGACAGTAATAGTTTTTGCCAAGTAAGAGTTCTGTACAGTGCTTGCTGTAGAATCCCAGACAGAGTATTTCAGCCAAGAATCCACTAGTGGAAGCGGGCTGAAATACAACTGGTTTATACAAAAGCACTGGATGAGGACCAGTTGTTTCAGAATCCCCTTTCCACAGCATATTGGGGTATGTTATTTCATAGTTGGACTATTTGTTTATTGAGCATATAGTTTTCTGTCTTCTGCTATTCTCAGCTTCACATAAATAGAAGAAGCCATCAACATTTTCTAATAATGTTATGTGTTCCTGGTTATACTTAGGTTTAAGAACACTGAAGCTATTGGAACAGAAGTGACCCGTCTGGTCCGGTTGGACCCAGGAGCTGTTAGTGATGTTCCTGAGGCAATAAAGGTACTTGTGGATACTTTTACTGTTACAGGGCCCTAGGAGGCCCATTTCACTCAGATATATTGGAAAATACAGTCTTAACTTAGCACAGTGTATGTTCTAGTGCTACCCATATCTCTGGTAGGAGAGAATGACAGGACAGCTGTGGAAATAGGATGCTGGGAGGAGAATCACAGCAGTAGGAGGAGGTAGCCAGTTAGCTAATGGTACACTTTGCTTCTGGTTTTTCTCACTGTACACAAAATCGCTCAAAACTCATCACTTGCAGTACAACCACCATTTCTGTACCTTTGGCATAATAAGTGAAAAGATCAGTGGACCAAGCCATGATGAGTGCTGCTGCTGAAGTTATTTCAAGCCTAACCTTTTCTGTGTATCCAGAGGCCAAGTCTGGAAGTGAGGAAGGCTCAGCATACTGATCTGCAGTAGAGCACTTCAGTCCTGTGAGGGACAGTCTTGTCAGAGCTTTGTTCTGTACATCACCTGTAAAATAGATGGCAGGAAATGGAACCTTTTTTGACCCTTTAAAAATGACTCATCCTTTCTTCTTTCTCCCTGTGCAAAAACTCCTGGATTGTGCTTTTAGTAACTTGATTTGGTGTTCGGGGAGGTGAGGTGATTCCAACAGCTAGGTTTCCATGGAAAAAATGCATTAGATAAAACAGCATCGTGTTGTAAAAAAAGAATGTTCCATATTTCACTTGCCCTGCTGGAGGGAGCTAGATGACAGCATTACTGTCTGATGTGCAGTACCCACACACCAGTGAGTGCTACAAACCCCTAATGTGTCTGACCTGCTTTTTCAGTACCTGGTTACCTGGCACACGATTGATGCTGATGCACCTGAGCTCAGCCACGTTCTGTGCTGGGCACCCACAGATCCACCAACTGGCCTGTCCTACTTCTCCAGCATGTATCCACCTCATCCTCTGACAGCCCAGTACGGAGTTAAAGTCCTGCGATCTTTCCCTCCGGTAAGAAGGGTTCCAAGAAAGCCTCAACACTCCAGGGGAAGTTATGGCCCTGGTCACTGTGGCCACAAGTTTCATTTGAATGCCATGGAGAGGCATGTGCTAAATGAGCATAGCACACTGCAGAATGTGCACAGAGTGGGATAGAAACTTCAAGTTGATTGTGTAATTGTGTAAATTGATGTAATCCTGGCTCATGTATTTGCAGCTTCATTGTAAATGACGCTAAGCTGAATTCTTCAGACTGCCCTTCTCAAATCATCTCTTTTGCCTCTTCTTTCAATGACAAAGTTGTTTCTTCTAAGGCAGCAGAAAGCTGGTTTTTAGCACTTGTCAGACTTCTATTAGGACTGTGAAGTACATGATTATTAATTATATTTTTGAAGGGAATGACTAAACAGAATAGTACTTAGATTTGAGAGAGTTTCTTACATAGTTTGAATTGAAGAAGTAGTGAGATTTTGTTTATCATGTAACTGAAAGGAGCTTTTCTCTGTATGTGACTCATCTTCCCTTCTGACTACTAAAACAAAACAGTAAAACCCTGCCATCCCTTCTCTTTCAGGATGCCATTTTATTCTACATTCCACAGATTGTTCAGGCACTGCGTTATGACAAGGTGAGATTATCAATCAGCTGCATGTGAAGAAAACAGATTTTTAATACAGCTTTTAGATTTAAAGCAGTAAATAAACCAAAAATTAGGCATAATCTAATGCTGCTTATTATTATCCTGTATTTAATACATAGAAGAAAAATTACTGTCTCTAGAGGCTGGCTGGTTTTGGATACACCTCTTTTATGAGTACATAAACTTGAGAAAGGCTATTTAGCTTATCTGTCAGGAAAGAGATTTTGTTATGGGAAACCCCAGGTGAGGACTCTGTTTGAATAGAGCTTTTGGAGGTCTGCATGAGACAACCAGTAATGAAGTTAAATCATTACCCTTAATCATTTTTCTGTAGAGTTAACCAGAGAAGACATCCAGGGGTGTCTTGTGCTCTATCACATGCATGAAATCAGATCTCAGCCTTATCTTGCAGAAGCCAAAGTAAAGCTTGACAACCAAGTTCAGAGTTCATTAATGTGAGATCATTTTACCTGCCAGTGAGGCAGTGAACTCTGGTCAGCGCTTTATTTTCAGGTGAACATATTCCCATCCCACAGTGTAGGTGTCTGAGTTATTCTCTGAGATCTCTGTAATGCAGAGCACGAACATCAGACATCTATCTGTTAATATCAGTCAAACACCTCTAGGATCACCTATAGACTACAAAAGTAGTTGCAGGTAGAGGAAAGGGAATGTGGCTGCTGGAAGGAGTATGATTTTCTTGGACACTTCAAATTCGTAAGTGTCTTCTTACTTTCCAGATTTTCAGTGGAACTGTGCCAGCACATGCAGTTCTTGCCACCAAACTGTACAGTCCCTGTGACACTGTGTAGATTTCTGGTATTACAGAAGCACGTAGTGATGCCAGGCAAGAGCAGTGTCCATGTTACACTGTGCTTTGTACACATAGTAGATGATCCTCTGAGCTCAAAGAGATTTGAAATCCAAAAAGAACAGATAGAAAATGGCCTAGAGGTGGGGAAAGGCTGATTAGATAACAGAATAGGTCAGTAACACAGCTGAAAACAGTTTAAGATCAGTTTGCTACCTTTTAAAATACACTGTCATTCATGTCTTTTTAGCAAAGTGAGAGGGTGCAGAGGTCTTCTTTCCATCCATTTAACACTTTCTGGGTTAGAAGAATAGCTGTTAGAAGCAGTAATATTGAATCTGAGAGTTGTAGAACTTTGATCCTTACTGGTCTGCATATGGTTGCAGATGGGTTATGTTAGGGAATACATCCTGTGGGCAGCTTCCAAATCTCAGCTCTTGGCTCACCAATTCATCTGGAACATGAAAACTAATATCTACCTGGATGAAGAAGGACATCAAAAAGATCGTGAGTACTTTAAAACCTGACTTGACTCCTTTCCTTTTCCCAGTCCAGACTAAATCTTCTTCCTGCTTCTTGCTTGTCAGGAAGAATCCTTTTAGCTGGGAAAATCTTTTTTATTTATAGAAGTAGAGCCCATTCTGCATCAGTGCCTGATAGAGTCTATCAAGAGAGACAAGGGTGCTGGTTCCTTCAGTACCTTTTTCTGAATACTATCCAAAGATGCTTATTTCCATCACCCATATCATTGTACTTTCTGAATAAGCTTCTGACACAGATGCTTCCTTTTTTCACATGCAGCTGACATTGGGGAACTTCTGGAGCAGTTAGTGGAGGAGATAACTGGCTCATTGTCTGGCCCAGCCAAGGAGTTCTACCAACGGGAGTTTGATTTCTTTAATAAAATCACCAATGTTTCAGCCATTATCAAGTAAGAATTGTACTTCAGAAATTGTGCTCTGTTTGTGTGAATTTGAAATAAATTTGAGGCTAGTGTGTAGAGTACTATATAATATGCAGATAATTAAAAGGTAATTCATCTTTCTAGGCCATTCCCTAAAGGAGATGAAAGGAAAAAAGCTTGTTTGAGTGCTCTGTCTGAGGTGAAAGTGCAGCCTGGTAAGATGGGATTTAGTCGTATAAAATTCTGGGCTTTTGCATTCAACATGATTATTTATTTTCTGCAAGCAAATCTTGAAATCTCTACGAGTGGCAGCTTATAGAGATTTCAGTTTTGGTGCTGGTGGCTGTTCTTGTGTGGTTGTTCCTGTCTTGAAAAAAATTCAAATATTTTTGCACATCCAATAATTTCCATATAGTGCATCAAAACTTAACCAAAAGCAAATTAGATAATGCATATAGTAGATCAAAGTAGAAGTGTGTGTCTGAAGAGGAAGGATAAATAAATTTTTTGCTTTCTACCACCTTCTTTTTTAAAAAGTTGTGGTGTTTTTGATAAGTTTTTTTATCTCAAGAATGAAGCATGTCCAGTTCCTTTAATTCTCCCCTTTCTCCCATCAGGCATTCCCTTGAAATGTCATTATCTGAGGCTCCTCTCAAATCTTGAACATACATTTTCCCAGCCTGAATCTTCTCTTTAAAATGGAGTTTGATGAAAGCTTTTCCTGACCTCTAACAGGTCTCCGACCTTGGACCACGTGTTGGTGGCTGAGGGCACTGCCCACTGGGGCTGCTGCCGCAGCTAATTTGGGACTGTTGTAAGAGATGTCCTCTCTGTACCTTTCTGTGATACAGGTTCAGCAGTATTAGCTCAAAACTGTATTTTATTCATTTCTGGGAATCTCTCACTAATGCAAAGGATACCACATCCTTCCTGGCTCACAGACTGTAATCTCCAGTTTCTTTCTAACATTAATTCAAAACTATGTACTGAAGTTGTAGACACTGACATCAGTTACTGTCCAGCTTGCATTGTCTCACTAGCCAGTGGATTTGTTCTCAGGTGTCTGCTGTTTTGCAGGCTGTTACTTGCCCAGCAATCCTGAAGCAATCGTTCTGGATATTGATTACAAATCAGGAACTCCTATGCAGAGGTACCGTGCTCTTGTTATATGTGTATATATATATATATATATATATATATATATATATGCTTGTTAAGTTAATTAATGACATTCAAGTATTTTTCTATAAATTTTTGTTTGGCTAATTGCACTCATCATCATCTTTGTTTCTACTGTAATTTAGTGCAGCAAAAGCACCCTATCTGGCCAAATTCAAAGTGAAACGATGCGGAGTCAGTGAGCTTGAAAAAGAAGGTGAGTAATTGTAACGTAATCATTGGTACTACTAATTAATAGTCAGCAATTCCTTAAAAACTGCCTGCTTTTAGTGACCTGTACCACTGCAGGAAAATTATTTCCATGTTGAGCTTTATCTGCCATGGTTCAGCTGAGAAATTAAACTGGATCAAAGGAAGAGAGAAGAAAATGCTGAAACTTAAATCTTTTTTAAAGTCCCAAGAAGCAAGCCACATAGGGCTCTTGAAGAAATGGTAACAGTTCCTTTAGACTAAAATAAAAATCACTGGCCTTTTCTGGGTTTTTAGACAGTAGTAAAATCCAGGTTTTGGCAGTTTTCTCTCACAAGACCTTTTGTGGGCGTCTCCAGCTGACTAGTTCAACGCAATGCGAGCATTTATCAGGTAAATCACAAACACTGGTTCGAGATGTTCTAATTCCAGTAGACAAAGGGATAATTAGTAGGGTCCAGTAGACCTTATGATAATTACCAGGCAGAAATATCTGTAGTGCACCTGCAGTGGGATGCTGTGGGTTTGAGGGCAGAGGGCTTGTCATGACAGAAAGTTGCTAATTAAAGTCCATGTCTGGGTTTTGCTTGGTTCTCTTGTTGCAGGTCTGCGTTGTCGCTCTGACTCCATCGATGAAAGTGAAGAACAGGATGAGGACAGTCAGAAAGTCTGCTGGCAGGCAGCAATCTTTAAAGTGGGCGATGACTGCAGACAGGTACACAGCTGTCAGGCTTTGCACTTAGAGGAGACAGATTTGTAGGTGATAATGCATGAGAAGGAAATAATTTTAGTATAGAAATACTTTTCATTGGAACTTTGGTAATCTCCACTGGTTGTGGACTGAGAGAGAGAACTGTGTTGTACCCCTAGAGATATTCTGGTTTGGAAATAAAGGCCATTCTGTCAAGACAGGGTTTACCAAGCCTTAAAAATTTTTTTTTACAGAGTTTATTTTTCAGTTGAGCTATTGGTAATATAGCTTTAGTTCCTAAGGTGGGATCTTGTACATTCAACTTTGTTTGATTAAAAGGGAATGCTGGTTATTATCCCTGGAGTTAAAAAGCCATTTTATCAAAGGGTGATAGGCAATTCATTCTTAGGTCAGCAGTTAAATCATCAGTGTTGCTTGCTGTCCACTCACACAGCATTTATCAGTTCCCTTTTGGATTTCCCCCACAGTACATGCACAAGTACACATCTGCACACCTGCTTAAGTTAATGTGCACTTCAGAGTTCTTCAGAGCATGTTTATAATGAAGTTTATGACCTGTAACCCCTGTAATGTTTGTGCAATTTTTTTCTTGTCTGACAGGACATGTTAGCTTTACAAATCATCGATCTCTTCAAGAACATATTTCAGCTGGTAGGCCTGGATCTTTTTGTGTTTCCATATAGAGTGGTGGCCACAGCTCCTGGGGTAAGTGGGCAATTAACTGTAGTACTGTAGAAAATTAAAAAATACTTTCTTCCAGCACACATAAACATTCCATTTTACAAGGAAGTACTGCCCACATCATTTATGCCAAATATTTGGAGTACCAGCAATAGAAAGAGTCTTTCCTCTCCTGCTTCCTGCTTTTCTAAAGCTTTTGGCTCTGAAATTTTGCTGCTTGCAAATGTTTGTTGTTTGATTTCTGGGACTATGCTGTGCAAAGCAGTGGAAAGTCACAGAGTTGGTCTTAGTTGCATGGAAATTCTAAAAGAGGGGATAAACATTTTTTTAAATTAATAAACTAGAAATTCTGTTTTGGTGATCTATAGGCTTCCCCATATTTCCCAGAGAATCTGACTGCCAAGAGCCATGAACAAAATATATTTGGTAGCATGCTCTACAAACCCCTTCCTTTTCTTTGCCTCCAGTGTGGTGTTATTGAGTGCATTCCTGACTGCACGTCCCGTGACCAGCTGGGCAGGCAGACAGACTTTGGGATGTATGATTATTTTACAAGGCAATATGGAGATGAGTCTACCCTTGCATTCCAGAAGGTAAAATACCAGTGGGCAAGCATAGCAGAATAACAATTGAGAAGCATTCTACCTATAAGAAATAATGACAAATAATTGTATAATGACCACGATAATGCTGTATCTAGTTCCTGATGCTGATAAACCATTTTTAGCTATTAGTGAGTTAGCTAAAGAAGTAATTGCAGCTGTAGATGTATGGAGAATGTTATTGGACATTGCTTCAAACTAATCATGAATGGAAAAAAAGAAAAAAAGCTTTGTTTTTCTGTCTCATCTCCTGATGGAGAGTTACTAAATTCTGTAAGTTGTTCTGATTTGTTTTAACTCGTTGTTTGTACAGGCCCGCTATAATTTCATCCGCAGTATGGCTGCCTATAGTCTGCTCCTGTTCCTGCTCCAGATTAAAGACAGGCACAATGGCAACATCATGCTGGACAAACAGGGACACATCATTCATATTGGTCAGTCATATGCACCTCTGAATGTCACTTATTAGCTTTATTTTCTGCTCTTAAGTATTGCTGATAACAGACAATAAGCCATTTCCCCTTTGAGGTCCATCTGTATACTGGTTTCACTGTTTGTAAACATACATGGAAGGTTTTCATGCCTTCCTGCCAAGTGTTGTGTGTTTGTGTTGGCTGCTTCTGTGTAAATTTAGCTCTGCAAAGTTTAGTCAGGTTCAGGAAAGTATACACACACATATGTATGGATGACACATGTTTATGTACTCATGCGTGGATACATGTGTGTATGTGTTTAATTATAGAAATGTGTATTTGGATTCCTTTCATCACTGCAAGGGTATGAATTAAACTTGACAAGTAAATTTATATAGTTGTATAAGGCTGTAACCTCTGCTTTAGCTTTGCTTTTCTGGAACTGCACAAGTATTTCAGCAGTTTATTTGATATCACCATTCTTATATCTATTCTCATGTTATGGTGATGATGCTTTTGTTGATATTCTTACACTTCACCAAAGCTTTCTTCCAACTGGAATTAAAATGTTTACATTAATACATGCAATTCACATCTCTTGCTTCTATCAGCTTTAATAGCACACAATTAACCAACAAAGCTTATGAGGCACTTTATCTTTTGTGCACAGATTTTGGATTCATGTTTGAAAGCTCACCTGGTGGAAACCTGGGCTGGGAGCCTGACATTAAACTGACTGATGAGATGGTGATGATAATGGGAGGGAAAATGGAGGCAACGCCATTCAAATGGTTTATGGAGATGTGTGTCAGAGGCTATCTGGCAGTCAGGTAAGGTGTTCTTAGCTGCTCAAAGTGGAAGTTCTTGCATGCCTAAAGCCAGATGAGAAGATAAATAACAAATGTTGATTTGTAGGGAGTCTGAGGCTGTTGACTATCCTGATAGTCTTACAAACTTTGAAACAATGTAAAAATCCTGCTATTTACAGCTTATCTTTGTGATATTTTTTCTGTCCTTATGTTATATTTTGAAATTTTATATTTTCAATTTACAAATGTGATGTTTCACACATTTCCTCACACAATTTAGTGCACGGTTAATACAATAAGAAACTACTGTCTTGGATCATTTTGGTTCTTTGAGGGGACACAATCTGGACAAAGTTCTTGTGGCAAAGCAAATATGTCACTCAAGTAGCAGAGTAATAGCCTGGTAGATAATAAATGTTCTGAGCAAGAGGACAGGAAGGAGAAGGGAAGCTGGGCTGATGTAGCAAAGAATTACTCAGAGTAATTAAGCCTAAAAGATAGTATGTTCCTGTGTGCTGTTGCTGGTTTCAGCCTTTTGTACTGTTTTGGTGCACTGCTTCACCTTTCTGATGCCAAAGAAATGTTATTTGCTAAAGCATTACTTTGCATAATCCTTCTTGAGACTTCATCCTGTGGCATTCTGAGTATCTGACAGTCCAGCATAAAGGAGTGACATTTAATTAAAGTGACAGGTTGCAAGCAATGGTCTAGCTTCACCAGCAAATGTAAGAGGATTATCTGTGTTGATTTAATTACAGAAAAAGGTGGGAGCCAGCTCATTGAACTCCTTAGCTTGTCTGCTTTACCTGCTAAGGCTGCAGGAGTTTGAATGCTCTGACATTTTTGTCCTCTTTTTCTCTAGGCCTTACATGGATGCTGTGGTCTCACTGGTTACACTGATGTTGGATACAGGGCTGCCCTGTTTCCGAGGGCAAACAATCAAGCTGTTGAAGTAAGTCAGCAATATGTGTGAACTGGAAAATATTTTTTATTAAAATGTTACGGCATTTGTACCAAGTGGTTTCACAAGAAGTAGGTATTTGAAGCAAGTGAAATCACACCTGGCTGAGCTTGTGCAAAGACACATTTGTACCACATTCTAAGGAAATTTCACTGATTTTTCTCTTATTTGATTGTGATTTTCTGCATATAGACACAGGTTCAGCCCCAACATGACCGAAAGGGAGGCTGCAACTTTCATCATCAAGATCATCCAGAACTGTTTCCTCAGCAACAGGTTTGGCTTTTATGCATGTTTTCTCACTATGGTTAAAGGAAGGCCATCAGGCTTTGAGCAGAGCTGAAAAGTAGAGTTTTATCAGTCAGATACCAAAAATTTTTGAGTCATTGATAGTGCAGGATATCAGCTTTGTTTTTGAATGTGCTGCATCTCCTCAGCTTTGTGCTGGGAAGGAAGACTTAAGTCCAGGATGGTCAAACAGCAAGGCTGGTTAGGCTAAAGAATAAATGTAATAGTTAAACATCTTAAGTGCATATTTTATTATGCTAGATAATACAGACTTTGTGGGATATATTGGAGAGTCTAATAGAAACTCTTGTGTAGTTCCATATGGGGTCAGCTTGAGACCAGTGCCACTCACTGGCTCAGATACAGCCCTGCTGGAATGGATGTTCCAGTGCTTGCTAGTGCACCTGCTCAGAATCTTAGATTAATATTGGGGGGTGAAGGCAGTGACACTGGTGTGTGAATGGCCAGAACCAGCTTAGTTCTGACAAGCTTGAGCTTTTCTACCTGTGGCATGGTTGATCTGTGACCTGAATAAGCTCTACACATGCATAATTGAGTTATCTGTAACAAGCTGAGATTTGTTTGCTCAGTCACTCATCAGAGATGCTGCTGTTAATGCTGTTATTTCCCCTGCACTTTTATTTTCGTTATTAGCATTCTCCTTAATTAAGATGACTTTTATTTCCACATAATCCTGTCTCCATGCAGCCCTGATGATCTTGCTTCATTCATTATGCATTTCCTTCTCCTAAAACAAACTGCAAATGCTATGTGATGTGCTTGTGGCTTATCCAACACGGGATCCAAGCTGCTGATGCTGTTGCCACACTGGGAAGTGTGGAAATACTTTTTAAAACTAGTTTAAACAAGAGCAGGATGTTTTGTGCTGTCCATAACAGTAACTGGGCCTTCACAATGCCTTCAAAGAATGGAGGGCTAGTTTTGATTAGCAGCTGATTTCCTTCACTCATGTTTTGTCTCTGTGGGATCCTGATGAATGTTTATTGACAATGGGCGCAGTGTTTTTTTAAACTTTTCCTTACCTCTGGTTTGCTTTTCTTCTCTAGGAGTAGAACATATGACATGATCCAGTACTACCAGAATGACATCCCCTACTAGACACTAGAGATCCACTGCCGAAGTGAAACGTGCAACCCCGTGCCCTCACTCCGAACTTGTGACACCTCGCTATCTTCCACCCTCTGTGTATGTGTGTGTACATGTTGGGTGCATGTTTCCTGACCATTGCAACAATCAGTTCTGATTCATTCCTCTCTCTATACCAGGTTATACATATTACTGTTTTTCCCTGGATTTTTGGAGTCGGGTTGCAATCACAATAAAAATTGTATTACAGTTGTGAATGTGTGAAAGTAGTAAAGCTTGAGGAGTTCGATAATTTTTCATGCAATACAAGGATTTTATAATATCTTTAAAAAGTAAATGAAACCCTTTCATGCACAATCGCACAAAATGCCATGGAAGGGAAGGGTATGGATTTCTCTTTGGAAACAGAAATGTTAACTTGTTCCAATTTTACTGTAGAAAAAGCTTGATAATCATCCAAGGTGGTGATGTCTGTGTAGCTGTGTTCATATTTTGCACTGTACATGGTCCCTGCTACATGGTCAGTATTTCATATGTACATGAAGAATGTATTTTTTCCTTTTGTGTGTTTTAAAAAGAGACTCTACTGCAGATATATTTAATCTATAAAATGTAATAAAAGACTTTAGACTTTGTGTCTGTTGCAAATGTTTTGCCTTGTGCTGTTTTTAGTGTATATACATCACTCTGCACACTTGTGTACTGTTCATTATATTATGCCCTTTCTTTCTAATAATCTAATTTCTTCTTCAGCTGCTTGTCCCATCTCAAGTGACATTTTTTATTCATAAAGTAAATGTTTAATGCAAGAGCTGGAATGTAGGACCAAGGTAAAGCTCCCCAGTGTTGCTAAGGGCCTGTATCCTGGGCTGGGACATAGGTCTTTTGGGGTTTTTTTCCCTATGTACATGCTTGTCCTTCTACGTGGGCTCTTCAACACAGGGCGGTTCCCTCTTTAGGGGATTTTTTCCTGTCTTTAGGGGGATTTTTCCCTTTTGGGTGCTTTTCCCGAGTGTCCGGGTCGTGCCCTCAGGGAAGGAAGGGGGTGCCAGGCCCGGGCAGGGCCCCGGGGCGCCCCCTGGCGGCCCCCGCCGCTGCGGCGAGCGCGAGCACCGGCGCGAGGCGCGGGCCCGGCCTCAGCCCTGAGGGACACCCAGCCCTGAGGGGCGAGGGCGACACGGGGTATGGCCCCGAGGGCTGAGGGGGACACAGCCCCCAGGGGTGAAGGATGGAGGCGTCGTGAGGGACAAGGAGCCCTGAGGGCTGAAGGCGACGCGACACACGGTCCCGAAGCACAAAGGGTGAGCGGGTCTCGGGTCAGCGCCCCGAGGGCGGCTCAGCGCTGAGGGGCGGGGGTATCGTGAGGGAGACCCAGCCCTGGGGCGGGGCCCTGAGGTGGGGCTCCATGGTGTGAGGAGTGCCCAGCTCCATTGCCGTGAGGGTCGCGCTTCTGGGATCGCAGAGAAGCATGGTTAGAGGCTGTAGCTGCCCAGGCCGAGGGGTTCCTGAGAAGCTGGGCTGTTGTGGCAGGTCAGGGTGGTCTTTATCTGAGGGGATGGTAGGTCGATGATATGGCTGTGCCCACGCCTTCCCCTTGGGAGTGTGCATTTCTGAGCTCCTCCAAGTCAGCTTTGAGTCTCCCGGCGTGTCCCTGGGGCAGCAGGAGCTGCTATGGGGGAACCTCCTCAGCCCGAAGCCATGGTGACTGAGGAGGTCCCTGCATAGAAGGGAGTGTCACTGACCTCACAGCTCAGGGAGCCTCAGAGGGGGCAGCCAGGGCAGCGTGTTTTGGCTCTGCCTTCCCGGGTGGGTCTTGTGCATGGTGCAGTGGAGGGCCTATCCCTTTCCCATTCTGGGCTGTATTTGAAATTTACACCTGCTTTTGCCATAGGTGTTAAAATGGGTCTTGTCTCTTGCCTCTTGCCTGTGCAGTGGGTGGCTCACAGCAAAGTGGGCTCTGAGCCCCTTCTCTCATTATGGGGAGGTGCCACTGGCTTTCTGAAAAGGTTTGGAGGCTCATCAGGGAGAAGTAGCATGCAAGAACTGCTTTAATTATTGATCTAATTCAGATTTATTATATAACCGACTGGGACATGGAGTAATTTTGGTGCTCTGTGCCTGCGGCTACTTGAACCTATTTAGGCTCCATAGGAAAGGAGCTGATTGACACTACAAATGTGGTAAACTTCCTCACACCTTTCCTTTAACGAGGAGCAGGTGGAGTGAGGAGATGTGAAGGCTTCTTCTCAGGGGAGGTGGTGAGGAGTTCCAATATTTTGTTAATTCAAGTCAGTGCTTATGTGCACGTACTTTTCTGCACCTCAAAATAAATGTACCATGTTAAAAATATCTAGGGCTAGAAGTGAGTAATTAGCTGGTGAATAATAATATTAGAAATAATAAATGGAGCTCTGGTAATCAGAAAGTGACTCCTAGTTGCAAATCTCAAACCACACAGCAATTTGTGTGTATTCTAGCATAGAATGCCCAGAATTTGCTGGAATACAATTAAGACCATCCAGGGTTTTGTATCAGGAAGTGAATAAATTTCAGTGTTCTTCACAGTGCTTGCTTCAGTCAGGCTGTCTGGAGAGCTGATGTGGTCTTAGTTTCTTCTCTCAAGTTTGTTCAGAGAAATGAAAGCAGCTGAAATCAATTGAGTGTAGTTACTGTAAGAACAAGCTTGTTTACCATATGGTCCTAAAAACTCAAATGGCTGCATTTGAGATATCAAGGATGCATCACTTTGTACTGCTATGAATCTTGCAGAATATTGTGTGTGTGTGTTAAACCTCCACATTAGCAGAAATTATAGGCTCCTGTGATTTCTGTTCTCACTGCAGTGTCAGGTGCACACCTGACATCCGCAGATTTTGTTTTCTCAAGTTGACTGTGCCGTCTTCCCTTCCCCTCCCCTCAGGGTTCCTTCCTGCAGCACAGACATGGGAGAAAACTCCCCTGTAATTGAGTGTCCACTGAGATACAGAGGGGATTCAGCTGTTTACATTTAATCATGCAAGGCAGTACCCTGAAGATTCCTCCTAAATGGGTTGTTGCATCTTCCTCCAGGGGAGACTGAGGAGGTGAAAATACTGAGACGCCCCACAATACTGCAGGTCCTTCCGAGATACTGAATCAGTGCAGTTGGAGACACCACAGACTTACCTCACCTTCATCCTCCCACCAGGGAAGGATATGTCCTTGACACATGGAGGCTGGCAGGACTTTCAGAAGTTACTCAGGTAATTAAAACAGATAGAATCAAGACCTACATGAAGGTATTGTGAAGGATTTTGTCTCTGAATTTTATGCCAGAATATGTCCTAATACCTGTGCAGCCTTGGGAGAAAAAACACATCAAAAAAAAAAAAGGGGGAAAAAACTGCTCATTAAAAAAATATTTAAAATCTAGGGAAAGATGCTCCTGTGGTTTCTTCACTCTCAGAAATTCCCAGTCATGGTGAGAGACAGACTTTCTGGGCAATACCCACTGCAGTTCTTTCTGCATTGGCCATGCATATAAAGAGCCTTTAAGAAAGGAACAAAATTTATAGTGATTCATTTGCATCTGATGGACCCGGGGTTCAGAGCTACTGGTAACTTGATCAGCACTATTCAAATGCTAATCTCATTATGTGTGTTAGAGACTGAAGCTCAGCAATCCACCTCCGTTAGCACAACGTGCCTGTGTGATGTTCTGGCTGGTACACAGGGTCATGGTACCCCCTGCAGGCGCCCAGCACATGCTGCACAACATCAGGGCTGATGTGGGCAGGGAATGGGGAGTCAACATAAGAAGAGGAGCTACAGTTCTTTTTGGAAAAATGCTGGAGAGGGGGAAAGGGATTGTGGGCAACAGAATGGTTTGGATGAGACTTTTTTCTTTTTTTTTTTTCCTTTGTGTCATAAATATGTCTATCCTTTTCCTTTGGTTCCATATGAATGAATGCTATCCAAAAAAAAAAAAAAAAAAGGCAGCAAACAAAGAATTTGTCCTGAATGTACATATGTACATACAGCTTCAAGCATGACTGATTCTTTGACTTTTTGAAAAATATTTTGCCTGTGCTGTTTGGTGTTAAGACCTGGCAGTTTTGTTAGTTCCATGCAGCAAGGACTAAAATCTGCTGAAATGACAGTGTTCACAAGGGATCCTTTCTAGATAAAGGCTCTCTGATAGAACTTTGTTATTGATATGGGCAAAGGATGCACTGAATCTCTGCCTCACACTGTTACCTACAGTTTGTGGGTTTGTTTGTTTGAGTTTTTTGGTGCCTCATCTGTTTCCATAAGGATTCTGCATTTGGAAGGCCACAGGGGTTATACTCCCAAAGAAGTAAGATTTGTAAGGTGACATGGTGTAATTATTAGATAAGCTACTTAGATGGCAGGAGCAGATGAGCTCTGGTAACATGCAGCCCAGGCACCAGCTGGTTTAGTAACTACCACAGCCTCCCCAGAAGAAGTGGGTTTCTGCTGGGCCCTTGCCACTGCAGCAGCCCTGTGTCTAAAGCTTTTTAGTTATAAGTGATGGCTTTGTGTTTATTTCTGGTACAGTATCAGTAGCCTAATAGCAGTGACAGTGTTGCTGTGAGTCATGTTACTCTAACACAGACCTCTCCAGGGTCAGCAGAACCACGGGGAGCCTCAGTGCTTACTGTGGCAGTGAGAAACGTTCCAGGTGGCTCTGCTGCCTGACAGGGGAGAGTAGAACAGGAGGATGACACAGTGACACAGGTAAGTAATCACAGTAATCACAGGCAAACAATGAAGGCTGGCAGTTCCCTGAAGGGAGAGGTTACCTACCTGACTGTATTCAGGTATCTCTTCCCAAGGAAAGCATGGCAGCCAAAAGGGGAAGGGAATTGGAAGTTATCATAATAAGTGCCCACACAAAGACTGCTACATACCCTGATGCTCCACATACACCTTTTGGAATTAAAAACCCTTCACAGGCAGGTAACAGGCAGAGCTAGGATTGTGTCTTGGTCTGTTCTTAAGCAAGTAGTCCCAGCTTTGCAGTGACATGCCTGACAAAATAAATTGTGCTCTGCTGTTAGAGAGGAGAAAATGTCTGAATTGTAGCAAACCTAGGAGACAATTCTAGCTGTATGTATTGATTAGGAGTGAACACGTGGAGTGGTAACTTCTATCCAGATGTAAGAAGGGAAGAGTAATGGAATTCCATTCTTTTAGAGGTATAGGAGCAATATCTCACAGAAAAATCTGACTCTGGATAACAAAAATAAGAGGTAACGTCATATATTGCTCTCATGTAGTTCTCTTCCCCAGTGCAAGTTACATTTTGACTGCCACATCTCAAAATTTTTAAGATGCTTGTTGTTAGCACACAGGTGAAGGCTGTACGTGTGCATCCTGGCATGCACACCTGCAAACCATTCCCTTGCTGAGAACTTCACAGGACCCTGGAGCATAAACCAAACAGCTTTGCAGTACCTGACCTCACTGCACAGAGGATCCTGTACATACTGCAAAGTTATTTCTTGAGCAGGACAATGCCTTGCCTGTGTGGTAGCTGATTGGACATGAGTGAATGATCTAATAAAGATACTTATGGGTGTTATGCTTAAAAGAACTTTATTGAAAGAACTGTATTAACCTAGGTAAGTAGAAAATCGCATTATATTCTGGCATTGGGAGTCAGAAATTTCAGTCTTGGTGCCATGCTTGGCTGCCTGTACCAGCTTGAGCAGAAAGGGGTAAGGGTAGGGTCAGGATTTTTGGAGTTGTGAGGATGATGGAGTAACTAATGAATTTTGTCTGGTACTATTGGTTGTAAGGTAATTGAACCTTCTAGAATACCTGATATCTTACCACCTAGACAGAAACTGTTTCTGTGCAGTTTTCAGAGGCCTGCTGACTCCCAAAGGGATTCCTGGCTCCCCAGATCTTGGACTAGTCAGATTTCCTATTTTCCTTCAGAGACAGGAGTTACCCATCACTTAGATGAGGTGGGCTGGGTGGAAGTGAAGAGTAAGCTGCCTTCCATGCCTGCAAAGGAAGAATCCCAGCAGTACCAGTTGCAAGGGGCATACGCTACTTTTTATGCCTTAGATCCCAGATGAGAAGAACTGGGCAAGAGCTTTGTGAGGTGTAGGAGTTGACCTGAAAATCAATTATCTCTGCAGCTCTGGTGGGTGGCAATGCTTTGCAAACCTTTAGAGCTCAGGCAGTCAGACCCAGATGCTGAAGTCAGGGCCCGGCTCTAGCGAGGGCCTCTGATGGACACGTGAAGCTGAATGGCGCTGACTGCTGTCCGTCCTTAGCCGAGATCCCCCTCATGGTCCCGGCCTCGTTCCCTGCAGGCTCGCAGGTCTGCGGGCTGGGCGGCAGAGGGCACTCCAAAACAAGCCACCTGGGGCACAGGCCAGAGCAACCGAGCAGGCACAAATCTGCCGTTCCTGTAAAGCTGGCAAGTCTGCCAGGGAAAACCTTGCCGTGACCTTTACTTGTGACATATCTGTCACGGCACGCACTGGGTGCTAGAGCTAGCGAGTACCTGAATATCAGATATGAAATTGCTCAAGAGCCTCGCTGTTTGTATTCCAGCATGTTCTGCTGGGGAGGTTTTTGACCTTCCAAGGGACAAAAAGGAAATATGTTCTGCTGGCTCTGCATTGTTGTGTCAGGTGAAGCCTTTAAATATATGGGTGTCCTCTGGTATAGCAAGTGTGCAGAAATCCATACTGCATTTACCAAAAACCCAGAGGTTTATTGTGGTAGTTCTCCTTGTTGTTATCACACTGTATTGGATGAGCAGCAGCTGTAATCAGCTCCAGAGGTTGCTACATTTCTGTGTTGCTGTGCATGCACGTTTTTGGAAAGCTTCTTTGGAGTGAAAGTTACTCTATATGCAGGCTCTGATGTAAGTTATCTGTTATTTTTAGGTTTGTGTACTTACTAAAAATTAAAACCTGCCACACATAACAGCAGCTGAGAATTCTCTCTTACCTTTGAGAAACTTGCCTTGGGCTTCACCTTCATGGTAGACCTAGTGGGTAAATGTCACAATGAAGTCTTCAAGCTTCACAGAATAAGTGGAACACAGGTGATAGGATGGGGGAAGAAAACAGATCCAAGAAAAGAAAACACTTTGGTGCAGCTATAAAGAGTTCATTGGTTTTGGATAATTCCTGTGGTCATTTTGAGTTTCAGGCAAGTAGTAGTTAAAACTCTTCTCTATGCTGTGTGTGACCAAGGTGGAATGGGGTGTGTAGAATCCTCTGCCATGAAGATAGCCCTGATCTGTGCTGTTAACAGGCTTAAATTCAGTGTCTCAGGATAGATCTCAAAAGAAACCAGGGTTTTGAAAAGTGCTTTCTCCCTCTCACCCCACATGTAAACTGGGATTTGAATGACAATGTTTTTAACATCAAGCCTGGCCTTCAGACTGCAGCTCTAGACAATAAAGAAAGAAGCAAATCCAGCTGTAGCTATGGTTGTGTCACAGATCAGAGCTCAGAGGGACACATAAATATACAGTAATTTCAAGCTCATTAGCTTGCAGACAGAAATACTAGATCAGAGGGAAGGATTAAGCTCTAGGTAAGAAGACAAACATGCCAAGGAAGCACTTTAGCTGGATCCATGATGTAACCTCAGATAGACCTCAGGAACCTGAAAACCCACTTCATTTCCAGGACAGTGTTGGAATTGGCATTTTTTTCTTGCCTCTCTGCTGACACTGTGATCCTTCTTCCAATTTGAACAGAGTTTTCTTTCCTTTGAGATGCAGCTCTTATCAGCTTGTGGGACAAGTGACTCAGTGCAGTGCCTGAGGTTATGGGAACTCAGGGGCTGATGGTGTCTCTGCTCCCACTCATCAGCTGAGCCTGGAAAACCAATCACGTTTGTGTTCCTGCTTTGTCTTAGCTGAAAGGTAAATCTCCTAAGCTTAAATTTCACTGAATTAAAATGAGACTAGGTTTAAGAGCAGGTACATCAGTTCCTAGCTTCACCAAGGAGAAGGAACTCATGTTGTCAGAACTCTCACACAGAATATATGGTGGGTCAAATCCCTTTAGAAATGTTTGAAGGGAGACCTAAGGCACTTGATTTCTTGTAAAAGATGTTCTGTGACGTTGGGAGCTGCTTCAGCTGCACTGTTCTTGAGCTTGCCCCCAGTACGACATAAACTTGGAACCCAAAAAATTAGCTGCCCTTTCTTGAGACCTGGGGATGTGTGCCTGTGCAAGAGAGTTCTCAAAGTACAAACTGAAATTGGAGCCCTTTTTCCTCTTGTATCTATTACTATGATTTTTGAGCATTATTACAATGTAGGTAAAAGGGACATTTCAAGAGATGCAACTTCTATACTGAAAATGACTTTTGAATATAAAACATATTCACAACTGAGTTTGCTGCTGACTGCTGTCCCTCAAAGTTATATGGCTTGCCCTTTCCCCAGCAGATTGTCTTCTAGTTGTGTAGAAGTGATGCAAAGTTTGCCCTTCACTTTATTTGGGAGCCTTTGCAAAAAGCTCTCCTCGAGGTGCGAATGGCTTTTACTGAAATGGTGGAGCTGTTCTGCCTTTGAAGAAGGTGGTGCACTTTGGAAGACATTTACCAGACCTGCAATTGCACTACTCTCTGTGGGGATGTTTGTGAAGTGGAGGTGGGTACCGTGTGTGTGTCCATACAAGCTGTCACCACTAGATGACACCATGACTCTGGCAACAAGGTCCAGATGAACCCTACCGCCAAGGCCATTTTTTCCTGTTTTGGAGTGTTTGTAACAAACCCAGATCACGGGCTGGATTTGCGAACCTTTCTGTGAACTGGAGTCAACTTTTCCCTGCAAGCTGAGGTTTGAGCAGAATGAGCTCAGTTCCAGATGACAGAGTGGAATTTATGATTTCGGGTGGAAACCATCTGACCATTTGACTTGCAAGCAGGCTGATCTTGGCCATGGTTATGCTTGGTGGACCTGTGTGTATTTGAAACAAAATCCCAGAGCAAGGTTTGGACAAAACCAGATGGGGTTTGCCCAGCCCTGTGCAGAACTGCTCGAAGAAGGTTTCACATGACTTCACTGCTTACCCCAAGTGGAGCTGGGCATGAACTGCAGAACAGTATCCAGACCTGGTCAGCAGTAGCCCCACTTCTCTTTTAACCCATTTTCTCTGTGGCTGGTAGGTAACTAAAGAGCTGCCAAGGAGCTGGCCAGCACACATTGCCATGCTGCTGCCATACCTGGCTTAACAGTCACCACAGTGGTAATGGTGGCTCAGCCACTATTTGGGCAGCCTTCTTTCCAGGAGCATGTGGCTTTCTGATCATCTGACTCTTACCCACTAGCAGACGGGACCTGTTTCTCCCTGGGTCATCTTTCTGGGCTCTCACCCTAAATTGCACAGGGTCTAGCAGGTCATGGAGCTGCAGCTGGTCATGGAGCTGTGGCTCTTGCTTGCTGCCTCATTCTCTATTTTGGCAGAAGAAATGCTTTTTTTTTTTTATTCTACAGCCTGAAAAAACTTCATTCTGCTGTAATTACTTTCTATGTGCACCCACTCAGGTTATCCTTCTGATGCTCTTTTTTATCCTTTTCCATGAGACTCAGAGTATGTTCACATGAAGCATGTTAATAAACTAACCTTCTTGTCTTATACTCTTGCAAAGAGCATTTCTGCATACTGAAATTTGGCAACTATCATGTAATTATGTGGTTCCAAGGATAGATTGAGGAAATTGATAATCTAAGAGATGTTTGTACAATGCTTTGTCTCCTTCTTTGAAATTCATGTCTTTCCACTACCACTTCAGGAGAATCCTCACATGCAAACTTGTTAAATACCATATAGGAAGGAGTCAGCAAGACTCAGGACATTCACCTAATGAGCACATTGTGTGCAAGCTACCCCTAAATCCCAGTTGTCATTGTGTCTCTCACTAGTCCTGGCCTAGAGGTGTCCCAGCAGTTTGAGAGATGGGTGGTCTTGTTATAACTGTGGCTCCCAATAGTGCTTGCTGATTTGGATTCTGTTTTAGTAAACTTGTGGTGCATTGACGTTTCCTTATTCGCTTCATAAAATGATTTTCTCACAGAATGCTCACATAGCTAGCTCAAACAAACTAGATGTGTTAATAAGGTTGTCTTATGCTAATTTATTATGTGTGTAGAAAACATTTTCAAAATACCATTTGTTAAAGCTTCATTATTATTGTAAGGTTAAGCATCACAGAAAATTCTACTCCAAATGTTTTGGTTTACTGTTTGTTTTTTATAGACAGAATAGTGGAGTGTTTACCTTGAATCATCCCAAACCTTTGCTGTGATTAGGATATATTTTTTATGGTTATCGGTTTTTATGGAAGGCTGGAATTAATATTTTTGGTGCTTGATGATACTGTCTTTTGATATATTCAGTGATACAGTCAGAGAATTCTAAAGGTTTTGCCAAGCCTTAGCATTTCATCTGAAGGACTCTCAGGCCCCTAGCATTGCTTGTGTTTGTTGGGCCTGCTGGGATGCCAGTAGGGAAGGATTTTGATTCTCTCTTCTACAGCTGGGAAAACAAAGGCCTAAAAAGACTTAAGTCAATGATGCAGACTCCTACATGCCCAGCTGTAGCCCAAGAGCTGCTGTTCCCCATCTTGAAGGGTTTCAAAGCTGAAGAGCATAAGCAAGGTACTGAAGCTTTTCCTAAACTTTAATCAAAAGGTTGTGTGGTCATTCAGTGGGGCCCCAACCAGAGTAGTCAGTAGGTAATGGCCATGTCAGTTGGACAAACTTTCCTGCTTCTTTATGGGATGAGAGTGTAACCACAGAGAATGAAGAAGTAGGCACAGCTTGAAGTACTGCCTGTAGAAAAGGAGCTCCAGCAAAAGCTGTCACTCTCCCATTTGGTTTTTCTTTCTGTCTCTCATTCTTTCATCTCCCTGTCTGGCCATTTGTGCTGCCTGCCTGTTTGTTTGTTGGCTGAGTGCTTGCTGAATTATTTACCAACCTGACTGAATTAAGCAGCAGCAAAAGCAGGCGAGTGAATCCCACCTGAGACTCTTTCAGCAAGAGGGAGGGTTGAGAAGTGGGGTGTGCATATATGGGTGTTGATACATAGTGCTTAATTAAATGTACCAGGAAAAACCTTGTGGGAGGAGAAGCTCCTCTATTGCCCTGAGACAGGGCTGAAGGGAGCTGAGCACATGGCTGAGACACCAGCTCAGGTGGCAGTGTTCCCCATCTCCGAGCTGGGTGGGTGTCCTGCCTCTGGGAGTTGCCTTCAGCCCTTGCCAGTGTCATTTCATCGTGCTGGGATGTGGCAGGGCTGTCAAGCATTCATTCCCCTTCACTGCATCAGTTGCGTTGTTTGTGATGGTTGTTGTGCTGTGTGGGGTTAATTGGGTTAATGAACGCATTGTGCATTATTAGACGCTGAACTGACAATTATGCTAATTATTGTGTCTTCCAAAGTGCCATGTTACTGAGGATGTTTAAAAGGACAGAGATTCTTATACTATACACCCTAAATCAGACCTGAGTACCTGGACTCACTTTACCAAATGGAGGTGTTCCGAGTGTTTGATGTCAGGAAATGCGTCCTGGTTGGCATATCCCTTGTAGCAAGATTGTGCAAGCTTAACACACAATCCTTAGCTCATGGAATTCCTTGCCTGACTACATGTCTCAGCTGTTTAGTCTTACAGATGGGGAAAATGGGACATAGATCCTTCTGTGACATACCAGATCTGGGTATTGTCTCACTAAAGCATACATGCTCCGGTGTGGTTGCTTGCTCCAAGCCAGTGCTCCTTACCCCATAGTGAACACAGCCTTTTGACTCTGAAACGTGCTCTCATGACAGTTCATCACACCACAGCAGTTGGTTCAGATGCCAGAGATCTTTCCATAACTCTGTTCTTCCTATCAAATTCTGTTTGTGCTGAAAAGCAGCAGTCTTCCTAGTTTGCCGAGGTGAAGAAGCAGATTGCGATTTGTAGATATGCTGGTTTGGGCTGCTCTCTAGGTTGCATCGCTTTGTCATGCAACTGTTACTGTCGTGCCTCTGTACTAAGGCCATCCTGACTATTCCTAATGTGCAGTTGTCCCAGTAAAAACAACTCAAGGATGTGTTTGTGCCCTAAAACTAGCTATGGAACATTATTGCTGGATACTGAGCAATTACAAATTATAAAGCAGTATTGAGCTTGAATAGAGTTATCTTCCCTGCTTCCATGGGCTCACATGTAATGTTCACCAGAATTACTGCTGGCTTCAGTGGGAGCAGATCTAAGGCTGAGAATGGGGTAATGCCCCAGTGTGTTCCAAGTCATCTTTAACACTGATCCGAAAGGTGTCTATTCAAAGCAGTACAGTACCAGTATGTGGGCTGCACAACCTTTCCAAAGTCTGGTTAGTATCTGGTGGCTCACCTGTGCAGGACGCCATGGTTGCAATGCCTCTGGTTACTCCTTAGGTATAGCCATACTTATTTAGAGTAATTATGAACTGGAAATTAATGTAGACTGAAGAATTTATGACATCTGAGGCTTAAACAAGAGCTTTTAAATCTATAGACTTCTCTCTTTCAAGAAAGCGTTCATCTCTCCCAGTTTAGCAGGAAAAGTCATCTGTCCATGAAGTGCCTTGTGAAGCTGGGAGTACTTCTGTGCATGTAAAGTACAGAGCACCTTTGACTAAAGCCAGCTGATTGAAAACTGGTCCCCATCAGCTCTTTTTTCCTCATATGGAAGTACATGCTTGGGTATGTTAGGAGAGATCTAGCCCCTCCAAGCAGCCTGCTTTCATTTACATCTCCTGGACTTCTGACTTCGTAAAATACCACTTCCCTTCCAGAATGTGGCATTTCAGCAGAGGCAACCAATGCAGACTAGTCCTCATTGTCTATAGCACTAGTTTACCACATGAGGTAGAATAATATCTCCAGAAGCTGGATAAAAGAGGGAGCTGAAAATGGCAATGAGAAGAGCACGGCACGATCAAAAGCACATGCCTCATGAATTTATCATGAACTAATTCTGTGGGACTTGCTACATAAATCAACTGATAACTCACCATGTAAAAGATCATATACAACAATTCAGCACTTCCCTCCCATTTCTGCTATAACCCTCTTTCTGAAATTCACTGTACGATTGGTGTGAGTGTGCTCACACATTCTGCTCTGTTGCAGAGATGTGTGTGTGGCACATCAAGGTAATGGATTTTTCTTGAATACCCTAGCAAGTACTGTCATGTTTTGCATCAACGAAAAGTGATTTCATATGGCATAAAGCAAGGAGTTTAAAAGAGCTGATGACCCTTTTTGGCCTAGTTCCAGATGGGAGTCGTGTCTGGGTTACTGCCCAGCCTTTTCCAGTAAGTTAATTCCCACTCTTCAAATTGTAATGGCTGCATTGAGTTGTGCTCCTCTCCGTAATGATTACTTATAGAAAAGAAAAAGTGCTTTTTCACTGAACTCCAGCATTCCTCCTCATGCCTTGCCAGAATTTTGTGCAGGTGCCTACACTTTATACTTGCTGTGAAAACTGAGGCATCATATCCAAAACTGCTGCTGGCATGAGCATACATGTTGCGTTCTAAGACTCTGCAGCAACATTTGAATCCACCAGTTCTATACTATTTACATGTCTACAATTGATTTAATGTATTTCTTTAATAAGCAAGCTTAACTGTCTTGATTCATCAGCAGACATCATCTAGCTAGATTTCAGCATAGCACTTTGTAAGGTATTGCATAGGAATATTGTACTCAGAAAAAGCAGGAATTAGCACATGGCTTGTGCAGTAGAAAAGAGGCTAATGACAGGAGGCTGCACAGGAAGGAAAGTCCTAAGAGTGGAATTCTTCCAGTAAAAGGTTGATGTATTTGCAAATGTTAGTTCTACTACTGAAGTACAGATTCACCGGACAATATTAGGATTCTACAGAAGCATCTGTACATACAAGCGTATCAGAGGAGCTGGGGGCCCCTTTTCCTTTGCCTTTATACCCACTGAACAGCACTTGCCTGCTCTAGTCTCTGCAAGAGGAAATGACCCTTTCTGGTGCTGCCATCCCCTGCTGTGTTTCAGAGAGATTTACTGCTCTCTGCTCACTGACTGTACTCAGGAGCTGGTATGAAAGCAAATACCTACGGGATGCGTATGTCAGCAAAACTTGTTCTTCCTGATTACTCTGGTTAGGCCAAGGATGGCCCTTCTGTTAAAGGAAGGTTTGTAAGTCTGGATCTGCTTATTCAGATGAGGTCAGAATTGTCCCCTAAGTGTACTCCTGTCCACATGGCTGAGCATGGAAGGAGAAGGGGATAGCCCTACCCAGCATGTCAAAGGAGGGACAAAGTTCCTGACTGATGCCAATGTGGAATGGAAAGCTTCTTTCTGTGACATGTGTGATTGCTGTATGAGAGCATCAGTCAGCCTGCCTCAGACTCAAAATAATTGGTGCAGCTGCCACTGCTGTACAATGGTGAAGTGAGCCATTTCCCTGTTTGGCAGACTTGGCAGGGAGGTGATAGAAGAGACGCACCTGGGGAAGCAGGTACTTGGGCTGAATGACTGATGGAGTCCTAGATAATACAAGAGGGAGAGATTTAGAGACTACAAGGAAGAAAATACTATGTGGGACTGGAAGAGAGGAAGGAATGTATCCAGAATAAAATGAAAACAAGGGGTGGAATATTGTTGGAGGATAGAGAAAGGGACTTACCTTGGCAGCAATCTGGAGAGCATGGGTTTTTTTCTCTTTGTCTGTCTCAACCTCTACCCCTTCTCATCCTTCCCACACAGATATCTTAACCATCTTTCACCATGGCAAGTCTGTCCAGCACACATTCTGTACTGCTCAGCTCATGGTGACTGGTCAATCTGTGCTGGCTGTTTTTGTTGAGATGCTCTTCTCCCTTTTCCTATTTTCCTGTGTGGGGATTTGAAACCAAGAATGAACCTTTCACATCTGTCTCAGTGACATGTCTCCCCATGTTAATGGGGAGAAGTGAAGGCAGCCATCCATGCTGAGCATTTTGGAGCATTTCCTGTCCCACTTACAGATGTTTGCTAAAGAGGTGTTTTGGTTTAACTGTAGCTTATTGGATTATGTGATTATGGCATTTGAATTCTTTATTAGATCTTTTCTGTCTTGGTCCCTGGGGTTGAGTGGGACTTGTTTTCTGGCCTTTGATGTGTTTGAAAAAGTCAGGCTATTTGTATCACTGCTTCTTTGCTTTGATTCTTTGACTCCTTCTCTGGGGAGCGTTCTGATGTGCAGAGCTCAGCTTTGTGTGTCTGCTGCATGGGATGTCTTTGTGGTTTATTTTTGTACTGGGCACAAATCACCCCTCCTGCTTCCTTCTTTGCACATCATCATGAAAGCAGGTTATTGCTGACCAGTTCATTTGGAAAACTTGTGCTTGCTGACAGCTGTACAGAAAATTCAGTATTTTAATGAGAGACATACTACCTTTGCTTGGAGGGATGGATGGCATTGCAGCAATTGTCCATTTTCCCCTCAGGCCCTTTCTCCTGGAAAAAGAAATCTTATCGTTATAATTCATTTATCAAAAGAATATTCTTCACATTCTGCTGTATTTGCTTTCTTGATGATTTTAGCTGAGGTGCTAAAGAGGACTCCTCTGAACCCCATAGTGGGAAGTGAGTAGTTTCTACTCTGGTTCTTTGCCACAAAGCAGCACCCTGTGAGCAGAATTTCAGAGAAGGGAAATTTGCTTAGCTGGCAAGAAAAGGTCAGGCCCAGCTGGGTAAACCCTGCCAAGAAGGGTCAGTGTGGTGAACCAACTTAGGCTTCATTTGTCACCTGTCAGTGCTGAGCACAAGACACTTAATAGCATGGCAATGGAAAGGACAAAGGGGATTTCTGAGGGGAAAAGTGAGGTAAGCCATAATTAACTTGAATACTGAAGGAAAAACTCCATCTTGGAGCTGCTGAGTTTCTCTTGTGAGCTTAGATGTTTTCACACACACTTCTAACACACAGCACAGCCCCTCCTGTATGCTTTAACACCTGTCCATGGCCGTGTTCTCCACAGTGTGTCATGTCAGGAAATGGGACCAAATGAAAGGAAGACTGAGTCTTTGTGACTGGTCTTCTGCCCATTGCCTGGGCACAGGCACAGAGTGCAGTACTAAGATGTGCAGTACAGTGCAGAGTTCAGGCTCAGGCTGATTAATGTTCCCATGCAGCATGGGTAAAAACAGAGCTTATTGACCCCAAGGAGAACAGTTTCGTTAATTGTCCCTCCAGCAACAAGAAACAAGGGGTTCCCCCACACTCTTTCTTTCCCTGTATGATGAGCTATTGCCTGTACCTGTAGTACCTGGTTTATCTATCACCTCTCCTGCATTAAATGTTACTACCATATTCTTGCTTTTCCCAACAGAAAACAGGCATGTTTTCTTTGTTCCTGAGTAGTTTTCAGACAGTGTTATGTCCCTGTAGATGTACCCTCATGTACCCCACAGCACCAGCTGCTTCAATGTTGAAGCACAAGCTGATTGGAAACAAGCTATTTGGTGGCCTCTTTTTCTCGGCAGGCATAGCTTGGAAATATCTTTGCAAGGCCTGCCAGTGCCCAGGCAGTGATTTGGTTCCCACATCCTGCTCATCCTATGTGAGAACTGCTCTTGTTTGGCATGGCAACAACTGGCAGAGCAGGCTTGGAACACTGAGCCTGTGTTCTGCTTCACCCCCAGAGCTGGAGTGTAAGTGGACCTGAACTATTTTTAAAGGAAACCATTCAAGTGTCATTAACAACAAAGTCATAATGGTAGCCTCAGACACAGCTGGAAAACATCTGCAAACACTTGGAACAGGTAACAGTTTGATGAGGGCAAAGTTGTATCAGACTGCACACGGCTTGTGAGGATTAAAAGCCTTAGCTAGTGGGGTCAGCATGACCTCTGGTTTGGCTTGGAAGCTCCTTTTTTCAGGAAATATTGGTAAAACATGGCAGCTCCTTGCTTCTGGAGAGTGTCAAGATGTAGGATATCAAACAAAAAGATAATTTACCTGACAAATGTAGTTCTACTCCATGTAAATTTCTTGAATATGCTCATTTTTCAAAAGTTGAATTTCTGTACCATTTTGAAGAGTAGGGAATGAGTATTTTGTTTTGTTGTAGGTTGTCTTTTAAACAGCTGCCTGCATTTGGTAAACTGCAGTTACTGTGGTTAAACGACTAATGTTTTACATTCCCTAACACTGAAAATAGTTGTGGTGCAGATTTTGCTGGGATTAGTTTTGTTGTTCTGTTTCTGTAAAAATCTTAGGCAAGTGGCTTTTTGCTTATGTAGACAATCATGGAAAGCATGAAGCTTCATTATTCACAGAAATTATGGCAAGAGCACAGCAATGACAAAAAGAGCCAAATAAATATTCCTGATGTTTCTTTAGCTGCATTTGCTTGGAGCAGTGTGTGTATGGCCAGGATGCCATGATTTTTGTGTTTCTGCTATTTTGCCTTGAGGTCTGTATAGTGATAAACTCTAAGTGAGGACCACATTGTGTTGTGAATATTGCAAAACTCCAGGGTTGTATTTTGTATCCTCTCCACCTGCCACCTTTGTCTCATCAATTTCTATTTTTAAATACTTTTATTCGAGATGCCAGGTGAACAAGATTTGGAAATTTGTCCGATTGTTGTGGGGCCAGTAAACAGAACTGCAATTGTCCCATACGTGATGCTACTATTTTTGATGTCAGGAACACCACAGATAACCCTTGTTTTTGTCTTCTGCTTTTCTCACCTGAAGCAGGCACACTCTGAGCATGGAGTACCTCCTAAATATATAAAAAAACCCCAAACTCAGCCATTCCAGTAAAAGATAATACCTCACCAACTGATGTTACTCCCTACACTGCTCACTGGAAGAACTCCAGGCTAAGCTGAGTGTCTGTTTAAGCAGTTTCAGTTATTGACCACAGCAAAATTGTTTGCTTTGGAGAAAATTAGGGAGTGCTCACAAGAAGTGTTCCTTTTGCAGACTGGTGGAAACACAGGCCCAGTAAAGACAGAAGAGATGGGAGGAGTAAGTAGCAGGGGTGGGAGGTAAGTGCTGCTTCTGGGTGATGATGGCCGTTGTGTGCTGCGCTGTACCACTGCAGTGTTAGCAGAAAACTGTCTGCATGTAGACACATCTTGTGTTATTGCTAATAAAAGAAAGTTTCAGCAGATCTTAGATTACTTCTTTACCTTCATAAAGAAGCATGGTTGGGTAGATACCACTTTTATAGAACTTTTAAGGTACCTGCCCAGGGTTGTGGGAAATCAGTGACTGTGACAGTCCTAGAAACAGAGCATAGGAGTCCTGGCTCTTTAGCTGTCTTCACTAACCATTAGATGATACTTCCTCCAGATGTTTCAATAAGGGGTGCTATAAAAAGTTCTTTGCATTGCTGTTGCAATTCCTTATTTCCAAAGGGCTGCCTGCCTTTATGTTTTTAATATCATTGCTTTGAAGCACCATAGCTAGAAGTGACAGTGCCAGAAATAATAATAACAATAATAATCTGCATAGCACAACGGGCATTTTACCAGCATGTAGGAAGACAAAGGTCTCTGTGTGTTTTATATTAGCACAGTGAAAAAGTCTTATTGAGTCTATCTGGAATGCATAGGTGGGAACCTTAACCCCTCATATGCTGAGAAGAAAATTATATGCAGACCTGAGAGCTGAAGAAAATTAATAAAAGGGCACGAGCTTCATTCCTTTGGCAGTGGGAGGTCTTTCTGGACCATATGCCTTGACAGCTTTGTTCAACCTTATGTATTTAATATCTATGTGACACCAGTGTAGTTAATTTACAAGTATTTTTTTTCCATTTTCTTCAGTTGTATACAATTGTTCTTTAATATAGACCAGAAAAGACAGAAAAAAGGCAAAAACCCCAATCTTTTTTTTTTCCTCTGCCAATTCAGTTCTTATTTCTGCCATGGCCCATGTTCAAAACCCAAACAATAAAACATACAGCTGTGACATGGGGGAATTGTCCAAAAAGGATGATGTCTGAAGGTTTATGATTAGGTTTTATATTCCCTCTGTCTACAGAGCAGCACTTCCTGAATGTTTCTGTGGTGGGAAAAGCATCCCAGCCATTTCCCCTTGTGGATGATGGTGTAATTAGAGCTGTAAAGAAAGAACCCATGACACTAAAAGGCTATAAGTGCTGCAGATTTAGGACAACAGGTTTCTATGGAAACTGAAGTGAAAATAAGACCTTAAATGGGTGAATAACAATAATACAGAGTTCTCAGTTTGGATCAATCTGTAAGTTGCAGGAAAATACAGCCTGCCTTTCTGGCAGTTATTTGCATAATCTTTTCCATGGTGTTTTCAATGAAACATTGCCCCTCCAACTCTTAATTTCTGTAGAGAAACATTCTTTCCTTAAAAAAGAAAGATGAGGATTTCCCAATTGATGGTATGCACCCATTTATAGATGTTATCAAAATAATTTGAGCTTAATATAGGCAAATAAGCAACATAAGTGATGGAATCTATTCTCATCACTGGTATTACTCATTTGAGTCCTTGGTAGTAGCTGAAATTTTTCCTGCACCAGATGGAATATGAAGTCTTCTTATATTCTTGATGTGGAAAGATGAGGCAATGCCAATGGTACCTTTGCACATGATGTATCTGTCATTCACTGCGTGCTGTAGTTGCCGATTCTTGATAACCAGTTGTCTGTGAAATTCTGCTGGAGTGTTTTTCAGTCTAAGACTGGGTTTCATGTTTGCAGTGGGAGATCCTTTCCCTCAGCTCTTCAGTTTCTGAGGAAATTTGGAACAGTCTCTTACTGGCAGGAGGTCTTTCCAGGATTTTTGGTAGAATATACTGTCTTGCATTTGCTGTGCCATGCTTTAAGCAACATCTGAAAATGTCACAGCTAGAAATGGCCCAGGAAAGAACAAAAGGGGACTTGGCATTCTTTGCAGTGTTATTTTTTTCTTGTTGAGCATTTAACCGTAGTGGAAGAAATGAAACTTCAGTGAGGGAAAGATTGAACTGCTAGTGACAGAAATACCCATATGATCCTGTTTGTTTCTGTAGAAACAGCCATGCAAACTTTGTATAATAAATATACAAACTTGGGAATATTTGGGTTGTAGATTATAGCTTTCTCTGCAATGAATCTGTATAGGCTAAATATATAGAAATATATATGTAGCATTATTACTAAAATGAGAGGCAGCCAAACTGGGGCACATCTGTGCAGTAACTGACCTAAGAGCTTATCATCCCCATGGCACTCTGAGTGGTTCGTGGTGCTCTACAGCCTGAAACATGAATTAATTTTGCAAGCTGTGGATAAAAGTCACATAAGCTGCAGTTTAACTCTTTGCAAACTGTCCCAGAAGAAAAGTCAGCCTCATAATGGCTGGGTCTCTTTTCCTGCCCTTATTGATACCAAAACACTATTCCAAGTGGGAACCACTTCAAGCAGTATATTGCCAGTCATTGACCCTGAGTCAAGATCCTGGTTTGTGGGAGTGTCATCTACAGCAATACCAATGATTTCTGGTTTGAAACTTGTGTTCTACCGTTTGAGTTTTAATTAAGTAATACAGGCTTCCCTGTCTCTCCAGCTTTATGTTGCCATAAATGAGCGAGAATCTGTTTCTCTGTGCATATGTCCAGAATGTCTCACTGCATGTCAAGCCAGACAGATCCATGATTCTGGCTGCTCTGCTTGTGCAGGCTCACGGCATCATCCAGATGCTGACACACTGGCTCCAGACAGGCTCCCCACAGAATAAATCGTGTTAAATTCTTGATCTGATTGGCAGCCCTGGGAATTCAACTCAAGTCCCTGGGGAGAGGCAAAAGAGCATTTCTTTTCTCTGTGGCTATTGTAATGAAAATGAATAAATCCTTCTCCCTCCCCCCATCCTCAGGTTGTCACTAGCCTGGATTAATTTTGTGTATGTTTTTCATATTCCTTCCCTAGCTGCTTCTTAAGGAGGGGATGGCCTAATTTTCTGCTCAAGTTTAAAGCAAAACTGAGCAGCCTGGTAGGTGTTAAACCAGGAAGGGAAGATAAGTGACCTGACTGCAGCCGTTGCAGCCTGCTGGCTCTGTGGCTGACTGGTGCCCCAGCTGTGGTGCCCCAATAAGACAGAGGCTCATCAGGGCCCAGGGGCAAGGCTGGTCGTACTCTCCACTTCCTTTAGCAAATCCATCTCATCGTCATTCTCTTCTTAAGATATTACTTGGTGATTTGCCCATGGATTTACCCATCCTTTTAGGCAAATATAAGGTATCTGCAGCTGGGCTGGGGCCCGGTGTGTCCCCCGTGTCTGCCCCCGTTATCCGTGTGATACCAAGCAGGGGGTGTTGGCTCCGGCACAGCCCGGTGAAGGCAGCGAGCCCCGCGCCGCATCGCGGGTTAGGTCAGGCACAAATGAATTGGAGGGGAGCGGCAGCTGGGACCCCGCGCAGGGGCTGGGCTGCAGCTCTCGGCAATTCCCGAGTGCCTTGGGGATGCTGTGCTGTAGACCGGGAGCCAGCCCGCAGTGTCAGAGCAGAGACCGCGGGGAGCTGCCCGAACACGCCGATCTCAGGAAACCCATCCAGCCTTTGTTTCAGCAGAGCATTTAAGCATAGTTAAGCTTCACGTTTACTGCAGTGCTTGCAGGGGGAAAATGGAAAAAAATATAACTTTGTGCTGTATTTTTATTTGCTGAAACTTTCTGTTCTGTCTCTTCCCTTTTGAAGGCAAAACATTTTAAAAAATTTCTTTTTGGGGGAAAGAAATTTTATCGTTTTGAAAATTCTTCGTTTAAATATTTGATTTATTAGTGAAATAAAGTTTTTAAATGGCAATTAAAAACTTCCCCAAATTTTTCTTTATAAAAGGAACCAGTATTTCTCAGTTTTATTTATATGTTTAAAATTACTTACGTGTTAGTGTCTTGCTGAATCAGAACTTAAGAAGATAAATCTTAGCTGCAATACTCATTTGAACTTATGTAGGACTTTAAAGTATAACAGTTATATGCTCTCTCTTTTATCTCATAATTATAGGTCTTTTAAAAGTGTATGTAATTATTATATAGAGCAGTGTTTTTACCTTTAAATGTCATGCATTTGCATAAAAATTTACATATATTAATGCTAATCAGAGACATAGGAAGAGAAACAGAATTTTGCTAAACTTCTTGCTTTGAATTAGGACACCAGTGTCAGAGGTTGGGCTGAAAAATACAGATGTTGATACCAGCTGTGTTCCTTAAATCTTTGCACAATGGTAAAATTATGTAATGTCTCTGTTGGTCGTCATTCTGTCAGGCAGTTTGGGAGTGCTGACACCTGGGTTGCTGTTGCTACGCAGTACTGTTAACACCTTGTTGAGCTGAATGAGAAATTTGCACTTCTTTTTAAGACAATTGATTTAATGATTTATAATCTGCGGTCTGGAGGCTCCCAGAGGTTCTTCTGAAAGCGCCAAAAGGAAAGTGAGCCTGTTGACAGTGTGTTTAGATTTGCTATAAAAAGCCTAGGACAGCCAATGGGAAATTTTTTGCATTTGCAACCTGGAAAAGGTTGATAACTGTTGATTTAGAGTGTCAGCAGTCTCAGCAGCCAGAGCTGGTCCTGGTTAAGATCTGGACATTTCCTCTCCAGCCTTCACATGGGGTTCTGGGTCTGTTCTCAGGCATTCTGTGTTCACAAAAGCATTATAAAAGTAAAAATGTTCAGGGAGAAGTGATTATTCTTAGAAACATGAGGCAGTTTACATGAAAAAAGATTATTTAAGTTGGAGAGGGGGGCAATAATGGAGAATTATTTCAATTGCAGAGAATTTTTTTAAAATTCCAGAAGCATGTGAAATGAGGACTAGCATGATGATGGTAAGGAACCCTCCTCTCTGCATTTTACCATAGAAGAGGAAGGAGGTTGTGGATTATAAATGTTAATTATAAACCTATGTTTGATAGGTAACATTTTTAAAACAGCTAGAGAAAATATTCTACAGTCACATGTTGCAGAACATCTTGACAAAATTTAGCACTTGGCAAGGAATTCACCAGGATCCAAAGAAGTAAAGGGAAATTTCTAAGGCAGGATAAACAAGGTGGGAATCAAATTCCCTGTGTAAGTCAATTGAATGTTGAAGCTGCATTTGTGATCTTGATACCTGCTCATTGTCTTTAAATGCTGAGAACATCAAGAGCTGGATAAAAAAGGATGAAATGAAATATAATTATAAAGCTACAAGAACCATGTATGTCAAGGCATAAACCTCTGACTTGTGCCTGCTAGGAAGGAGCTTCCCTCTGCATAGACTGGTCTGTAATTTGCCCATTGTGAAGCTCCACACATCTACATCTTTGCAAGGGATCATTTAGCAAAAAGGAAAACAAACAAAGAAACAAAAATCCAGTTTATGAGGCACTGAAATCCCGGAGTGAATGAAATCCTGATCTGCTGAACAGAATTTCACTCATTCAGAAGCGTGGCAAAGGCATCGCTGTGCATGCAGGTGGAGCTGTGCTGTACTGTCTGTGGCACTCCCACCTGGCATTCCGACTTGGATTTGGAATGGGAAGGAAAGCTGAGAGTACTTGAAGGGGAAATTATTTTTCTGAACGTGTTAGAATATTGATGTTAATTTTTCATGTTTTGTGATAAATACTTGAGTATCTGGAAGTTTTTCTTCTCCAATAGTTAGTGAAACAGATCTGCACTGATGCACAGCAGCCTTTCCCAGTACCTAAATATTTTAGAGAAGGATTTCTTTCAAAGCACAAGCCTCTTGCATACAAGCTAAATAAACATATTCTCATTTAGGAAGCAATTTATGATGAGTAAGGGCTGAAAAGGCAACCATTACAATGGAGGCACTGCAGCCAAGTAGTAACAGCATTTAGGTACAGCATTGGTATCTGTAGATAAATGACAAGAGCGTTGTTCGGTCCATTTGTGTGACATGAGAATGGCAAAAACACAGCTGACTGTAGGAGAGGAAACAGTGCTGTTTTCTTTGAGATCTGCCTTTGTGCTATTTTAAGATGGTGTCATTTTTGAATAGTGATAGTGGCAAGCTTGCTGTGGCTTATAAACCTTTAACTCAGCAGAGGTCCAGAATGAAAAAGGAGCCCACCTACCTGCATAAAAGTCATCCCTCTGCATCTTGCCTGCAGTTTGAATGCTAGAAAAGCAGGGCTTTTTTTAGCCAAATTAATATGTAATGACTGAGCTATATCCAGTTGTGAGACATCTGAGGCAATTTTAGCGTCAGTCTTTGGGATTATGATTTACACCATGTATTCCTTTTTACTGTGGCACAGAATAGCTTTAAAGTATGCTCTGGTTGAACACGTGTTGCTGCCAACCAGTATCTTTGTACTGGTATGGGCACAATCAGAAGCCATAGGCATCTAAAGTAGAACTTAGTGTCTTTATTAGAATGCACTTTTTTTCTTTATGGCTTTGATTTACAATTTTTTCTCTCTTGAGTCACAGTGAAAAGACTAGAATTTTCAATAATTTGTTTTTTAGAAAAAGGCAAGAAAGTGTTATGTTTCAAAATCTATAGTCATTTTGAAAAAGAAGTTTTGGTACAGATGAAGGTATGTACCTTCAAGGAACATTTCAGAAAGTAAATAACATTACTAGAAAGGGGCACAAAAGGTAGATGAACGCATTTCACAATTTCCATTCGTGTGCATGATTCCGCAGCCATGGGTACCAGTGTGTTCCAGGACAGCTCTGATTGTCCAGCTAGAGAGAAGTGAGTGTATCATCATGCCCATACCTCAGGTGAGACAGGCAGAATCAGGCCCAATGAACGCTGAGAGGCAGAACAAAGCCAGTGGTATTGCAGGGACAGGATCTTGCTTTTGATGCTTCTGTTGATACATACAGCTGGTTTGTGCAATATACTGCAGAGGATCTGTGCATGTTATATTGCTATAGAGGACAGTGCATGCCTTGGCTTAATTGTTGTTACTGCTCAGTGTTAAATCATTATACTCATTTGCTAGATGCAGAGCAGTTGTTACAGATTACATTGATGGCATCTGAACAGATTACTAGGACCTGCAGTTTGCTGCAGGGCAGCAACCCATGTGAGAGAGAATAAGTGTCAAATTCGGCTCCCCAGTATACCATTGTAAACATCAATAATCCAATTGATTTTATCAAAGTAACTCTGGATTTAAACTGGTGTAATTAAGGCCATCTGACCTCATTGTTTTGTTATGTTTGTTAATACACACAGTACTTTACAGCAGAAGTCTTTGTAGTGGGCAGGACAGGAGTCTATAAAAGAGATTCCAATACATTGCTAAGATTTTTGAAGGAGTCCAAATAACTAACGCGAGCCTTTCCTTCACTTTACTTATCCCATGTTTAAGTGTCTGAACATCTCAGCCATAGCGTGTAAAGTGAAAATGATGTTATAATGCAGTTTTATCCAACAACTGAAAGATAATGCCCCCATTTCTGACTGAGCTGTAAACGTGATGCAGGATTGCAGAGACAGAATGATGCACAAGATATATAACACTGATTATGCAAGATGAATAGGCTGTAGTGAATACAAATAACATTAGTGGTTACTCATGGATTCTGTAGTTGATCTTACTACCACCAAAACCTATAACAAATCTTCCCCCAGCTCTAGGGGAGGAGATCTGTTTTCTGGGAAAGCACAGCCAGCTTGTGTGTGCTGCAGAGAGAATAGTGCATCGTAATGCAGATTACATTGGTTTGCTGCAGCGTCAGGGAATCTCCCGGTGGTGTGTGCTCTCTAATAGAAATGTCACTCAGCCTGCCTGCTTTAATAAATAAGTGAGGTTATTTTAATACTACTCTTGTTAAATTTGCAGCTGCTAAAGCAGCTCTGAGTGGCAGGGGTATGCCAACTTCACCTGCAGCCAGTCTGAATAGCTGCAGGATTTTCATGCTTGTTCATTCAAGGAGGAATGGCAATTTTCTTCTCACACATTCCACCTGACTTTGCAGGTCTCTTGCATAGCAAATGTTGCAGGGAGGCTCATGGTAAGGGTGTGGAACAGATGGATGTCTCCTTGCAAGGGGAAGCAACCTTTGCCCCATTGTCCTCCAGCTCTGCTAAATGCTTTGCCTCCCTGAGTGGAAGGAGCCAGGAATGAGTGTCACTGCCTCACTGGCAGTGTGGGTGGCTCTGTGGGAAGCTGGGGACCACAGAGGAACAAGTAAAGACCCTGTTAAACCTGTGTCCAGGGTCTCGTGACCTGTGCAGAAGCACTTTTACACATGGGTTTTGTGCCTCTGGCTGCATCCTGCTTTGGGGCTGTTTGCACTGTGGTAGGCCAGGTTGGCCAACAGCTATTGAGTATTGATTCCCTAATGAATGTGCCAGAATTTAATTGGATGACTACCGGGCCCTGTATCTGACCCCTTCAGGAGACAGTCTTTCTTTGAGCCTTGTGATCTTTTGGTCTTTGAATTTCAGGATTGTATAAGTTGCTGTTTCTTCCTGGCAACTTGGTCCTCCCATAGGTCACCAGCTATCAAAACAACAGTCATAGACCTGATAATTGATGCTTAATGTTCCCTGGTGCTTCATACAGGAGAGGACTTGCCTCCTTTTCCATTTGCTAGAGGCATTCAATGTCAAAACACTGGACTGGTTGGAGAAAACAGTGCACAGTATGATCTTACCCTTGTGTGGTGTCTTGGCAAAACCCTGAGCTAGAACACAAATGTGCCTTTCCCAGGCACATTTCATCTGTTGTATTGCCTTAACTCCTCAACTGTATGCCTTGTTCCCTACCTGTCTGGTGAAATGTTAAGATTTCAGAGCCAAAGACAGTAACAGGATAGTGTGACATCTAATCGGGTAGGTAAGGCTTTATTCTTTGGAGTTTTTAGGTCAGGTGCAAATGGGATAAGTGTTTGGTGCCCTCTCTGGTTTGTTTTAAAATACCATATCCTGTGAGTCCATATCTCTTGCAGTGCCAAATGTTGCAGCAAGCAGTTCTCTAACGTGTCTGCAGGTGTTGTCATACAAATGATGAACAGGTCTCACAGAGGAGCACTGCAGAAAGGATGCCTTAATTCTTGAGATGTAGAGAAATGTGGTAACTGCTTAGAATGCAAAATGTTCTTATTTCATTGCTTGTCTCCTTCTGTTCCACCCACCTGTTGTGCCTGTCATTAACTAAGAATACAATCACTTCAGAGCAGTGTTTTTTTAGAAAGTAGACATAAATGTTCATAGAATTTCTGGCATAACAGACAGCATATTACTACTTTTATTGACAATACTAGCTAAAAGAAGCAACAGAAGTTTTTATTCTCTCATCTCTGCCTTATCTATGAATCTGGGCTGTGCTCTGCTTAAAAATTATGAGCAGATAGTTTATAGGGTCTGTCCTCTCTGGCCTGAGTCCCAGTGAGAGTGATGGAGTCTTGTGGTACCTTAGACTGAAGGATCTGTTATTAATGCAGTTAAAGCACCAGTCAGAGTCAGAGATGACCATGTGGCTGAGTTTGCCTCACAGACTTGGTCTGAAAACTAATTGTGTTTACACTCTGGTTCTGGAAGACAGCAATGTGGAGCCCAATGCTATTGATTTTAACTGAATAGAAGGAGCCCCCCCAAGGAAATGTTAAGGCTTTAACATCATAGAGAGGAAAGTTGTTGTGCAATGGCAGTGATGAGGGTAGCAAGGTTTACTTAGCTTGCAGGTCTGAGGAGTTTCTGTTACCAGCTCCTCCTTTCATGAAAAGAGAATCCCATTCATCTTTCTCATTCTCAGTTCTACACTCTGTAGGAATTTAACCCACAGATTACATTCACAGTAAGTAGGGTTTTGGAAGCAGACTCGTTTGCTTCCTTGACTGACCTATTGTTTTACCCTGACTAGCAGCTGTGTACTAGGACTGCTAACCTTCAGTGCATTAGTTTCTCTCCCGATTTTCTGCTCTCAAGAGCTAGGCTCTGTAATAGGCTAGGGAGGTTAGAATATCTGTGTGAGCATTAAATGGATTTATGCAGCTTTGACACAGACAGAATCACTGCTGCTCAGCTCTGTCATTGTTACTATGATAACTTCATTATTAGATTTCCGGTTGCTACTGTGTTGTTGTTGTAGGCACTGTATAAACATACAAAAAACCAATGATGGCCTCTGCCCTGAAGCTCTTGCAGTCTTGCGTACATGAGACAGCAGACTGTTGCAATGAATGAATATTGTTGAAGAATTAAAAGTATAAAGCAAGAGTTGGGTTTTAGCCTCAGGTCCTCATAGCTCTCAGGTGCTGTTCTTGTGGTTATGTTCAGGGTTACCTTCTCCAGGATGCAGTGGGGCAGAGCTGCTTGTGTATCATTTATAGAAGTGTATATATGTTGGTTTGTGTTCAAACAATGTAAAACATAGTTTTAGTGCAGAGCTTGAATAAGAAGCCCAAGACAGCTGGTGGGGCACTGCCCTGTGCCAGATAGACCTTGAATGGCTGCTGACAAAAGCCATTGATGGACAGTTGATGTTTTTCAGTGCCCTGGCCCAGTTTCATTACATAATCTAGTGTGAATTATCACAATATCATCCTCATGATATCGCTGGCTTTCCCTGGTTACTCTGACCAACATAGTTTAGTTCATAGAGATGCTGGGAAAAGGACACTCTTGCAGATGCTTCCAAGAGTTATAGAGATACAGAAGTATTCACACTGAACTGGTCAACTGCTACTCTGAAAACTGATTTTGGTTCTGGGAGGTTACTAATTAAGCAGGAACTCCAGAAACATGGTGTACAGATTAGTCACATTGGGCAGATAATAAACTCAACAAAAACCACTCAAAGTCAGTAGTTGTGGCAAGTTGTTGGCAAATATTCCAGATAAGTAAGGTATTCCAGGAAGTATTGCAAGTATTCTGGTGTGTATTGTGTTTGCATAAATCATCAGATAAGGCTATGTTACACTGTTAAAACAATGATTGGAAATACCTGTTTCTGGTTATTTGTTGGGGTTTTTTTGGTTTTTTTGTGGGTTTTTTTGGGTTTTTTTTTTGGTTGATTTTGGCTTGAAGGGTTTGAAATTGTAATGATTTAACTAAGTGTGGCTAGGCAATATGACTTTTAGTTGGTACGGCTGCAGGGCTAAGAAGTGATAGCACAATGGCAGGTACAGTTATAATGGTTATTAATAGGATGTATTCCAAGCCAGGTAGGAGGAGGTGAGGATCCTGCCTGAGCTCAAGAAGAGCCAGGAAGAATTGCCCTGCAGGGAGGCAGGATTTTGCCATCAGCTGCTTCCAATGAGCAGCTGCTCAGCTTCTGCTTCTGGGCTCTGACTTCCTGCAGCTGATAGGTGGTGCTTTGCTTCTGGGTGAAACTGCAGCCCCTGTGAGGTCCTTCCACGCATTTCACATGCAGCTGTCTGACTAAAAAGAGGGGAGGGATGGCATAGCAGTGTTGCAAAGGGGGAAAAAGGAAGGGGAACGTGGCTCTGCATATCACTGTGCTTTAGGCAGTGCTGCAAGAGTTGACTGTCCCATGTTCCCTAAAGGAATAGGGAAATCTGCATAGAATGCCTTTAAGACAAGGTCTGCTTGGCTGAGGAGGCTTGGTATCTTGGTATAACAAAGAAGTTGCAGCTCTCCAGCACAGACTGAGCCCCAGGCAAAGCTCCAGACAGGAGCTGTCCTGTTCCTGTTTGACGTGGTGTGACTTGCTTTTGGAGATATGGGGAACCACAAGCTTCTTGGGCACTTGCTTCCTTCATGATACCTGATGTGTTCTGCATGACACCAATGAACAGGGTTAATCATTTCCGTGTATATCAGTACCTCAAGGCATTAAAATCTGGTAAGAAGTGTTAGTACCAGTACCAAGCTCTGATGCTTGTGTTAGTACCAGTGCTGGAGTCTCACATGTCATGGTTTTATAGACTGGCTTCTCTTATTTTCATGACTTCTTAAAAAATAATTTTTTCTTCCCTTTCTTGGTTTGTTTCATTGCTGATGAGAGCATGGTCTCTTGAAATGCATCATCCTACACTGCATCCAGTGTTTTTGGCTATTCTTGATTTCAACAGACTTTGCAGAAGACATTCTTTATATTGCTGAAGTTTGCAGGATCTGACTTGTCTTCATCCATATGTAACTGGTAACTCTTTGATAAATAAAGTTCTACCCAAGTAAGCATGTAGAATCCCATCATGTTTGGAGTATGTGTTCCTGCTCCCTGGTTTTGAGATATCAGCAAGAAACAGGGGTTTATTGGTACTTTATTTAACAGACAAAGGAAACAAGCCATAGCACCCATCTCTGATTTAACTTAGCCATAAAAGTCAGTGTTTGTGGGTTTTGCATTTGTTGTGTGGAGTTGGAAACAATTACAAAAGTAGTTTTCTCCAACATTAGAGATATTTTCTGACACACCAGCCTTTTTGTCTTTACAGACTTTTTTTGTGGTCTTGCTGCTTTCATGTTATTTTCATAAGCCCTCTTTGCTGACCCTAAACTTTTTTATATATTCAGTTCTTGAAGTACTAGTTATTATTGCCCATTCTGTTTTGGCTTCTCTGCTGTTGTCTTCTTATTGATGGTCTCACAGATTTCTATCCGCTGGCTTTTTATGAGCCTTCTCTCTTTCTGAAGCTCCTTCAGAAATGATGCATTATATATTGTGAGATTTTATGTAATGAGGAATCTTTGCCTGCCCAGGGGTTTCTATCTCCATGGGACAAATTTGTGGCTGGGGTTTGCAGGAATGTAATGGATAAGGAGATAGTCAAGAATCCTGGATGTTTGTGCTGCAGTTGCAGGCTTTGGTGGGGAAGACATGAAAGGTGAGTACCGTGGCAAAGGAGTGTGTGTGTGAAAACAGGCATTAAGCCTTTTCTTGTCTTGAATTGCATGTAATAATATTTTTAGTTGAAATCAGTGCAGTAGCAAGTGAATTTATACACGGCATGGGAAAGATGGCAGAACTGGCACCATAATTTTGATAGTAATGGGCTCAAAAAAACCAGCACTGAGCCAAACAACTCCTAATGGCTGTGTCAGGTGAGCCTGTGCAGGAGCGACCATGCTTCTCAGAAAAGCTAATTGGTCCAGGCAGGATGCCATCCTAACACAGCTGTATTGCTTCTAGCTCCTCACTAGTGCTGAGCAAGCTTAGCTGGAATTATCTGCCTGGCTCATTGTGGTAGAGATTCATCCTCCTCGCTTCCCACTGCTTTGGTTATTTCTCCTTTCAGGAAGAGATGAAATGAGTGTGGCTTTGGGCCAGCACAGGTTGCTGGGACATCCATACTGCTCTGCATTGCTGACCACCCCTCTTTGTGAGCCTGGTGACAATGATGGTCCTTAGCAGAACCTTGGGACTGCAGCATGTCTTTGGGAACACTGCTGCTAATACTGAGCATGTACCTCATCAGTTTGCTAGGAAGCTGAGACTTGGGCTCTGAAAACTTGGGTGGGGTTTAAGAAACACCCTAGCAACTAAATGGTTAACCAATAAGGCAAAGCATAGAAATAGGATGGAGGAGTGTAATTATCATGGGATAAGCAAATGATTAGAGTGTTATGATGCTCTAAGTATAGCCCTAAAGTCAGGTGCTTAATTATTAATATTATTATTCATGGATGGGTCTTTATGATGTGGGAAATGAATATTTCTGGCACTGGAAGGAGATGTAAGACACCAGTTTAATATGCCAAGCAGAGCTTATGAAAGAGTGGAGTGCTTCATATAAATTAAATCTGCCCGTTAGCCACGTGTTTTCCACTGGGGATGGATTCTTCATCTCCTTGCCTCCTAAAGCTGCTCATAAAATGTGAATTTTTTTTAAAAAATATCCTTTTAATATTTTTGTAAGTAAATCAAAATGTTCAAAATGGAGCAGAAATGTGAGAGAAGACCTGAGTGGCAGCTTTGGGCTCAGGGGAGGCAGGGCTGAGAGCCTGGTCTTGGTGATGAGTCCAGGACTGTTTTTCAGGTAGCACTGGCTGTATTCTCCTTTCACTTAGGTACCTTTGACCTCACAAATCTATGGCACATGTGTGGTTAGGAGCAAATGTTGGAACAGACACTAAACAACACTGACACAGCTTTTGTGCTGACATAAGCATCAGCTGCAGCATCCCCAAGGCCAGGTACACTAATATTTTGTTTTGGGACTGTTGTCTAATTGGATGTTTTGGTGTCTTTATGTTTCATTCCTGTGCTGAACTCCTTCATAGCACAGGCTTGTTTGTCTGAAACTCAGCTGTTCATGACGGTGATTTGGCTGCTAGCTCTGCGGACCACTTTGGAGGCCACTGTGTAAAGGTCTGGATTGGTATAGATTGTTATTTGTACAATAGAATAGACTGGATTCAAATGGGCATCTCAAACACATCCAGAAAAAACAGCAAATGAGATTACTGTAGTCAAATAAAGGGAAAATGTTGTTTAGCTTGGCCTGCAGTTACTGAGGGCCAGTGTCAACCTTTGCAAACCCTAGGTTCAGGCATTAGCTGTTACTAGAGCAAGGAGTTGTGTCAGTAGGCAAATAGTACAGAATTTAGCAGAGAGAGAAAAAGTGGTATATAAAGTGTTGTAGGGAATGGAGGCTGCGTGCATGCTGAGCATGCTGCCACCATTCTAAATGGCTTCTTCCCTGTCAGCATCTGGCTTTTTGGCAGTGTGGCTGTTGAAACTGTATTCATCTTTCACTCCAGTCCTAAAATGATGGACTCTTGCAAAGTGCCCCTGTGTGTGGTAGAGCACAAAAAGAGTGGGAAAGATACTGTCTTCTTCTTTCCTCCTCTCTCTTTTTTTTTTTTTTTTTTTATTTTCTTTTTCTTTTTCTTTATTACAATCCTGCCTTTTTGATCTTGCGGACTGCAATGGATTGCTATGGCAACTGGCCAACCAGGCCTGCATACTAAAGGAAAACACCTCCATGAGGGCTCACAGGGGAAGGAGATAAAAGTGTAAATGATGCAAACACACAGAAGAAACTCCAAACAACAGCAGTAGTACCATGTGGATGTGTTATACTGTGGGAATAAAGCACAGTATTGCTTGGCAGCCTCAGAGCCAGAGCATTTTGTCATGCACCAGCAGGATAAAAAACTCTCAATTCTTCTGCTCCCCCATCTCTGCAGCCCTCAGCAGAAGCAGATATCCAGCAGACACGTGTGTCTGTAAATACGGGTGGACTGCTAATTTGCAGGGACATGGGGAGATGGCTATGTGAAATTGGGGATGCAAATGTTCAATTATTGCAGCTTGACAGTGATAAATGGAGAAGGGAAGAGGGGCTGCATGGCTGCATTCATCCTCTGGGTGCTTGTGTTCTGGTTGGTCTGAGCTGCATCCCTGTGCTGGTGGCTGGGGAGTGCTGGGCAGAAGAGGGGAGCATAACAGAAGAAAAATGCCTGTCTGGCATGGGGCAGGGCCAGCTGGCAATAGGATAAGTCTTTTCTGTTCAGTAAAACAGAGTAGAGATGTTGATTCCTAAATACCTGGCAGAGGAGGCAAGGAGGTGGGGAGGATGTATAAATTTTCCCCAGCATACTTGGCTTTATCTCTACCTCCATCTCTGCTATACTGGATATCCCTCCAGTCTCCCAGCCACAAGCCCATATGGCATTTCCCCCTCCTCACAACTGGACAGAGCAGGCCTTTTTGCCAGAGAAGGAGGAGGGGAGTGTATGGGGGGAGATTGGTGCTGCTGTTAGGGCCAGATGGCCCTGAAGGGCTCACTCTACACTGTCCTCTGCCACAGACCCTTTCAGCTCCTTTATCTCTGCTTTTCTGCTCCCAGCAAATGGGCAATATCTGGTTTATCAAGGACCACTTGAACCTGCCATTAAAAACTCATGGGTACTTTTGTCTCGCTGGTCTGTGGGATGAACTGGGTGAGCCCAGATGTGCCATGTACAGAGGAGTCTCATAGGGGTGTGTATCTAGCTGTAGTCCCAGGCTGAGGCCTCTTAGAGCTTGGCACAGAAAGTAGGACAGCCAGTGCCCTCTGAAGAACACCAGGACCCTTTCCCAATTTGCCTGTCTTTACTATCTGTGCTTTGTCTTACTATCTGTGCAGGATTGCATTGGTGCACAAGCAATGAGAATTTTGCCCTTCACCCAGAAGAGACACCAGTGTGTTAAACCAACACATTTTTATAGGCAGGGCAAAGTGCTCAATCACCAGGCAGCATCTTAAAATCAGGTGCAGAGACACAAACGTGATAAAGGAGCAAGTTTCCATGGAGTGGAACAGGTGGATGCTGGAGAAGGAGGCAGACCTGCTCTGCAATGAAACACAGCTATCTGTATAAATTAATGAACCCTGCTGGTCCTCCCACCATCATGTAACCAGGTACTCTTTCACATGGGTATGAGAACACTTTGAATATTTGCAGAAGTGCATCAGAGGAGTGGCACGTAGGGTCTAAAGCAGGTGATGGGGTCAGCCTCCTGTCTGTTTCAGAGGTGGTATTGTAACACTGTCATAGCAGGAAACATGTCAAACACACAGATTAGTAACAACTACATAAAATTTATAACTAGAGTTTCTAAGAGTTTCTAACGTGTATTGAGGAGGGCAGACCTGTAACAAGTGTTCTGAATTAACCTTACTGCTGCATACAAGCCCCTTTCAGTGTGATAGCTATGTAAAACACTAGATTAGTCTCTGAACCTCTGCAGAGGCTGGGGAATGTTGATCCCAAGGCTTGAGTCTGAGGAACTCTGCAGGAGTGAGTCTTTGTTTGCCAACATCATGTTCCCATGAAATTCTGCATCCTTCCAGAAGTGGGCTTCAACTCTGTGGCCTTTCTACAAAATATTTTCAGTTGACTTTTCTTTGCTAGTTTCAATGTGTTATTCCATTAGTGAGGCTGTACCAGGCTCCCTGTGGTTGGTATTTAAACATGCTGGAAATTCTTATGCTTTCATTTTTGACCAAAGACCCTAGGCTGGCTGGCACAAAGGGATAAGGTTTGCTGACTTTGGTGTAGGAGGCCCTGAGTTCAGCTTCTCATCCCTTTCTCAGCACTTTTCTCTTTTTAAAGAAAACAATAAAAAGAAGAGAGATGTGATCAGAAAGCACTTAACAAGTACAAAAATACTGGGAATGGGATGCTTGCTGCAAAAAATGGGATGAACTTAGAACAGGCTGAGCCTTGAAATGGGCCAAGTTAAATAAACAGCAAGTCCTGATAACTTGGCCCTTTTTTTCCAAGGTTCATACACCCACATATGGGATCTCAAAAGGGTGAGCCAATGTAACCCTAATTGTATCTTATTTATCTTGGCTGTTTAAACAGCTCACCATGCTGTAACTTGGCCCCTTCCACAGTGATTGCATCTTTATACAGTTGACCTTTTCTTCCCCCTCCAGTTTTCTGTACGTGCTACAAGTTTTCATGTCAGATATAATTATCTGAACCCCCGTAGGCTGTGGGGATAAGGTTTCAGCCATTTTTGGCAATGGGGTTCTTTCCCAGGGCTGCAGATGGGTTAGGTGAACCAGATGTACTCAGATAAGTTTGTTGCAATTTCTTTCTGGTTTTTGAGTTGCGCTTCAAAGGATGGCCTCTGCGCTTAGGGGTTAGTTGCCTTATAGATTGTAACTTATATTTTTGCCTTTGTGATGAGGGTACTTTTCGTTTCATTGAAACCTAGCTTAAACTATCATGTTCTTGTAGATTCCTTTCTAGAACTTGGGAGGTGATAGTTGCATGTGTTTGCTGGTATGTACTTGGACTGAGGATGAAAAAGAAAACATGAAAATATTTTGGAAATCAGAGGCAGCTCTGCTGCTGCTGCACTGTATTACCTGCCGCAAGCTCTGTGTAAGGGTCTGCCCTGTAACGGGACCTAGTTTACTTGAGAGATAAAGATCCTGCCTGGGTGTCAGAACTGTGTGTACCAGCTGTGTGTGCACAGCCAGGCTTCTGCCTTTCCCTGGGCCCCCACTGCCACCCAGCCATTCCTGCAGCTGCATCTTAGTCTGATTCTTACAGATTACTTGTGGGCTGGAAAGTAGGCATATTGGTGAGCTGGTTAATTAATTCTGTTTAACATTATTATTTATACTGAGAGACTACAAAGAGCTGTCAGAGGTCATGCTGCCCCATTCACTAGGTTCTAGAAAAGCACATGGGCAGCACTTTGATTTGGTTTCTATCTCACTAGACCAGTGTAGGGAAGAAGGGCATATTGTGACCCTGATTTTGCAGAGGGAGAATGGGGGAGATGGAAAGTAAGCAATTTGGCCAAGGCTGTGCAGTGACTCTGGCTGAGCCAGGAAGTATTACCAGCTTTTGCCTACCCCTGTGCAGGCCATCCTTGGCTCTCATTGAAGCTTTCACTTTTAAAATTTTTCTTAGTGTTTCCATGCTGAGTTACAACCTCTTTTCTCCACCCATGTCCCCACCTTTCCTGTCTCTCTCTCACCCTATCTCCTTAGAGTCACAAAACTGATATTTGCTAGGGACAGCATCATTTTGGAAAGAGTACAAAATACATTTCAAGTGATAGCTCTGTTCAACTGCACCATTTATAAGGGGTGGAAGGGAAGTGGAAAGAGCTCACTGGCCTCTTTTTGTCAGTGAGTTGGTGGGGTTGTTTCTCCTCTCTGTAGATGCCACACAGGAGCACCTCCTGACTTCTGTTAGAGCCTTGTTCCCTGACAGGGCCACAGGCCATGTGCTGAACTCAGCTGAGCCCCAGCTGCTCTGACTAAAGGCCGTCAGAGCCCCATAGTGCTCATACCCCTCAGGAATTGGCTGCAATTTTTTTTTAATTTCATGTTTTTGTCTGTTTGGGAGGTGACCAGTGGCACTTAATGTGGGTCAAGCCTGGCAAACTGATCTCCATGGCAACCCTTAATGAATGCCATTGGCTCAGTGGTTCCATCCCTGCATCTCATTAAATTTCAATGACTTTCATGGGGCTCGGACATGTAATTAATATCAAACACATGGTATTCAGCAGGATAAGGTTTAACAGCAGGCAGCTTGTGCAGGAGCGGGAGAGTGATGTGGGGGGAGAGCGTTTGGGTTCTGTCCCCAAACATGACAGGAACAGACAGCCCGTGAAAAAGAACTGAAAGGCAGAGCCTGGCAGTTGCTGCTCCTGGCCTGGCAGAGGCACTGATGGGCTCCTTAGCCTGTCTGCTGTGGTGGAACTGGGAGGCAGCTCTGTGATCAGAGCTCATGCCAGCTCTCACGTTCGAGATCTCAGTTGCTTTGTGACCAGTGGCCATGTTGCTGAAGGCAACGTAGAACCACTATAGAAAATGGGGTCATATGTGCTGCCTAAAGGAAACTCCTCAAAGGCCAGGGAGATCAGAGGAATCAGCACAAGGCAAGAAGACAACTGCAGTTGCATTTTCTCTTCACTGTGTACTGGTACAACCTCTGTGGCACATCACAAACTCTCCCTATCCCCAGCACAGCAGCATTACTGAATAGCTTCCAAAGCCATCACAAGGAGTCACCACGGACTGAGAAGAATCTTGTGCTTATCATTAGGGTTGGGTCAATCATATGACTATCTTCAAAAACAAATGAGAAATTTGAAATGGAGATACAGCAGTAGGAGCAGCAACCACAGTGTTTGCACAGAGACCACCTGAGCTTTGCCCCATCCAACTACACAGGAGGGCCAGGGGAGGCTTGTTCTCAAGTGGAAGGGACAGATGCTGAAATACAGGGGGGAGTGGTGAAGAGTGTTTTGTTGTTTGCCAAAATGAATTTGAATTTCTTCAGGTTTGCCTGCCTCTAGTGTAGATCTCAGTCATTTCAGTTGTATTATAATCTTCCAGCATCTTATCTCACATGGGTTAATGTTACCAGACATGAAATGAAACAAAAAGGTGGGGGGAATGGAGGAAATAACTTCTGCTAATTACTAATATGCAAAGGGAGTAACAAGATGAAGAAATAATGTGCTATCAGATACAATCCTGGGGTTTTAAAAACAAATTATTTCATCTTCAACTGCATTGCTGCTATTCCCCAAGGAATAATATACAATTCCCACAAGGATATGAGGGTATAATTCAGTGGCAGCTCTGGTGAAGTTATATTCAGTTTAATGAACATCAGTGGGAAGCTAAGATTGAATTATTGCCCAAGTGCTCTGTCAGATTGCCTTGTGTTGTTATGCAAGATATAAAGAAAATTATTATTGACAATACTAAGGAGATTAATTTTGTCTGAGTGAAGGAGGCAAAGAAGGTGTATTGAATCTGTGACGTAGTGGGAGAAGGTTAATCATGACTGTAATGTGGGATGGGGAGATCGATCATGCGTGGATCACAGAGATGGATATTTAATGTGTATGTAACATGGCAGTAGAAGTTTTACCGGCCAGGATGCATGGAAGGGACAGAGTTGGATGCAGTAACTTACGGTGTGACAAATAAATAACAATGTGGGAAGGATGGTATTCAAAGATCCTTGTGCTCACTGGGAGGCGCAGCAGTGGGGTAAGAGCGCATGGGATTTCTGGCAGTGTTTGTGTAAATTCAAGGCATCTTCCTGTGTGTCCCAAGCCAGGAGAGCCTTTGCCAGACTGCAAATGGCAGTCGGCGATTTAGGCGGGCGCCGCTCGCCCTCTCTGGCCGTGGGGTGGCAGCATCTTGATGTGCAAAACGAGCATCTGCAGCGCCCTCGCTCCTGGAGGCTCAAAGGTACCCGCGGAGAGCTGGGGGTTCGGACTCACCGCCCATCGCAGCAAGAAACACAGTGCCCACGTTCCCGGTTACAGCGTGGTTCTGGCCTCAAGTTGTGCCAGGGGAGCTTTCGATTGCATATCAGGAAACATTTCTTTGCTGAAAGGGTTGTCAAACACTGGAACAGGCTTCCCAGGGCAGTGGTGGAATCACCATCCCCAGATATCTCTTAAATCTTAAAAGATTTGAAGATTTGGACTAGGGGACATGGTTTAGTGGTGGACTTGGCAGTGCTCTGCTAATGGTTGGACTTAAAGATCTTTTCCAACCTAAATGATTCTGTGCATCTGTGGTGCTGCAAGCGAAATGTAGCAGAAATGAAAACTAAACCGGATGCTCCAGTCATACACTCTGGGGGGTTTGCTCACAGCTTGCTGGGAATACAGCTTGGGGACAGACCCATCCCTTGGTATTTTCATGGACAATCTGGTCTTGAATCAGAAAAGAGAGATATATGAACAATGCTAAGTAGTTATGTGCAAAACTATGCAGAATTGAAAAAAACAGTTTTTGCTAAAACAAGATTTAAGTATCTTTGAGATCTCAATATCTGTCAAATTTAGTTGACATTGGCCAACGACTTATAACTACTCAACAAAATGTTGGGTATGATATCGTAATAAATATTAATAAATCACACAATTATTAATTGGGAGACATGGACAAAAATGTACTTAAACATACAGCAAGATTGTGTAAGATTTGTTTTCTCAGGAAACCAGCTGATAAATAATGGATAGTTTGGAAAGAAGTGACTGAACATTCTCAAACTTCCAAGAAATATTTGCTTAAAGCTAGACATTAGAAATATTAAAAAAAAAAATCAAATATCTTTCTTATCTTGCCCTTCCTCCACAGGAAATTCATGATTTATTCTTCAGGATTCCAGGTCACACAATTCTAATCAAGATTTCATTATACTCACTCAGAAGGCAGCAGTCATTGATTTCAAGAATTATTTGATTCATGAAACTTTCCATATTGAAAAATGTAACTTCTAATTTTGACTACCATTAGGGTAAAGAGTTGTTTGCATCTGGAGCACTGGACAAGGCCCCTCTTCAGTATGGATTAGTGTTGGCCCCTATTAAAAGGAAATTAATATATTGAAATGTAGTGCAAACTATTATAAGCAGAGCAGCTGGCAGTCTTGTTTCAGCAAATTCCATTAGCCTGCAAAATGGAAGGAGATCCATCCAAAAATCTCTTTCACATTTTTTCTTGTTATCCACAAAAAAAACTTCAAAAGCAGATTAAATACAGTTTCCTTGGACCTGTCCACCACCTTTCACTTTCATATTTTCTTAGAAAAAAATCCTACAACAAAATATGGAGATGATTGTTTAATTTGCTCAACCTGTCACTCACTGTGTTTGATGTGCATGCCCACAGTGCAGCAGTTGCAGTCAGCATGTTTCCATTACAGACAGGACAAGTGCCCAGGCCACACCATCTACAGCTTCTCCAGTGCTGGCATTCTGAGCAACATGGGACATTTGACTGGTTTCCATCTGCTGAGGTGACAGGACTGATAGGCAGAGAAATACATAAATAAACAAAACCAAATTCTTTAATGGCCAAAACAAAAGATACTCTCATAAATCATAGAATACTTTGAGTTAGAGGAAACCACTGAAGGTGATTTGTCCAGTTTTCTCCTCAAATTCCTCATCAGATATATTTGAATTGTGATATCCTAGGCCTCTCTGTCACATTTCTAAACAGTTTTTTCCCTCAACATTTACCAAAATCCCATGGGTAGCTTTCTTCTTTTCTTCTAAATGCAGTTCTGCTTAGAGAGTCTCACATTCTTGACATTTCTCTTTATTGCATATAATAAGATATAGTCTTCAAATGCAAAATATGAATCTACATTCAGAATCATCATCACAGGTCAGGTCTGTGCTAAGATGGAGCCGAAGTTCACATTGTATGTCAGTAATTTAAAACACTGTAATATACATCATCCCAGAAGTGTGCTCTAACATACCAAGGAATTCAGAATTGAGATGAAACTTTAAAGGAACACAGATAAAGAAAGAAACAGAAAACCATCCCAAAATACCTAACTCTACCTTGTAGAGATACAGATTTGTTCCTATCACAGAGATCTGATCCAAGCTTCCAGCAGACAATTGGTGTAGAGCCCTGAGTTGTGTCTCTATTGCCTTGGGCATGGCACTTTCCTTGTTTGCCATTCAGGGGCTCAAACGCTTGGCAATGGAGGGAAGTTGTGGTCATTGAAACAACTCAGGAGGTCTGGTTCCCACTTTCTGCTTGCAGCTCTCTGCCAGGGACTCCAGCTGAGCTGCTGGTAGTGTGGAATGAAAAGCTGGAAGCTCAAGGTTTCCCAAGGCTCCTGCTCAGTAACTGTTTTGGCATATGAAGCCTTGTCACAGAAATACAGTTCCAGCCTTGTGTCTGGAAAGATGGTAAGGTCCTTTTGCTACGTGTGGATCTCTCTCTCTCTCTCTCTCATATTATCCAGTCAGCGTGTTTGGAGGCTCCATGTATTAAATAGATTTATGTGTTTAATAATTACTAGTTTCAAAGACTTACAGTGCCCTGATGCTGTTTCTGTGACTCTGCCTCCCCAGGAGGTTAAGAAAGTGAAAATCCTTCATCTAGGAAAAGGAAAAAAAATTAGAAACTTTAAATCTTCCATCATTTGGAAAATAGGTTGAGAAAATAGGTGAAGAAAATAAAAACACATTCTCTGGATGTTGTGGATTAGGTGAAAGCATGCAGATTTCTTGAGGTTGCACATTACACATGTGTTTAGGGAAGATGTAAAGATCTGGATATGTTTATCTCCTTCCCCTTTGCTTTAAAAAAAACTTTAGACAAGTCAGGGGGCATAACCAGAGGAAGCTTCAGAGCTGCTCTGCCACTGTGCGGTGACAATTTGATAGAAAGAAGCAGCCTTCATTTATCAAGAAAAAAGGACTGGGATTTACCAATAAGAAGATACAGCTACTTCTAATACAGCCTCACTTTTTTTGTTATCTTCACAGCTGACTCTTGCTCTGTGCTCATATAATTTCCAAAGCTGGCTCATGCGAGAGCAAGTCCCACTGTGTGAACTGGCCATTTTAATCTTCTTTTCATGTAGACTGAATTATAGTCACTATAAAAGCTAAAAGGAACACAAAGGGGAACTTAAGAACTGAAATGCTTGTGTGCGAAATTTATTAACGTATTCCTATCTGGGTTTGGTGCAAAACCAATGCAGTTTTATTAGATAACAATACTAGAGGCATGAGGAACTTGGAATGCAACTTACAGAAATTAGATTTGAATGACTCATTTTCAAATGAGAGATTTGGAAAGGAAAATAGAACCATTCTGGATTACATATTTATTATAGTGAAAGTATTAATGAATTTCATGTTAATCCTGATTACCTACAAAAATTGGAGCTTCACAACAGAACTTGAGGAGAAGTAACATGAAACTGGAAAGTGTGTGATGCTTCTGGGGAAAATGTATATTGTGAAAGCTGAGAATCATACAGCAAGGAATTATGTTTCCAGAGTTTTCTTAGGTCCTAGGCATTTCCAGGGTCCCAGAAGGATGAACAGATGTGTAGAGAACACCTAAGTTCCTGCCATAGAACAAGCGCTAAAATCACAGGTGTAATGGGGTTGTGTGGAAAACCTGAGTAAAGTGGAAGGGCAAATCCCCCTTCTGATAAAGGGAGGTCTTCATTGTACAGAACACATCAAAGTGCTCTTTAATTTGAAACCAACACTAGTGAGTGTAGAGGACAAGAAGTGCCTGGTGAAATAGCAGAGCTCTGAGAGGTAAGCAAGCTTCCTGACATCTGATTGTTGAACTCTGGATATCTACATACCCCAGCTCTACAGCCTCCATCGAATCACCAGAAGTCTCTGTCTTCTTCTGAGCCCTGACCTGAACAGTTCCAGTGGCCTTCATAGGAGGGCCCGAACTATCTGACCTGGTTTGAACACTGAAGATTTACTACCAAGCTTGTACTGACTTAAGGAGCCCATGGAAAAGAAGTTTATCTTCAAATTTGGCAGCACAGAGAGGTAGATAATATTTGAATGAAGTTGCCAAATGCCCTCAGGGCCTTAGCAAATTGCAGCTTTTGCAGCACTAAGCTGCATTTTTTACTTGTGATCTAATTTTAAAAATCCTTGTGGACAAATCCTAGTGGCCTTTGTATGTATGAAAAATTTGTATGTGGCCTTGCAACCTTAGGTTGCTAATTCAGATCTGATCAGCATGGTAAGGCAGGCTCCCAAATTTTGGTTAATGAAAAACTGTCTAAAGGACAGGATAACAAACAGCCTCCAAAGCAGGCCCTTTATGTGGAGGGCTGTTCCTAAACTTGGAGTAAACTGTACTCTCAAAGTTTGCTTTCCTACTGCAGTAGTAGCCACTGTGTCTTTCCCTCAGACAACCAACTCAAAGCAAGCTGACAGTACTGTACTGCTAGTACCTGACCTAGTCTGCGTAATTCCTGAGTGACAAGCCTAATTCCTCAGTGACAAGCCTTCCCACTCCACCAGCCTCTTGTGTGTAACTGCAGGGCTATGCAGGACTGCAGAGTCCCTTTCTCCCCTCCATCATCTTATGCAAGTGTCAATGCCCTGTTCACATATGAGCTGAATCCCTTCTTGCATGTGTTACATTTTAGCAACTTTAGGGAGTAAAACATCACACTGCAGAGGGATGGTCTGGTCTGAAATGGCCATTTGCTAAGCTATGTATGCAATTCCAAGAACAAAAACAGGAAAAGGACATATGGGGAAGAGAGGGATTTCTGTTATTGGGAGGGATGGTATGCATACATGAGGCAGTGAAGATGGATGTGTGCACTAACATGCTTGAAGGTCTTCATTGTTTCTGTTTGAGTATTTTTATTTATTATGCTGGAGCTAAGCAGTTGCTTTCTCCTGCTGCTGTTAGCTCTATTTTTTGTGCATGCTCATGACAGTAAACATGCTTGTCCATGTAGATAGTACATAGGTATGTTTATGTGTCTACAGCTTTTAGGGGACAAATGAGGACAAAGGACTTCTCAGTATTCTTCACAGTGCTTGCTGCAGTTGTCTTGTATTGGTTTTTTTTTTTTTCCCTCTAAAAATTTTTTTCTCTTAAAAAAAAAAAAAAAAAAAAAAAAGGTTGATTATTTTTTCCACTGTGATTAGTGCTTATTGGCCAAAGATGTCTCAGCCCTCTGTAATCTGTCCTGTTCATAGCAGATGTGTTTGGGAGAGTGGAGTGGCAGATGCACCATTGCCTTACCATCATTGCAGCCAGAGTGCTGCAGTCTGTGTCCCTGCCCTGGCTCCCAAATAAGTAGTGGACAGATTGATTTTGATTTCCAAAAGCAGTCTGTTCCTTAAAATGCTGGGGCAGAGGAGAGGAGATGCTTACTGGCATAGCATTACTTAGGAAAAGCAGATTTTTGAGTCATCTCCTCTGTATTTTGACTTCAGTCTGGAGGTGCTGTATCTGTTTCAGGCTATTGGTTCCTTGGTAAGCCAAGAGTGGCTTGGATTAGCCCTTGCAGTGACCATCTCCCAGTCGAGTGCTATTGTCCTGTACCTTTAGAACAGAAGCAGGAATCATGCTTCCTCAGATATGGCTGGAAGATGACCAGGATTATCTGTCTCTCTGGCTCAGCTGTGTGTGATGTGTACAGGACCCAATCTCAATAAGATCCAGATCAAAATTTGGCTCTGTTGAAATCAGTGGGAGTGCTTTATTTGAGTTCATTTCTTAAACTCTCTGCCAAATGCTGAAGATTTATAATAGTCTTTCAGAATATTCTTAATGCATTTGCAACACACTTCTAATAGGACTACTGTTTTATTATTGACTATGGTCAGTACAATTATTCTACTTTTAAGATAACAAAATGTTATGATTTAATACTTTTAAATTTTGAATACCTTTTAATTGATTCAATTAAAATGGGAGAGTCACAATATTGGCATTATGTCTAATGCTAGGTATGCTTAAAAGCATGTGGCTGCATTTAAACATTTCTACAGATGAAATAGAACTTAATTCTTTCAAATAGGGATGTGTAAGGAATATAACAAACAATAACATCCCCTTGTAAGAATGGAGCTCTGTAGTATGTTTTTCAGCAGGCTGTGCTCATTGAGAACCAAGACAGTTGCTGTTTATGCAGAAAGTTCAGTCATGGAAAGGCACATTGAATAGCAAAGGAGAGGAACAGTGATAAACTCTCTGTGCCTCTTAGGTGATGCTGAATGAGTTTCTGCATCCTCTGCTGCTGATCTGAGCGCCTGGGATCTGTGGCACTTGCCATTTACAGCACCATCTTGTGTGGTGACCTGGTGACTCCATGCTGGAAAAGAGAACTCAGAGGATTTTAAAGGTCTTCCTTGGCTTCCCTTACCTTTCTTTGATAGCTTTGCCTAGAAAAATGTAGGTATACCTGAGGAGGATTAGCTGCTGTGTATCTGTCTCCTCTAAAGGGAGAATTGCATGCCAGCTGTTAACTGAATTCTTCTGTCAGGCAGTTGTGACAGTGTTAAAAGTAGGTCATTTGAATGCATTGCTGATAACAGTAATGGATTCACATATCAGTCGCTGCTCCATACACATGTAACCCCTGCCCAATGTCACCTCTACAGTGGTTCACTCCCAGGCACTGGAATGTGCCATTTTGCTAATGCACATATGCAGAGTTTGCATTTCAAACTAAGGAAAGCTGAGCGCTTAGAAAATGCCAACAATAACTGTTCTCCGAAAAAAGTGTCTTGGATCTGGGCTCTGCATGGCTGGGTTATATGAAGTGGCAGCAGGATGAAAATTTGCTTTAAAAGTTTCAAGCTGCTGAGAGGATGTTTTATTAAAATCAAACAAACAAACAAAAATCCACTCCACAAACAAAATAACCCTGTAGCTCTTTCTGGAGTGCACCAGAGGATGCACGTTCAGTAATGTCTGTGAGCTGCTCAGTCTCTCCAGCGCCCTTTCTGCTTCCCCGCTGCTGCAGCGTGCGCTGCTGAACCGGGCTGTGCGGCTCACACAGAGCCAGCCCCACGCTCCGTGCGCGCACTGCCTCGGCTGCTCCGTGCCCAGCGGCTGCAGGCTCTGGAATCAACAGCTCTGCATCGCTTTGCATGAAGAGTTGCTTCTTCCTACTTTCAGGATAGCTTGAAACTAAATTCTGAAAAACGAAATCTTACATACTATATGTACTTAATTCTGCTGTCCCCCAAACAGCTTAAAGCTATGGCAACAACCAAAAGCAGCCAGGAGCCGTGGGTTACATTTGCGTGTCTTGCTGTAGCTGTTGTTAAGCCCCTGGAAACAGCAGTAAAGCCTCTGCTGTCCCCAGACCAGCCCCTCAACAAGCAGTACCGAGTTAGGGAGCAGGTGCAGTCAGGCTCGCAGATCAGAAAGGCAGTGGCAGGGTCTGGGCTAGAGAATGAGCATCACCGTTTGAACAGAACAAGACTTGTGAGCAGATAGGAACGGAGACATTTCTTGCCACTGTAACCAGCCTCTGGTGAAGCAGTTTTAGTTCCCATGGAGAAGGCAACTGTCTTGTGAAGCAAAATCCATAATCTCTACCTGATGTCATCTAAGACAGCCACAAGAATTTTGTACTTGCTATCCAAAATGACATTAACTATGGAGACATTGGGGAAACAGTTTGCTTTTAAACTGGAAGATGCAAAACAAAGCAAAAGCAAGTCTAATCTCAGAACCCACTTGTTCACATAAAAGACCAGGGCTGGGGTACATGTACTTTGAAATGCAATTTAGGAAAATGAAAAACCTACCAAAATATAGAGACACAAAACAGCGAGTTAACTATTCAATAATTGACTGTACCAAGAAAGGAAGAGAGGCTTACTCAGACTGTAGAGTATCTCTTTCAGTAGCAGTACTGGACAGTACAAAATCTTGATAGGTAAAAATAGCTTGGTTAAGATCACACACAGCCTTTGCCTTCTTCCCTAGATCTGCTACGATCAAGAATCATATGTGTCTTTTTGCTACTTAAAAATACTGTATTGTTGGATTTGTTTTTCCTGTCTAAAGATTCAGGAATTGCTGATGAGACCAAAACCTGCAGCTTTAGAGAGAATGTATCTGAAGAGTCAGCAGTGATACTCTACCGCAGGCTGTTTCTGTGCATGCCTGTGGTAGGAGGTTCACTTTTCCAGCACAGCATAATGCAGCAAGTTGATGGAAAGCTGAGTGTGATGCAGGCTTGGCTAATTGGAGCACTCCTGGGAGGATGTGAATTGCAGTTTCCATAATGAGTAGACAGAAAAGATAGTTTACATCCCCTAATGTAACAGCATCAGGACAAGATTAATAGCAAAACCAGAGCAGTGGTGTCTATCAAACACTTCATTATTAAAGGAACTGGGTTTCACTAATGGTATTGTGCTGGTGATGGGTGCTGTGGGTCAGTGGGCAAAATCCCTTCCCTGTGTCTCCCCTAACTTTCTTATCACCAAAGCCTAAGATTATATTGGACACAGGAACACAGGGATTTTTCTGTTTGGCGATGCAATTAAATTGTGTTACACCTTCCAAACGACACTGGAAATGGAGTCATCTGAATGCACAATTGTCCATGGATCTTTTCATTCTGCTGCTGCTTTATAAAAGGTCATATCAGGAATGTTAATGAAGAGTCATTAATTTGAGGTTGAGGAGGTGGACTGGATTTATGTAAACATGCAATTTTTATTTCATGTTTTGAGCACACTATATACTGGCACACTATATACTTCTCCGTGACATTAAACTGTACCTCAGCCTAGAAACTTGGGCAGCACAAATTTGGAAAGCAGTCACCTGTGCTGGCAATTATTGACCTGGAATGGGATGGCAGGGAGTGTTACAAATCAGCATGTACACACCAGACTTGATTGGGAGGGGGAGACTTTTGCTCTGAGAGGTACTGTAGGGTTAGAAACCAAAAGAGGTCACTTTGCTGTCATTTCATATATTTATTAGAATACAAGTTATGGTGTTGTTTACAACCGGAGAGGGAAAAGACCTTTAAGTCTCACTGCTCTAGGTGAAATATATGCCTTTTTGCTGCTGGTTTTGAGGAAAATCACAATCAGCAACTTTTTATGATCTGTGCTGGCAAAAAGGCTGTGCATTTTTCAGATGCCCTGTTTGGGGGAGGTGCATTTTTCAGACAAAAACTGTTTGGGTTAACACTAGATAAATCTCTAACCCCAGAGCATGTTTGCTAAAACCTTATCCCAGACTGGTGAAGTGAATGTTTTACTGCAACGTCAGATCAGTTTTGTATGTTAATCTGAATCTCCTTCCCTTTCGTATGTTAATCCTTCCCCTTTGCTGGACACATTTGTGTGTCTGTTAGCACAGGCCCCTCAGCTCTCACAAGACATGTTGCTGATTGCCCAGACTCAAGACTCTCAGTGGTGCCAGAAGAAAGTCTACCAGTTCCAGTGTTCGGTATGGTGATAGCTCCAATAAACTTGGAGGCCCCAGTTTGCTCTCTCCTATCCTGGTGTAGAGGCTTGGCATGCTCCAGCCTTGGCTTGGACTGATGCAGAAGGCAAATCTGAAGTGCACTTGTTATTTCTGAACAAATCCCTGTAGTCAATATCCTGTGTTTACCCAGAGAATGCAATGGCAGTTTGATGTTCCGTCTGGTAACTGAGAGGGGAAACTTTTAAAGTCAAAATTACAAAAAGCCCTGAGTCCGCCATAAACAAATAAAAGTGCAGTCATCTGAAGAACTTTTCTCTGCAGTTACCGTGATTTCACACCTGTGGAGCAAAGAAATTGAGAGTCTGGGGGTCCTCTGGGCATGCAGACCTCCTTTCTAGTAGCATGTGTGCATTCAAAGGTGGTCACTTAACCACTTGCTTGGCCTGCTCTTCTGAGCTCATTTGCTTCTTACTGTGATTGCCCGGGTCATCTTGGAGTGCTTGTAAACAGAGCATGTTTCTTCTCTCTCTCTCTCTCTCTCTTTTTTTTTTTTTTTTTTTTTTTTTTTTTTAATGGAGTTAACCACAGCTCAATATTTGTATCATTCAAGCTCAATTAAAAGCTCACACAAAAAGTTCATGAATAGTCTGCTTCTAATGGAGAGGCATACTTTCATAACAGCGGCTTTTCAAAGCTACTTTTAACAACAAGACAGAAGGATTTACGATGTAAATGTTTTAGTCATTAGAAAATTGGAATTGTTTCTTTGGAGAAAACAAACAAGCTCTGGGCTCTTCCTAAGAGCAGTACGAACTCAGCGGCTGGCAGCGAGTTAGCCCCCCTGCAGTATGAATTAATGATAAAACTGCTTTCGTTCAGAAGGGAATTTTATTGGGCAGGATGCCGGGTACCAACACAATGAGGTCTCCAGGCACCCCTCCCTCTAGGGGTCTTCAATTACACTTCGTAATGAGCACTGTTTCATTAGTGAGGAAAGCAAAAGTCTGCACTAATTAAAATTAAATTAGGACACACTCAAGTTGTGTCACACAGTGTGCTGAGATATTAATAAAAAGGAAGCTGCCTTGAACAAGCATGGACCAAAGGGTCAAGTGATAACAATTAAAATATTGGATATGATGTCAATGCTGAATTTTAGCACTCCAGTTTTGGCTTTGTGTATGGAAAGATGATGTCTGGATTGGTTTCTGTAAGTTGGAAGATGCATTGCATCTACATCTGTCAACATAATGTCTGACAGAACATTTTCCTAAAGCTTGCATACTTGCCAGAGTATTTCACAAGAACGCATGCATATGCACATGTGCCTGCAATCTGGTGTTCATGCATGCTGTTGAGCTGACGTGTGAAAATAAGATGTACATTCCACGTGAAAAGCTGCATAGACTCCTGCTGACATGCAAAAGGTGTCTGCTTGAGCACTCGTGTAGCAAAGCAGAGCATCTGCACTGTTACATATGTATACCATGAGATGAGCATACATTTTCTATGTATCTATCTCACATGAAGGTGGTTTCTTCTAAGTGGAATAACTGAGCTCCAATCCCAGTCCTTGGCTCCCTTCCTGGGAGCACTAATAGTTAATTTACCTTTATATGTGATGCTCTTGACAGGGATCCTCAGAGATTTTGTAGATGAGCTTCCCTTAGGTTTAGAGCATTGCTGAGCTTTCTTGCTTGTACACTTTTTAAAATCTGCAGTTTTTACTCCTTTTGCTGTGCTCTGCCTTGGCGCCTTGTGCTGCTGCTCCTTGTCCCCAGTGTGTGGTGTGCTGAAGGAGTGCAGCACAGGCACCCACACGGATCTTGCTCAGAGCCAGCGCAGGTCTGGCAGAGTACAGCCACCCCAGATCCAGATCTCCAGCTGCATCTGTCTAAGCCTGTAGCTAATTGTTCAGACTAGTTGTTGTAAGCATTTTAGAGGAAAACTTACTGCCCAATTTAACTGTGTTCAATTAAGTTGGTTCCAAAGGCATTTGCCAAAATATTAAAATATATTTGACCTTCAGAATTGATTAAATTGGCATGATGGTTCAGCAAGGCAAATTACAGTGAACATCTGTACATTTTGTGTTTAAAAGTACACACGTGGAGCTTGCTGAGCTGGTGAATGGATATGGATTATTCAGCACATACAGATTCTAATCTAGAAAAGAATTGTTCTTCTTAGTGAATATATTCTTGTACATGAGTAAAATTGTGGCCAAGGCACCTCACACAGTGTGAATCTGTTTGCCTTGTCGTAATTATTGATGCTTGCAATAGTACAGTAATAGATTTGCATGAGACTTCTTGGGTTGAAAAGTGAAACAGAAATAGCATCCTGGTGTTTCCTAAGGTAATACCTGTCCTTGGAGATTGAGGCACCTGACCACCAGCCCACCCAAATGTCCATGTCTGTATAGCTATATATCAATGGAGTAGGCCTCATCACTGGAACATCTGTCTTTTTGTGCTTTAAGTGCTCTTTCCTAAGTGCCAAGAGAGTTGGTTCCTTTAAACTTGCTGCTTGCTTATATACTTGCTGGGTGTTTCGCTTTCTGAGTGTTTCCCATTGTGGCAACTACAAAGAAAGCTCTCCATCCTGTGAGACTGTCCCTGTGCATTCAAGGTAAAACTTGCAAACTATTCAAGGCCCAGCTCTGAAAGCTGACTACTTACATTTCCTTAATATGAATTTACAAGAGAGATCATGAAGCCTGTAAATATGTGTTGCAATAAAAACACCCCTAATGTGTTACTGAATGCTCTGCCACAACCACTCCACATGGGCTGTTAGTTACTGAGAGGGCAGCAACCTGTGTTGTAATAATTTCTTAATGTCTGCCTTAATAAGGGCCCTGACTTCTCTAGGTCATTTATTTACAATTCTATAGATGCTCTACCTTTTTAGTACAGTCAAAACTTGCACTGGTGTATGTTATTGAGGTTTTGTTTCTTTTCTCGTTGATTTTGATTATAATGACGTGCATTTATACTGCATTTCCCACCCAGGAGACGGAGTTACAGCTCAGATAAAAATGCGTGTGACTTCACCACCAACACAAAAGTGAAGCAGAGCATCTGATGAATACTGCCCACATACCAGTTCTAAGAGTTTTAAGAGATGTTTTAATCCTATGCCCTGCACAGAAGATCTCAGCAAACAGTCAGGGACTGTTGAAATTGAATGTTAGGTCCACTAAGCAGAGGCTTGGTCATCTAGGGAAAGATGGAAAGAGGAAAAGAAATCAAATCACCAAAAAGCATCCCTTAGCACTTCCAGCTTTTCTAGATGCCTTCTACCCTATGAGACATCATTCTGATTAGCTTTGAGGCAGGACAGTCAGTGGCTAATGGATTTGCTCAGTGCTTCAAATTATTATATAGCTCTTCTTAAAATCTGTATATGCTCAGACTCAAGTACCAGCTCCAGTGCTACTCTGCTGAGTCCTGGGATGCAGACAACATCCTGGGGGGAGAGTGCTCTCTTCCAGAATACGTTTCCAGTCAGTGCTATTCCTTGTCTTTTCAATCTGCACTCGGGAAAGGTACAAGCAGGCACGCTGGGGATGAGTGAGCAGGCACTACACCAACATGCACACGCTGCACTATTATGCTACCATGTAGGCATTTTCTTGCTAGTTCCTCTTGCTTTTCACTTAAGTTGCTGGAGATTGCAAAGGAACACACTTCTGTGTTTGCTTATATTGAATCACTGGATGATATAGATCTTTGTTACCTAGCCTGCCTGGTCCCATTCAGGAGCAGAAACGTTTCTTTTTGTTGTACAGAGGTACTTGCTTTTGCCTGCTGCAGTCCTTTCTTAGTGGTGAATGGAGAGCGAGTGAGTGTGGGTGTGCATGTGTGTGAGCAAGCTTTACAATTCCCCTCATAGACACCCCTTTGGCAACCTCTTTTATGAAATTTTTATTAGTATGTTCAGCAATGTGCATGTCCTCAGGAATAACAAACAGCACAGAGAGAATATATAGCCGCTCAGATGGTCCAGGGGCTTCAGAAGGGAGGTGAACAATGCTACTTTAAATATTGCAGGATGGTTTACAACCCTGAGGGAGGAGGTGTGGGGGAGGAGGGGGGAAGAGCAGATGGGCACAGTGTCCATTTAAGGTGGTCTGGCACAGTTGGTCAGCAACAATGTGATTTATATTTGGAGGCTTATTCCAGCCCCTGTTTTTGAGTTTGTATATGTGTCTGCCTCTGAAAACATTACCATGGATTTCAGGGGGTTTAGCAGCTAAGCTGTGCCAGTCAGTATGTTTAAAAGACTGACAGAACGTTTCAGTGACCGTTTTCTTCAGACCAGATGGGTGTCTGACATGGCTGATGTGCCTTGTGTTAGGGGGCTTACACGGCAGATACTGCTGCCTGCCTCAGCTGCAGTAAGCCAGTCTCAAGTCACAAGAAGATGTCATGAGGATCTGCTGAGCTCAAAATCTCTGTCAGAACCCAAAAAACATTCAGAAACATTACTGGCCATTATCCCAGACACCAGACTGGCTCCAGGCTGTGCAACATGGGGAATGAAAAAACTGTGTTATTTGGGGCTTTTGGCTCCAGGAACTTTGAAACTGCACGAGATCCTTGAATTGATGGAAAGTCCTGGTGTTAGAGTAATCCTTACCATACCCATAGTCATATGCCTCATACTGCAGGGCTCTTAGTATGTGCAGTTTTCCCTCTGGGCAGTGGGAGCTGAGGGTGCTCTTTCATCAGGATTTGAGCTGGGAAGGTTATGTGGATTCTGGCAGACTTGGCTATAAAAGAAATCACCAGACTGTGCTGCTTTTATATTCCCATAATATTTGTGTGCTTCTTGCTCCTTTTTGAGTGCAGGAGCTCTGAGTCTTGTGAGCACTGAGCTGTTTCCTTGGGAGAAAAGGCACCTGGTATCTACAGCAGTGTAGCTATCTGTCTACAATTAGGGCCTAGTTCATCTGCTAAATTTCTTTGAATAGGATTGTTTTTATGTTTGCCTGTTCTCCTCCCCAAGTGACCCATTAAATCATGTTAATCCCTCCACTCCAGTCTGTTCTTCTACTGAAATCCATGTCTTCCTGTAATTTGTTTCTCATAATCAGCCCATACACCTGTGAGGAGGAAAACATTGAGGCTGGTGGTCAGCAAATGGAGTTTATAGACTAGCAACAGGGAGGTGTTCATGCCTTCATTTTCACTCATGATGTGATCCCCTGAGAGACATATGGCTTTTACCCCAGTTTCCCCATCTGAAAATTTGTTTATTGCATTGCAAGGTTTAATGCAGTAAGGCCATCAAGACAGCTGATATAGAAAGGCTAAGGAAGAGCATTTATACTCACATGAACTTTGATAGTGCCAACAAAATTAGCCTCACTCCCTTGGTTTGCTACCAACAGTAGTATCAGACTCCATCATAAACTAAAGCTGTCTGTGTAAGAATTCTGGTTTATCTGTTTGCACTGGAATTATTCTGTTAATCATCATGCCAGCATGGTGCAATATCCTCTAAGAGCATTACAGGTGAAATGTTTTTTTCTCTTCAGGGTCTTCAGGCTTGTGTTTTGTGTATGGAGAGACAGGCAATGATCTTTTAGTGGCATATGGACGGAACAGGATTTGTATTTCCTTGAGTGAAAGATGATAACACGTTATCATGTATTTAGCTCGTCATGATGCCACAGGAACAATATGAAAGAAACAGGGCATCATGCTGAACAGGGCCTGAAGTCTTTGGGGCAGGAACCATCACTCTTTAAATGTCTCCAGCATGGTAAGTGATGTGTCCCTAAGATTATTAAGCATTCCAGCAGAAAAATGTAATTATTGTCACCAAGGCCTGTGTGATGAGATTTGCAGAGAAAAATCTGATTTTTTTTAGGGTTATACATGCAAAATATCCAACAGTTGGCTGTCTGCTGCTGGGAAACCCATTTTGGTCCTTATGCATTGACTTGCTTCAGTTTTTCAGGGTCCTGAGGCCCATGATAATAAGGGCTTTACAAAAACCCTACTAATTTTTCTGATGTGTGGAGCACACAGACACAATTAATCCAATGGAGCTTAGGGATACAGCCAGGCATGTACAGTATCCATCCACTAGAGTAGTCAAAATGGGTGTGACCTAACAGGAGGCTGGAAAACCGCCTGACACACTTGGCAAGTGATGTAATTCTCCATTCTCAGGAGGAAATTCTTTATTGAACCCCTCTAGCAATGAACTTTTGGCCTGAAGCTGGAGTTAGGATTGCACAAGCTCAATAAATGTGTAATTATAAATACCAGAGACACATCAAGCCTCACACCACCCCCCTACAAGCAGGACCTGTTTTAGAAGTTGGGAAGGAGCAAAAATCCAGCCACTAAACCCATAGCAGGAGCCAGCTGCTCTGATGGAGAGCAGCCTCTGCTCAGGGTGTGGGCCCTGCAGGAGATGGCTCCTGCCCAAGAAAGTGTCATCGGTCATCTTGGGCATTGTGGCAGCCAATCAAGCCAGCAAATCCATCAAACATTCAGCCTCCTCCTCAGGTCTTGCTGCTTTGAATTGGCTGCTTGACAAGTGTGTGGTAATTCTGCTTTTACCTGAAGTCATTGCCTAATTTAGAGTTTGTTTGCAGCTTTGCCATTTCAGAGCCAGAGATGGATGGGAAGCCCACGGCTATTGGGCTTCCTCTGATGTGGGAGATGGTATCATGCAGAAGGGGAGAATCTCAGCTTTCATAAAACTTCAGTCTCCAATCATGGTTTTTTTCTTCGTCTCTTCTTAATTTAGGATGACTGCAATGTAATGCAGAGATCGAGGATTCACTTTGATGGTAGAAATATACCTGCAGCAGCTTGAAGCTCAGCGCTGGTAGACCCTACCCTGCTCCTCTCACTCCAAAGGAAGGATGCAGAGCTCATGGTCCAATGGCACTTCCACACCTGTAAAACAGTGCTTTGAGTGGCAGTGGAAAGCAATGGCAAGGTCACTTAAAAGGTGATTTCAGGGCAAACTGTGCTTATGGTATTCCAGGCTAACTGTGTATGTGCCCACCAGGTCAAGCATGAACACCCCAATTTTCAGTCTTATGACATCTGTGCTGAATGGGGTGAGGCTAGGATGGATGAAAATTGTTTGTCTTCATTTCAATTATGACAGTGTGGAGTGGTACAGGAAGAGTCATTGCTCTTCTTCCAAAGTTGGAGTTGTTGGTTTTGTGGGGTTACCCCAAACCATGTTAACTGTAGATCTGCCTGCATATAAGGTTTTTTTTTTTTAAACCTCTCCTGGTTTGCATGATGGCTTGCTAAGCTTTTTATGTATAGGGTGGATCCAGCACTGAAATAAGCAAATGAAAAGGCTGCTGAAGGAAGGGTTAGGAGGGGCCCAGAGATGGCATATTCAGTTCTTTCTGAAGGCCAGGAAGACCTGTCCAGCCTGCTCACTGCAATTATTGGATACTAGAAGTACTCAGCACCATTCTGAAAAGTCTGATTTACATCTAACTGCAAATATTAGAATTGACTGTCGTTAAACAAAATCAGGCAGGAGCAAAATATTGTTAATCTTAGACTGGAGAGTGGAAAAACCAATCTTTGTCCTAAAGCATTCAGAGTAGTTATCCCTAAACTGTGATGTACTGTGCAGCAAGGCTGTGTTTGGAAAGCATTATGATAAAGTGTGTTGGGGGGTGTATGAGTGTGTTTGTACACACTCATTTTAGGTTTAGGGTTAGCAAATGGAAATTTTTCATTTCTACCTGAATATGAATTTATCCTCCTGCTTTAACTCACCTACCACCTGTTTAAAAACTACACAAGTCATGAGGGTTATGAAGCACTGCTAGCAATGACTGTTAACCAGGGCACCTGAGTGATGATATAGGTGTGAACAGCTTTGTCATGCTTCTGTGAGTTTTCTCACTGTTCTTTAAAGCTCCAAAGGGCATTAGAGGAGGTGTAGAATAGTCAGAATGTTCCTCTGCAGGACACAGCAGATCATAGCATGGCTACAATAGTTCTTGCTCTCACAACAGCGTGGTTCCCTCTCAGAGGTTTATCTACTTAGTGTTCCTCAGGTGTATCTATTAAACAAGAGTGACCAAATGCCTTGTCACTGCACTTGTGCAGTTTGCTGAGTTTGTTAATCCTATACAGCAAAGGCAATTCAAACATTCTTGTGACCATTTCAACCACATTGTTTTATAACACTTGTAACATTATTTTCCTTCAGATTCTGCAAGGTCATTCCCTTTTGCTCATCTTTTCTCTTTTTCTCTTTTTTTTTTTTTTTTTTTTTTTTGTCCCCTCTTTCAAGACTGCTGGTTTTATAACCTGCTGGTTCCTTTTGTTTTGCCTATGGATTTCAAATTGGTTTGGCACTTTCTGCAATTGTGAAACCTGAAATTAGGCTAAGATTTTTATATGTGCTAAATTAATTGCATTAGCTCACCAAAACTTTGTTTTAGCTGTAATCATAGTACAGTATTATAATATATAAAGGTAGGCTATAATTTATTATGGTGTATTATTGCAGTTAGTAAACAACACTGTCTGGTCTAATTACTATATCAATACAACTGTTTCAAGGATCTACACATGTTTGTACTAGAAAACTAGATTTCAAGTTTTTATAATTCATCCATTATATATTTCCTGAAGGTGGAATATAACACCATATGTACCAGTATTGGGGAAATCCCTGTTCCCTTTGTACTATCCACTGGATTGAGGCTTATCATGCTTGGAGAAAGATCTAACCTCCTAGAACTACAGCTGTGGAGGCTTATCTTTATGGGTAGGAATCCATGCCAATCCCCACAACTGAAGGCAGATATCTACTCTCTCCAGCTTCTAATGAATGTTTCTTGTTTTTCATTCTTGATTCGCTATCCAATTGACTCATTTTATGCTTTCAGAGGAAGGGAGTGATAGAGAAAGCAAGCAAGAAATGCTTAAGAGAAATTTGTTTCTTTGTCAGCAAAGAGATGAGAGAAAAAAATTCCTGGAGATGAAGTCTCAGTCCCAAGCTGCTAGCTGCTCCCTGACAGTCAGTGTTTATTCTTTATTTTCCAGAGGTATGGAGGTATGATGGACTAGAATCAGTCATACTTCCATTTCCCTAATCTATGGGAGTGTTCTATCCTGCCTTCTCTCTCCAGAACCCAAGGAATCCTAAATGGGATGTCTGGAGGGGAATTTGGAGACTTCTTTACAAATATTGTCCCCTAGGGTCTATGAAGGGGCTCTTCTCTTTCTTGCCTGTTCCTGTTTCAGTTCAGGATGACACATTGTCTATATCAACATCAATCTTCACCTCTTCATAAGGGGCTTCAAACCCACTGTTCTTTCCTTAATCCCTGTTGGCATGATAGTATCAGATACAGGTTTGGGTATTTGCCTATGGATGCAGATATATATTTATTTATTCCTGATGAAATGCTTGCAAAGAACCAGATGTGAATGTGAGAAGAGATGGTGAGTCACAAAGGACAGGAGTGAGCAATGAGATGCAAGGTGCTGATGTTGGAGCTGTGGATGCCCTGGTCCAAAGGCAGAGTGCTGCATCCACTGAAGAGCTCCTGCTGGAAGGTCCTGTTGGTCCAGGGAGGTGCTGTGGCCGAGTGGCTGCTAAAGGGAGCTACTATCCATTTGTGCAGAGGCACCAGAGCTGAGGGTTGGGATCCACTGGATCCATGAGTTAGCACGAGTTAGTGGTCTGTCCTGCAAACCTGCTAAGATAGTTGTAGTAATAATAATGATGATGGTGATACCTGGCAGAGTTCAAAGTTTGAGAATTTCAGGGAGATGTGCTATGAATCTCTTACTCTTGCTATATATTGTGTCTGTGTTGACATGAAGGTGTGGATATGTCTAGAGAGCAAATCCAGGCACAAACAATAAAGCCATACTTTCCCCCACTCCAAAGTGGAACACAACAAGGATGAGGTTCCAGAATGGTAACAAAATGAAGTTTTCTAGCCTGCAAGTGGACTGTGATTGACTTCAACTCTTTGAGTGCAGGAGTAGTGGTGGCCGGTACGAGTAGCGTGAGCTGAAACCAGCTCTTCCCAGGCTCATTCACAGGAATCTTCTCATGACTCTCCTTTCAGCCACCCTCCCTTCCCACAGGTTCCGTGTGTTTCGCAGTCAGAACCTGTCACGTCAGTGGGAATTGGCAATCCTAGAAATGCTCTGCAATAAAGGGAACAGCTGGCAGGGGGCGCAGGAGAGCCGCTGGTAGCACACCCATCCTCAGCCGGGAGGAACTTCGCTGCCGTGCTAGGAACAGTCCTTCAATTTATAGAATGTACAACCAAATGCATTTTAAACAGATATTAATGTGTTTTACGGCTTCCTGGGTGATTGACCGTATCTCCTAGAATTTCACCTAGTGAGTTGCACTTACCTTCAATTATTTGAGGCTATGTTCTTGTGTAGTGCTGCTCTCTCTGTAGGAAGCCACACAGTGTAATGGGTTAACTCAGTTATTCACTCCCTAGACTAATTCAACTGCCTCGGGGATGAAATACAAAAGTTAGTTAACCAATAAGACTTCACAGGAGAGTTTGAGAGGGACACAAAATGCTGAGATTTTGTATCAGTTGTCCTAGTGAAATCTGAAATAATTGTGTCAGCAGTCAATGGAATTGTTTGGTTTATACCCATGCACAAAATCTATCCTTTAAAATGTCTCCAGCAGAAACTACATCAAAATATTAGCAATAATTTGGCCAGAAAATGGAAACTAAGTCAATTTCTTCTGGGAATGCAGGTCACAGATGTATTTAAACCAGCTGCATACTGGCTTAAATGCATCACATATCACATATACATCTCTGTGTTGTACTCACAGGATAGAGGATAGTATGCATGTAAGCTGTATTACTACACTGGAAAGCATTATGGAACACAAAACCAGAAGGACAAAGCCTTCCTATCTCTTCCCAACATCATGTGAGACTGGCATGTACTCACCCAATAGGCATTTGCCTTTGCTGGTCAGGCTGGTTTTACCACAAAAGGTTATGGTACCAGCAATTTGATTATGGTGCAAGTGAAGGATTTATTAAGGGTTTATGTTTCCTGTGGTAAAATTCTATGATTCCAATTGAGGAATCACTCTGCTATTACTAGAATCATCTACAGAAAATACATTGAAATATTAAAAATTTGGCAACACTTGTTTTTTCATATTCTGTAGGAGAAGTTCATCAATTTGTTGCCTAGGGGCTTGCTGAAGAGCAGTACTCAGTGTCTCCATTTCTCTGGAAGTTAATTCTTCATTCTGCCCAGTGCCTTTTCTCTTTCAAACAATAGTAGCTGAGACAGCACCATCCACCTTATTCTTCTCTTGCCTTCAGTGTGCTAATATCTACCCCTTGCTTCAATAATTACCATGTTGATAGCACTTTGTAGATTTGTCTTCATGTGAATATTTATTCTGTTGCAAAGCACTCTGCATAGCAATAAAGGATTCATTGCTTTCATGAAGCTGTAAGGTACCTCTTCAGCAATGTGCTAAAAGGACAATGCTGATCTGAAAACAAAGCTGCCTCATTCAAACATTGAAGCTGGACAAATACAGACCAATGTATGGCAAAAGCAAATGTAAAACCCATTGGATAAATCTGCTCTCAATAAAACTTTAATCTGGTGAAGTGAAGGCTGAAAGAAATTCTATAAATACACAGAACAGGAGAAAAAGGAGAGGTAAATGCCAGGGAGGACAACTGCTTAGACTAAAGGCAATATTGGCACATGACCAGATGGACATCATCAAGCCACTAGTAAATTTAGCTGGTAATTAGAAGGTTCCTAACCTCAGAAGGGAGAGATTCGGGGGCAGAATTTGCTGTTGGGGCTTTTTCCCCTATTTCTTGCTGTGAGGCACAAGTCAGTAAGCTGGCATGAGGGGTTGTATTATCTGATGTACTGGCCGTGTTTGCATATGTCCTTCCTCCTGTACCTCTACAGCTCTCAATGAGCAAGAAGGGGCAAGGGAGAGAAAACAGCCTGGAAGTACACATCAGCATCTATGTAGTGGGAATTAATCGGGAATATTTTCATCCTTCCCATCCTTGGACTGTGGGAGAAGAAATAGCCAAGAGCTCTCTTTTTTTGTCACTATGACACAATCAATCAGTCTCAGAACAGGGATTCCTGTTGTAAAGGCCTGAAGATCTGAGGTGGCAGGAAAATTCACCCTGGAGAGTCTGTCCCTCTACAAAGGATTGTGGAGAGGTCCTTCCTCATGCTGAAGAAGATAGGCTTGGGCCAGATCAGATTGAAACAGCTCCAGGTCCTCTGAACCTGAGATCTGTAGTATGAGCCTATCTCCAGTGACATCTCATTGAATCTGAATCATTTCTCCAGCTGCTAATGTATAACAGGCAGATGTGTATTCTCACACCTACTGCTCACCTGTGATTCTGTTTTTCTCTTTAGTAATTGTGCAAGTCACCTGATAATTCAGCTAAAAGCCCTTACGAGACATTACATAATGTCCTCAGAGAAACACTGTCTGCTGTAACATTGGAGAGATTATTATGTAAGATTTTCTCTTTTTTTCTCAGTTGTTTGGTTTGGGGTGAGGAGTCAGGCTGGATTTCCACTTGGCTGAATCTAAAAGATTTCAGGTTTACACTGGGTTGTTCCCCTGTTTTATTCATCTCTGGAGACTGTACTGGAGCTGGCCTTAGCATCACAAGTGAAATGAGTTTGGCAGGGCTCTCTGGATCCAGGGAGCACACCTGGCTGTGAACTGAGGTGCAATTCAGCTCAAGTGGTAACACTTACTCAAGAAAGCCCCCAGCTCTAATGTGATGATTTAATTAGCATCACTGGACCAGATCCATGGGATAAAACCTTCCCCCAATACTCCCTCTGGACTGCAGAGCTTTCTATTTGCACAAGCATTGCTGAAGGGATCATGCATTGCTTGCAAATGTGGGCAGGAGAGCTGTGGGCAGGCCTCTGTTGAGGAGGATGAGTACAAAGAGTTAGATCCTAGCTCCCACTGAAACCTCTTCCCTGTGTGGCTGTTGAAGGCTTAAGCAGAAGGACTGGCTCATTCACTCCCTCCTTTTTGCTCAAGTCCCTGTGGCCCTGCCTGCGCTAATGAACGCCTGTGGGTGACATTGAGCTCCCATGAAGGTCTGAAGGAAGGTTAGAAGTCAACACCCAGCACAGTGTGATTCACCCAGGTGTCCCTCAGCATCCTGCTTCTATCAGCGTCTTGGAAAGTCTCCATTCTCAGCTGTAGGGTGGAGGGGAGCAAGCAGACCTCTGCTGGCAGTTTCCCCCAGCTGAAGGATAACCAGCCATTCCCAGCACCGCCTCACTGAGCGAGCACTGCAGAAGCTGATCTCCAGCCGTGCTGTGCATTCCTGCACCAGCCTCCCATCCTGCCTGTGTCCTGCCTGGCATCCAGCACAGTTCATCATCTGCCCAAGCAGAGAGCCCAGGAGCTCCTCAGGGCTGTGGTTTAGGCAGCACTTTGTAAAAGGAGTGGGTGGGAGAGCAGGATGAGAGCCTTGAGGTGATATCATGGGCAGAGGACCTGTGCAGGGGCTCTGTTCCCTGAGCACCCCCTGCTCCAGAAGCAGAAGGGGAAACTGCACCAAAGCTCAGGTCAATTGATCTTATCAAGAACTGTTTCCCTTCCTGTCCAGAAGTTCTGAATGGAAATACATTTTCTGAAATACTGCTTTTGGCTGCATATTTCAAAGCAGCATGAAAAATTTCATTTCAGCTAAAAGCATTCTCTTTGAATTGAGGTTTTGAGAGAACTTTTTCTTCTTGAAAACTGAGATTAAAGAAAGTCATCAGTTGCAGAATTTCAGTTAGGAAATCTATCCAAAAGTGCAAAATACTAGTTTTTTTAAAACTGCCCTATTGAGGGAGAGAAAAAACCCCAAAGATTTGTAACAGCTATGTTTTTCAAAGGGAATTTTTTTCCATTCAGAAAAATATCAAACAGCTCCATCAAAATTGTGTTTCCTTCTGCTTGTTCACATCTCCTTTTTTTTTATTTTATTTTTCCCCCTTACTTGGGACATCAACAACTGAGAATCCAGAAAGCCTTTTTTCCCCAATGGTTTGCAAACCTTCTTGATGAACAAGCTTCAGGCTTGTCATGAAACCTGAATCCAAGGAAGGTTTCCAGGCTTCAGCTTTCAGTCTGATCTTGCACATGGCTCTGGCTCAGAGGTTTGCTTTAGTATTGCAGCAGGGATGGGAAATCCACTTGTGCAGAGGAAAAAAAGATGGAAAGTGTATGGGCTGCAATGTGGAAAATCCAGCTGCAGGGCAGCCTCTCTGTCCCTGCTCCTAAAGCCCAGGCTGGTGCTATGCTGCAGTTCTCACCAGCTTTGGCAGCTGAACTGGATTGCTGTGGACCACCTTAAATGTTTTCCATGCCAGCTGAGCACAGAAAGCTGCTCAAATGGGTCTCTGCTGTGTAGTGCGCACTCTCTCTTAGCAATGCCCTCATGGTGACTCAGTCCCATTCCCCGCTTCTTTTAACCCACAGCAGGTCAAGAGTTTAACAAAGTGACTGGGGCTGGGAGCCAAGTCCCCAGAGTTGCAATCTGCAGCCAGCATGCCAGCATCTGGAAAGCGTTTGTGACCAATAAAAAATGAATGTGCAGACTCCGCCAAAGCAGCAATCATTTGGCATCTCAAGCCCAGATCTTTACAAGATGATTCTTCTGAGGCTTGGAAAGGCTTGCCTTAGTGTTTTCTAATAAAAACAGTTCTGGGCTGGGCCAATAGTCGGGTGAATAGTGCTATGCGTCGCCACATGGGAGACAGCCAGCCGGGAATGGGAAGGCATTGCTGGAGTCGAACCTCGGAGGCTGGGGCTGGCTGCCTCATGGCGGTGATGCTGGCACTCGGGCTGGGGCCAGGGCACTGCCAGTGCTCCAGCAGCTGCACTGAGAGCACACCCTGACCCTGGGCTGTTTAACCTGCTGCGGGCACACAGACAAGTGGCGGGTACAGAGAACCCTACTGTTAGGGCACAAAGCTCCTGGTCAGTTTGACAAAAGCTGCCTTAGACCAACCCAGTGGATAAAGCCATTTCCAGTATTCAGCAGTCACTTTTCCAGCTGGTGTAGATTAAACATGCCAGGCTGTCTCCACAGGGTACATTTGCCACGTTTTTGTCAGTTCCTGATTGCAGAGATTAGCAGCTGTCAGGAGCTGCTCCCAGGCCTTCTCAAATACAGGTAACAGCACAGGTCTATGGCCAACCTTGAAGAGGCTGAAGAGAAGAGGTTTAGTATATATAGGGTCTTGGTACTTTGGAGTGGTACAAGCCTGATAGGGGGCATTCAAAATGGGAAAAAACAGCATAATGTGAATGCTGCCATCAATAGCCCTTGCCAGCAGCCAGCTCATACTGCTGTTGTTGACTGCATCCATGAGACCTTCTCATTGCTTCCAAGCTCTGTCCCTCAGGATGTGTTGAACTTGGCACGCTGCTCCTCCTTGCAATCCTCAGTGGGATGGGTTTGTCCATATGCATGTTCCTTCCCTCAGCTGGATTCCTTCCTTTCTGTTGCCTTCTCCCTCCTCTCTGGAGTGACCATGACTGGCAGTCCCTCCCATACAAGCCTCTAGGGCTGTTTGGACTCCAACCACCACATGCCCTGAATTCCACTGTGAGGAAAAACCAAAAATGAGTGGAAGTTTAGTAATTATCTTGCAAGTTGCCAGAATACTTTTGCTGGAGCTAGATGGATTTGTCCCTCTGGTGTCATCCTTTCTACCATAGTATCAGTACAGTGCTATGGCTAAAGCAGTGCAGCTGGCGTGCAAGAAACCCCCACCTAAGCCCCTCTCTTAATTCTGAAGATAGTGAAAATAAAGACACATTTGGTTGTTCCTGTGATTCTGAGCATGATTTGCAGAGGCACTGCCACCACAGAAGAGGAAGCTGGCATCTAAACTGCAGGATTCAAGCACAGATACATTCCAGATGCTCCATCATCTTGAATTTGATCTAGTCTTTGAGGGCATCAAATCTGATGATCCTGAGGAAGCTAGGAGGTTGAGGAATCGTGTAAGTGAAGGAATTTTCTTTTATTCATTTACACTTCAAACTGCAGATATTTCAAGTGGGTCCTCTGGAACTACCAGGGCTGTGCATAATAGTGCCATTTTACGAAGTTTGGGTTTGACTCAGCACTGTTTGATCTCACCTCAGTCCTGCTTACAGTAGAAAAATGACCCAGTTAGCCAGTGTCAGATGCTGTATGTGCTTTTCCATATATTCACAAAGGATAGGTTAGGGTGGCTGACCCAGGGTAGGTAACAACAGAAAAACTTGAAGATATGTTACTGGTCTGGGTCAACCTAAAGTTTTGCTACAATCCCCCCTTGTTTTGCCAGTCTTGGTAGGATTAACAAAACAAAACCTACCCTCCCCCCACACAACACCTTTTGCTTTGAATTTGTGTCACACATGCAAAATTCCTCCAAAGAATCTACTTTATTTCCCTTGGTTTAGAAACTTTAAATTGGTCAAAGTTGGCTTTAAAAGCTGAGTGACTCTTGGCCAAAATCATCCTGATTCAAATTTCAGAACAAAGAGAAATCCAGAGACATATTTAGTTTTGCTTTGGGACATTTCTTGGAATCCTGAAGTTATTGTCACTCCTGCAGTCAGTTTAAAATTAGTACTTGTGAGATGGCTGATTCATATTAGCCATTTTCTTTAGAAGTGCCAGTTCTTTTTCCTTTTGTTACTTTTAATGATTTTTTTGGTTGTTGTTGGTTTTTCTTTGTTTGTTTGGGTTTTTTTTTTTTTTTTTTTTTTTTGTGACAGATGCCCTATTAGCCTTAGTAAGAGATTATTTAGAGTGTGCAAAATACTATGTAGCACTTTTTGTGCATCCCTGAATGCTGCTCCTGTTCCCTCTAGATGGAGATGGCCTGGTCTCTTTGCTTCTGTCATCCATGCAGCAGTTTCTTCACAGGATTAAAAATGTCCTCCTTCCTACAGACGCTTAGATATGCTGGACAGGGGTTGTGTTAACCCCAGCAGTGCTGCCACATCGATGGGGCCTGTTGAGCCTCTCAAAAGCTACTTTGTTACTGCCCTGGGACAGCACCCCTGGGAAGTAATGGGGTGCTAGGCAGGCAAATCCATAACAAAAGGGTAAGGAGTTACAGGGCCGTGGCATGTCCTAGGCAGTGCAGCTAGCACTGGCTTGGATGTTGCATCTGTGGGATGGCAACTGGAAGGCTGGAGCAGATGACAGTCCAGCCAGCAGTGGGATGCAGGATAGCTGTATGGGAATGCTGAAGATGCATCTCAGGAGGTGGGTACTGGGCATGCTGGTGAGCAACAAGCAGGTACTGTGTGCACCATCACAAGGTGACAATGACATGTGAATGAGGTGACTCTTCTTGGGATCCTGGAGCTAGAAATATTTCACCATTTTGATTTCTGTTGGCTTATGATCATTAACCCTTTTGCACACAGCTGTCCAAGTGATCACAAAATACTTCCTTAAACATATTCCAGTAAAGGCTGCTGCATTATATCTAAGCATTCTCCATGGTTGTTGCTCTGTTTTTCTCTGTCCTGTCTCTCTGACAGTGAAGGGTTAAATCCCCCCTTTTTTCCGTGCCTGCTGATGAACTCTATATATGCAGCTAGGACCTGCTTTCACGCATATGTCCCTTTCCATAATCCAATCTTCTCCACTGGAGGCTCTTCTCCAGGCAGCTCTGCTGCCATGGGATAAGAGGCAGTAGGTTGATTTACATAATCACATATGCAAATAAGCTAAATCATGGCCCTTTCATTCAGCTTTGGTTTTAAGGGGACTCTTACCATGGGTTGAGAGCAAAGAGGTTTGAAATGATGGTTTTCTTCTCTGGAGCTCTTGTGATACAGAGCACTCCCTCAGAACAGTTCTGCTGTTGCCAGTCCTATACAGCTCAATGGGTGTAAGTGATTAATAGTGCAAGCCCACCTGATAGCCCATCCCATGCAAATGCACCCCTACCCTCCAGGCCTACATCATCTGTTCCCTCTACTGGAAGTGTGGACTGCATCCTTATGCAGGAAATGAAAGAAACTCCATCTCCAAGGAACAAAGGGAATTCATCTTTTCATCTGGTGGAACACTTAAAAGATGTTAGGAGCAGCAACAGCCTCACACCTGTGGCATACCAGATGAGACACGTGGGGAGGTCATTTCAATGTGTGCCCTTAGAAAGGCTACAGAGAATAAATCAGAGCACGGCACTGTCTGTCAGCACTTGGAGTAAGGACTCCAAACATTCATGCTTCTACTTGATTCAGTTTTCCTGGGTCCTGGCATGCTGGCCAGCCTGGTGTGGGCTTCTGGAGAGCTCCAGGAAAGCTCCAGGAAGTGGTGTGAGCCATCCATGACAAACTCACTGATCAGTTCAGTGATCCTATTTCCAGCAGTGTCCCTTGTAGGGGTCCAAAGAGAATGAGGCAAATGAGGTACCTGGTAGGGGAGCACCTGTTCTGGACTTGTGAGGCTCAGACAGGTACCAGCAACATCACAGATTTGAGCCTGGCTGATGGGAGTGCTCTAAAGATCTAACAGTCGAGAGATGAAATGTTTAATCAAATTTCTTTAATCTTTAAAAAAAACACCTAAAATTAGAGAGCTATTAATCTCTCTTGCAACAGTAAGAGTAGAGGTAAATTGAATGTGTTAATTAAACATTGAATAAAAAATGATGACGTTTTGTCAATTTTAAGTGCTTTGCCTTTGGAATTCTACTGACTTTAAGAGAATGTGTAGCTTGCTGTGCTGTTCTGCCTGAGTGATCAACTCCTACTTGAACATACATAGAACTTTCCAATTTGTTTTTAAGCTTTAGATGAGAGAAAATATGGTCAGGTGCTCTAGCCAAATGCCACAGATTAAGGGAAAAGATCAAACCCAAGAGATACAGTAGCTGGGTGCTGTTGATTTTTGTCCATTACAAATTCTGATGGTAGGAAGCTTAACAGTGGACATTCAGAGGTAGGTATGGTTGTGTCTTTGGCTTTAGGCAATCTCCTCAGTGAGGGAAAATTATTTTTTATCTAAGTCTGTGAAGCAGCTTCATGATCCTGGAGTTCAGAGCTGCAGACTCCAGGCTGTTCTAGGGATGCAGTGAGCCATGTCATACCCTGCTACCCAGAAGCTGGCAAAGCTCTGTAAACAGCTACTGGCACATCCACTATGCCAAGGGCAGGCAGAGGGAATGAAAAAGATGCCAAATGGATTGCTTTGGTGGTGGTGCAAAGGAGGTTCCCTTTGACATCTAGTTAAGTCACCTCTGCAGTCTCTTTACCCCTGGAGCAACACAAAGTTGCCATAGATAGGATCAGAGTTGGCTCATTAGAGGTGTGTAAGCTGTCCCTGCCCTGCTCTGCCTGCTGTGCACACTCTGTTGTACCCAGCAGGCCTCTCAGTTCTCCTAAACCAGTGTCTACTGCCAAGTACCAACAGCATCACCTACACTAGCAGGACATCTCAGAAGAGCAAAGATAATTGTGGTTCTTCTAAGAATTAGCTAGCACTGAAGAGAAATACAGCTTCTCTGCATTTTTGAGAACTGTTGACACAGATAATGTCCATCTCTTGCAATTATAATGCTCACAGAGTAGTTGTGCAGAAGCTGAACACAGTGTTTCTGCTAGGAAACAGTGCTACTGTTAGAACCTGATCTGAGTTCATCCTCTGATGCCCAAGAGCTTGGTCCTTACTGCTGAGATGAGTTGTATTTGCAGAGCATTTTGCAGCACCAGTGCATACTGGGTAGAACTAATTAAGTCAGGCAGTGCTTTGCTCGAATTGGTGTATCACAGACAAGAAACTATTACAGTTTCTTCTTGACTCAGTGTGGATAAACTCAGGTGGTAGCTGGCACCTGAGGCAGGAAGATAGGGGATTAAGGGAGGACCCAGTGGCTTTTTTTCTTGAAAGGTGAGCTTTTGAAAGTTAAACTGAGTTTGCATGTCAGACAGAAACTGGGTGTGCCTGACACTGTGGTCTCATGGAGAGTCTGGGTCTGGAAGGCAGGGGCTGCAGCAGCTTTTGAAAGTGCTCATCCATGTAATTTGATTCTGTTTTGCTTCTACAGCCAGTAAAGAAGGATGTCTTTGCCATTTCTTGATCCTGATACTGACAATAGACCTGACCTGGACTGCAGGTGTTACCCAGCATCCAGTTTGTTAGTTCTGACTGAATCTCCTTTGGGTGGATGGGAGGAACACTGACCAGTTCTGCTTTTACATGCACAAGTATTTGCCATAGCAGAGAACCTTGCAAGTGTGTGTGTATTTATAGGGAGGCAGATGTAAACCACATTTGTCCCGTGTTTCTGGCAAAGAGAGAGCGTGAAATATTTGTGACCCGAGTCATTGGCTTTCCTGCCATTTGTATAAAAATTTCCAGATGTGATTGTTGATGCCTCACCTGGGACCAATTAAAGAAAGAAGGGATATCCAGAACCAACTGTGTTCATGTGGATACTTGACTTGTTTGTGTGTGCGTATGCGCATCTCTGTTGCATTGTGTGTATTTTAAAGTAAAGCAGAATTTCAGTTCAAAGAACTTGTGTTCTCTCCTAGGACCTTCCTTTTGTCTGTTATCCTTTCCTCTTCAGATTTTCTCTGTCCCACAAACCAGCATCAATTTGTATTTCTTAGGTACTTTCTCTCCTCATACTCATCCTCACAGAACCCTTTCTGTTCTACCTCCCACTAACTGCTTGTGGCTCACTCTGGTCACTGTGCTCTTCCATTCAGGCACAGCAAGTTCCCTGGAGGAGATTCCTGAATTCTATAAACGTCCAAGAAGCCAATGTGAAATCTCCAGTTACACAACAGCAACTAACCAAAACAGGCTCCAGCACAGCATTTGGACCACTCACCTCCAAGTGAGCTTTATTCTCTGGTCTGTCTCTCCTGCCCTCACTTTTCTCACCTATTACTTCAGTCTGTCAGTCTGCTGGGTCCATATTAATAGACTGTGCCTGGAGATTAAACTCCTGGCTCTCCTCCCTTCCAGGCTGTGTCCACAAAAACTGCCTCCCGATCACCTGTTTGGTCTTCATTTTCTTCACTCTATTAATGACTGGAAACTTCTCTGTATCTTATTTATTTTCTATTGAATTTCTCCGTATGTTTTTGTCCCACCCGGGAGTCCTGACTGAATGTATTTACCAGGCTGCCTCTCTGCCTTAGTCATACTCTGCTGGAAAGCAAGTCTGAAGCCATCCAATGTTCTTCCCTTCTTTTATTGTTGTTTTTGCAAGGAGAGTTCAAACAAACAAATACACCCTACCTACCTACCCCCAATATCTGGTGCTTTAGGAGCCTTAAACTCATGGCCTGAATGAGTACGTGGAAAGAAAGACAGGATGGTAGTCCAGCTAACTTGCAAAAACTAGGCACAGACCCAAAGGAACAGACTTTTTCTAATTTGAAGTATCCAAGCACAAAGTTTGTACTTCTATGCTTACCAGTCATCTCCTTTAGCCATGATCAAAAATCCATTTCTGTACTTCCCTCCATACCTGTTGGTGTCACCCACTTTGCTAGGTGGGCACAAGGCCTTCCCTGTGCAAGCATTTATTCTAAAAGGGAAAGAATGCAGAGTCCTGTCTGCAGCAGGATTCTTTGGACAAAAGGTCTGGAACGAGTTCTATGTAACTTCAAACCCAGTGTGGCAAGTATCAGGTCCAAAGTGAACTTTCTTCTGTCTCAATTTTTAGCACTAACCAAGTGGATTTGGATATGTTTATGTTTCTTTTCAACACAGAGGATAATTAACATACAATTGCCAATGCTAGTGTATGTCATTTGTTCATTAACAAATGTTTCCAAGATAGTTATGTTTTAGCTCTAGACTTTCAGCTAGGATTTTATTCCTCCAGCAACAGATTTTCATAGCTAGACTGAAATTGATAGTTTTAGTAGATGACATGTTAAAACAGGACTACAGCTCAAGAGTAGATTTATGTTTTCTGTGTTTGTTGGGAAGAGAGATACGCACATTCTATAGTCTTTCTAAAACAGTTATTTTTGTTTCCATGGACTATAGCAAAGGGAAATTATTTGGTGTATTGCTGTGCCCTGAAAAAGCCTCTAACAGTTAAAACTATTCTGCTTCATTTTTTAAAATAGAAAAGGGACAAACACGTTCAGAAAACAAGGACATGACTATCACTTGCTCTGTGAAGCTTTCAGATGTCTGTATGTATTTGAAGTGGCACTGTTTTGTTGCGAAGGTCTGGCTGGCATGGGTGTAAACCTCTCAGACTTTGCCCATCGGTGTACGCTGGCACCACCAGCCCTTGACAACCTTCTGCACTGTGGAAAGGTGCATTTTAATTCCATTGTGATACTTTGTCAGGTGCTGCAGCTGCCTAGTTTTGAGCCTTTCACTCTCCTTTTGTGGTGCAAGCAAGTAAGAAAATTAATGCAGTGATAGAATATTCCCCTATCTGCTCTTTCTCCTGCAGACATTCTGGCTACCCAGGGCTTTATGCCACACTACACCACGGAGTGAGCTACACAAAGCTAGTTCAGAGAGGAAGGATAAAGATAAACTGAAGCAGTAAGTTTAGCAATGCATCAGCCAGGTTAGCTCAGCTTCCTGCAGGTGCCAAAATTTCCCTGAGTTGGCTCTTTGATACTTGGCCTCTTTGTCTTTAACCCTAGGAAGACCAGAGTGGTGGTTTTCACCCTTCCATGTGCTATGAGACTCTCAAAGGAGAGGGTGGGACAACAGTGCCCAAAGGGCAAATGTGGAAGGAATGAGGCTGGGTTGCTGGGAGCCAGGGGGATGGGACACCGATGGCTCTGGGAGAATGCTGTGATGGCCCCAGGGCAGTGAAGGAAGACTGGGGCTAGAGAGAAGCTGTGTAAAACTGATCAAATGGAAGATAGAAGTGCATGAAGAAGATTCATGACTATATTAGAGCAGGGGAGTGGAGTGCTAATATACTGGTGGCATGATCAGGTATCTGGCAGCGTTTCTTTGCTGTGAGGCCAAGCTGAATATTCTGCTGCATAAATGATTCCTCGCTTTGCGGGGGAATTTCTGCCAAGTCCCTTCCTCTTCTGGCTCCCAGGTCTGGGTGTCTTGCTCAAGTCTTGGGGCTTCCAACCAGTTTCCTGGCCACTGCAGACAAAGGTGGTGCCAATACTTCTAAAAACAGCCTCTACTCTCTCCTCCTCCTCTTCGCTTTGGTGAATTCCTGCCTCCTCCCTTTCAAGCAATGCTTATTCAGCTTTCTGTGCTAGACTCTCACCCACTCTGCAGCATTCTGAGTCCTGACCTGAGGAGTGGAGTAGATAATGCAGGAGGGACAATTTTAGGAAATATTCAGCCTTCCCTGCTATTATGAGACAGGTCTGGCTGCTTTGAACTGCTTTCTACCTTCAGCAGTTACTTGATTGTCCCAGCAATGCTTAAATGCATTATTATAAAGCTTTGTGTTTTGGTTTTTTTTTTTTTTCTCCTATCTGAAGGAACACTTGTATTGTTGAGGATCTGGCCCAGTTCTTGTATACTTTAATCAACACTCAACAGCGCTTTAAACTATGAGGGCTGGGGGGGCAAAGCCTCCTCCAGGTCCACGAGGGCAGTTATGGAGGCTCTAAGGAAAAGGGAACCTCAGTTGTGGCTGCAATCAGGGAATGCTTGTGCCCCACTACAGCAGGGTCGGGGCTGCCTTTCCCCACACGTGAGCAGATCCACTCCACCAGTGCAGCGAAGGTCCAGGCCGCTGGTGCGAGGGCGCTCACCTCACCCTCCCGGGGGCCGCTGGGGCTGTGGGGTGGTGCCTGCCCGACCGGAGGGGGTGATGGCCGGCAGGGATGGGGCCGTGGGCTGGCCTGAGCTCTTCAAGCAAGGAAGCGCCCTGTGCGTCGGGGGGAGATCTGTGGGTGAGGAGCAGAGGAAGGGGCTGCCTAAGGCAAGTGTCCGTCCGTGTTGTCTTGTGTGTCAGACTTGATTAGATTTGGCTGGGGCAAGGCCTCCACGCTGCGAGGGGTGGGGTCTGGCCGGAGGGGCAGAGCCAGATCCTCCTTTTATGTGCAGCTGAAAAGTGTTCTTTGTTGTGGGGTTGGCTGTCTTTGTCCCTTTCTGGAAGCAGTGCCCCTTTCTCCGGGCTTCAGCCCCGGAGAGAAGTGAGCAACCCAGTCCTTTTGTGTCAAATCTAAGCTATGCCTTGTGCCAGTGCTTGGGTGTTGCACTGCCCCCCCTCCCCCAGGGATCGAGAGAAGCATTTTTCCTGCTCGTTTGGAGTTGTTAATTTGAACTGCATTCGGCAAGGATCCAGCAAGGTGTTAAGCTACTTTAAATCGGGACTTCCCCCCCACGTCCCTCCCCTGTTTCTTCAGCCCTTTGTGAAAGGTTTAGAAGAACAACTGGAAACAGAAACTCAAATAAAATCTGCTCTTCCAGGCCTTTCTGCAGACATGTCCCCCACAGACTGAATGATCTGCACTCAGCAATTTCCCATAGGGAAATTAAGGCTTTATTATTATAGTATTAATTTTGAGGAACATAACAGACTGGGAGTAAGCAGCCCTTAGTTGACTTTATGAACCCCTGATGTCAGGGTCTGATAATTGTCCACCCCCTACAAACTGCATACTCAAATCTTCCTGTATTGGAGAGCTGCAAGATGTATACCCCACAAACCAGAGAGCTCAGTGGGTGTGAAGGCAAAAGGTGGGTGTTCCAGAGAGCAATTTTCAGACCATGGATCCCAGGTCTATATCTCTGCCATGGGACAGACCTGGACTGAACGTGCAGCTCTGTCCCAGGACAGTGCGCTGGCAGTGCTGCATCGCCTCCCCGTCCTGAAGGCTTCACTTGTCCAGCTGTCTGTTTGCCACCTTCTTGCCCATTGCATCTGCAACATATTGATCCCTATGCCATGCTCTTCAAAGGATTCTCATGCATCATTTTAGCTTGTCCAAGGCCAGGTGACAGGACAAAGAAACAATTTTCAGATGACAGCTGGGTTTATATTTACTGTGTTCATTTATTGTTTTGATTAAAATAACTATAAGAGTACAGTAGCTAGAGGGTTGGCTATCTTTCTCTTAATATGACCCATCCCTGTGTTGCCTTTGGCAATATGAGAATGATGACTGATCTACAGATGCCTCCTCTGCAGACTAATGCTGTCATTGCCCTAGGCATGCATAAAGGTTTGGCACTGCAGGGGTTAAATAGCTCGAGAAGGGTGGAGGATTCTTCAGCCAAACCCAAACTGATTGCACCTGGTTTGCTCAACCTGTGTGTAAATGACACCGTGGTCTTCCCACCCCCACCCCAGCAAATGCCACAGGGGCTGCCAAGGTCTACGTGCAGGTAGGGCTGTGCGAGCAGGTGTGGGGCCTGCAGCGCTGGGAGGCTCCTGGCCCTGCCGCAGGAGCAGCCCGGCCGTGCCAGTCACACGCACGCGGCAGCCTTGGAAACTGCAATCAACCTCAGCCACTTGAAATTTGTAGCCTCCTGTTAAACATAGATGTCAGCTACTGACAGACCTTAGCACGGTCTGTCCTCTAGAGTGGGGAAAGTGCAGATTGTGGTAAGCATTTGTCTGGCGACCTGCTCAGTCCATGGGAGCTCTGACTGCTCTGCCTTTGTGCTCTGAGTGTGGCTCTGAGTTCCCAAGGCTGGGCAAGGCCCACTCCTGTCTTTGCTCAGCTGTGCCTCTGGGACAGCGCTGGCCGAATGTACAGAGAATTGAAAGCAAGGTGATTGCTCGCACACGTGAACATTGCTTAGCTGTCCTCAGGGAAGTAAAGAAGGGTTTAGGTCCCTATACTTGGGATTTGGAATTTAGTCTTTGGGAATTTAGAGGAATTTAGAGTCTTAGGGAATTGCTAATGAGGAAATTAATTTCTTATAGGTAACTAGTCTGGAAGTGTGTTCAGGGAAATTATGCTTCTTTAATTGTGAATGCCCTGTGCAGCAGTGAAAATGATTACTATCATGCAGTAGAGGGGCTGAAATTATTCACATTTATTCTCTCTTCCCCCCACCCTGACTCCAGGTGGAGCCAGTCCTTCCTTTTCCAGTTCATGCTTATAAAGACAATTGTCACTGGGTCATCCTGCTCTGCAGAGCCCATGCTTTTTTATGTGTCAACCAAGATATCATTTATTTCTTGCTCTGGTCCACTGTTTAGACCAAGCATATATCTCTGTGTGTAAACAAGACTGTTCCGCTGAATGTAAAGTTCTGCTCACCTCTAGTGGAGGGAGTTTGGCCCAGAGCTCCCAAAGGCTGACCTGCATATGCGTTTTCTTTGGCATTGTATAAAGACTCTGAGGTGAGTGGTAAGGGCTGGGGAGATTCCATGTTGTGGCCCAGCTGGCGTGTGCAGCCACAAATAACAATTAATTGGTTCTTTAAGAAGTCTTGCAAACTCTTTTTTTTTTGTCTGTCTTAAGCTCCTTTTAATTAACTTCAGTCATGTCCCAACACATCATCTTGGCTGAATCATAGACCTCACTGTGCCAGTTTTTTGCATTCCTGAAATACACAGGCCGCCAATGTTGCGAATGCAGCTTGGAGGCAGCGGCTCAGAGGAAGTCGGGCAGCTCTCCTGGAACTCTGAAATTTTCAGGAACTGTTGTGACATCGAGAGACAAAGCAGACCAGCCTCTGCTTCAAACTCCTGTGCTGCCCAATTCCCAGCAGTGCTGCTGGCTTGCACTTTACCCGCTGACTCAAGGAGCAGGCACCTGTGTACAAGCAGCTTTGTTCCTTCAGAAAGCCCCTTATTCGGGTTACAGTGCTTGGGGCATAGAGCCTTTTTTCCCCATTCAAGAGCTTGTTTCTTTGTCACACTTCTTATTGCAAAGGGTCAGCTTTCAAGATTGTAGGGCATGTTAACAAGATACTCAGGCATACTTAGTCACCAAACAAAGTCTGTGTGGCAGCAGGACAAACTTTTGTGTCTCTTCACTGGAAAGCTTCGGGCCTGGTCCAAGGACCACTTCCTTCTTTCGAGAAATTTGGGGTTCAGGAATGTCTATTGTGTTATAACCTGTCTGTGCTCTCACCAGTGCTGGTAGAAATAATGCCATGTTTCCACTGACTCAAAGCTGTACCAGTAGCTTTTGTCCCTTGATCTGTTTGAAGCTGGGGGCTTCTGCATTTGATAACTCAGACTCAATCTTAGCACTCTGCTTAACAGTATGTTTAATTAAATGAAAATAAGGGAGGTCTTATTGTGGTCTCTTGGTACATGTTTAATGAGTGTAGTTTTGATCATGGAGTTGTCCAACTAGGGCAAAAAAAAAGAGTGTTAACATTCAGTGATTAACAGCAACTTTTAAAGAAAGGGGGTGCAGCATTGCAGTGGTGAGGATCTTTATCCATTTGAATAATGTATACTACTGTATTCTTCATTCCAAAGCATTTCTTGAACCAAGTTTGGAAGCAGTCTCCAAATAAAATTATCATATTTTAAAAAAGGGGAATTTATTCAGGATACTTCTGTGATCTGTGCTGAGGAATAAAGAATTACAATTTACCTTCTGCCCTAATGAGATAGGAGACAAGGCATTATGATAGCAGCTTCAGGTGGTGTGCCCCAGGCTGCAGGTGAGGAGCCATTAGTTGCCAGAAAACTTTTCCAGCAATTCTTCTATTTCCATAGGAGCTCCAGGAATGACTGCTCAAAGATTGTTGCTGTGTTGCACGCTGGACTGTTTTGGTGGCAAATTTTTAAAGGTGTAAGGGAAAACACATATGATAGCTGAGAAAAAGCAAAGAGGAAAAAGTGCCTCAGTCTTCTGGGAAAAGCATAGGAAAACCACAAAAGATAATTTCCAGCAAGCATCAGGTTGGAGCATGGGAGCAACATCTGGATTGCTGAGGGCTCTACAGAAGCACTAAAGACACAGGCACATTGCAAATGGATAAAAAGCAGGAGCAGCATTCAATAATGAGCAAGAAAGTAAAACAAAACTGAAAATGCTGAAGAATGCCTCATCAGTTCGGTGGAACTCAAGCTAATTTCCTCTGCATCTGGTGCATGATGTGTCACTGTGTGTACAAACTCTGACCCAGCTGCACCAGCTTTAAGGTGATGTAGAAGTTGCTTCTGTTGAAAAGAAAACTTGTTAGAAGTCAAATAGCAAAACGCACTGACAGCAAAAAAGAGAGAGAGAACTCAGTGAGCTGTTAGGGGGGTCACTCAATTTTGTTGCCAGTTCAGAAATTAAGAGTCTGCTGAGACACAAAGGATTTGGGTCTTTTCAGTTGCAGCCTTAAGGAAAGACCAGGTATGCTACAGTGGGTAAGTTCAGGAATATATTTCCTCTGACGTACTTTCGAACTAACAACTTGTTTTTGTGACGTTAGTCACTGCTTCCCAGGGAGAACATTGCCATGGATCTGGATGCTACCAGACCTGAGGGAATGTTCCCTCCAGGCACACAGAAAATTGCAACCCTAGAATGGGTTGGACCCCAAAAGAGATGCATTTTAGAAAGCTGCCATACCAAAAGCACATGACTTTAACAAGAGGGTTATAAAAAACTCCTGTCATGGATGTTACAGTAGTATTTTTCCTGAAATTCTTCCTCTCGTGAATAGTAAACACTGGTTTCTAAAGCACTTACTGGGCACCTGTCCCACAAGAAGTGCTGGAACAGCAAAATGGAAGTGTTGTCAGAGAGAGAGGGCTGGACTTGGCCTTGAGCCACTGACAGCCTGTTTAATTCACTCGGTGAGGTGCAGGAGGAGAAAAGGAAAACTGAGTCACTGGTTGTTAGAAATTATGAAAACAACTACAAGGACCTGCTCACAAAGATCCATTGATAGGTAATGTGCCTTTTCTCTGTGAAGGGGCAAGGGTACAGATCATCACCAAGTGTCATTTGTTTGGGTTTTTTTGGGTTTTTTTAAAATATATTCACATATTTTCAGCTATGATTTTCTTCGAACTAAAACCACTTAACCCTAGGAAAACTATGAATCAAGTGTTGTTTATCCTGAGGATCTGGTATCATACATGTGTTTATAACCAAAAATATGTTCATTTTTGGAAGTGAAGGAGTTAAAAACTCTCTTTCATACTAGGTGAAGAAGTGAAGAACCCATGCCACTCACTGATCCAGGAAGATAAAAAGATCCGTGTACTAAAGTTTGGGATTGCATAATGCAAAAAGTAACCAGTGGTAGGGGTAAAAAAGAAAGCAGATCGCTCTCAGAACAGTGTGTGCTGACCAGCCAGCAGCTGCCTTTGGAGAGCTGACTGGGCAGCTACAGGCTTGCTGACTTCTTCCAGCATGGCTCTTCCATAGAATAGTTACTGGCTCTGCTTCCTTGGGTTCCCCATGGCCTCCACAGGGATCCCCTATGTGTGCATGATGTGACTCACAGTACAGAAAAGGCTGCAAAGCTCTGCTTCCCTGTGTTTTTCTGTCTGCTTCCACCTGGGACGGGTTCTCAGATATTCTGCATGGTTGTGTACCAGGCAGTTTCAGCCTATGTTTCCATTTCCAAGAGACTTCAAAAGAGGAAGATACTCCCATTAATGTTTTGCATGATAACAAGTTAGGCAAGCATCACTTTTGGATGCAGTTGATGGAAGACTGGTTACTGCCACTGCCAAGTGGGAGTCTAAGTTGAGACTATTAAATGATGTCTGTTGTATTAAATGCTTTGTTATATTTCCGGCTTGGAAAATTATGCATGTGTCAGACAGAGCTTTCTGTTCTGGCATTAAAGCAATCTTGGCACCTGGTGGAAACTGTTTACTTTAAAAGCTTAATTTTAAATATAGTTTTGGAACACACTTGGAAATGTCTGCAAATCAACAGTACCAGACAGGAGACTAAAGCACCGCTTCCTTAATTCTTGTGTCCTTTGAAATACCTTAATCTGCTTTGCTTTGTGTGAGCTGCTTCTGGTTTGTGCGTGATTTATTCACACATTGTTTCTTCCTGAATTGGACAGTAGTAGGTGAAAGACAGGTAGGAGCCAACAGCACAAAAGAACATAATGCACAGCACCATTTAAAGTCTTTTTAGTATTATTTAACCCTTTTTTGTGATATATGACTGATGCAAGGAGAACATGTTCCACCTTGCCGAGCAGTCAACAGAGACAGCCTGTGTTAGGATCCTGAAGGGCACTCTCCAGTCTGCTGCAAAGCCAGTGGACATGCCAACATGCAGTGCCATTAATTTCCAGCTAGCAGAAAAGCTCCTTAGAGTGCCAAGCATGACGCCAGAATACAACACACTTCATTCATCAAAGCCATAAGTAAAAAATTCTGTGTTTTTGGTTTTAGAAGTAACTTTTGTACATTTATGACTTTTTCCACATTAAATATCATTTATGGTTTGGAAATTGTTCAGGCAAGAGGCATGTGGTTTCTGCTCCTGAATATCAGCAGCAGTTTTGCTAGGTTCAGTCTCTCTATTTTTTGTTGACATTTTTTTGGCTTTTCGTTTATCTTTTGGGTGGACCTTTTCGGAGCAAACTGCCTCAAGGCGAACCCATATCCTTCTTTCTAAATGAAGACTAAGTGATCTGTGTAAGCTGAAGAAGATTACTTTGGTATAGAGAATTTGGGTTCAGAGCCATACTTTTTCAAAGTATCTGGTGAAGAAATTCTTTTTCTGGGATGTTCCCTCATCAGAGCAGTTGCTGGAACAAATTGAGAAGAAGGAATTTTACACCTGCACTTTGAGACATAAGTTGATAGGTTTTTCCACAGGCAATGTGAGAAGTTATGGAGTAGCTGTTAAATTTTCAGTTAATTCTATTTGCGCTGAATGAATGGTAAAGGGCTAACTCAAGATCTTGGTTTGTGATCTAAGAAATTTGTAAATTACAAATTGTACAGAGCTTTCAAGACCCTCCTTTTTCAAGCCTTTCTATGCATAACTGCCACATTTCAAGGTAGAGTGGATGAAATTACATAAATATGTTCTCTGTGTGCATCAAAGCAGAGGTGACTGCATGGATTGGATGTGCTTGTGTTCCTGCAACAATTTGGATTCTAGTGCTAATTCTTTCTTTAGCTGGCCAAGAAGGACAGAATTTAGAAACAAATGCTGGTTTTTGCCTTTCTGTAGTCAAAGCTCTGTCCAAAAGAACAACGTGTAAATGCTCTGTGGGGGTCCAGTTCTGCTCCTTGCTGAGTCCAGTTACTCCACTGAGTCATGGCAAACAAATGCTGTGGGGTGTCTGGATGCAGTGACACATACTACAGTGCACAAACTCCCAGAGCTGCTGCAAGCTATAAATCGATGCCTTTGTGATTCTGGGGTTTATAAGGATCTAAAAATTGCCCTGCTGGGCCACACCACTGGGCTGCTTCCATCCAGCCACAGGTTTTGTCTCTAGAAGGGGTGGCAGAAGATGCTATTTAGAGGCAGCTTTCAAACCTGGCCCCTGTCTGGGCTACACTCACACTTCTCAGGTGCTGACTCGTGTCTGTCAAGAGAAGCTCCTGTTGTCCTCTTCACAGAATCTCTGCTCTGGAGCTTTGTGTTCCAATTGCCCCTGAGGATTAGAGACCACCTTTGTGCCATCACATGGGATAGCAGTCAGAGGGACTCCCTGCTGTCTTTCCTGAGGTGTACTACCAAGAAAAAGGGCCCTGAATAGAGGTCTTATTTTATTTCCCTCCTCCCGCCTGAATGAGGAATGAGACAGACCCTATGATACATTAGGGGAGTTTTCTTCATTCTTTGGCCCTTTGCATCTTGGCCCAGTGACTTCTAGTACTGAGTGCCTCTGTGTCTATTCTGGTGCAGTGATCTCTGAGGCTGAAGTTTGTGAAAACTCCCTCTAGCCCATGTAAAGTTGTCTGAAGTATACAGCAAATGATGCCTAGAACCTCTGGAATCTGGGATAGAAGCCTGCTTGGAGGGAAAGAATGTTGCAGCTATATTTAAAAAAATTGCTTCCTCTTTAGTGTTTGCCTGTATTCTTCCATTACCTGACCATTGGTATCCATCTATCTGGTTTGGGCAAAGAGCAGTGCTAAATTTCAAGGAGAGAAAACACATTTTTTAACAAATTCTTCGGTTTGTTTTCCTCACTTGCCTGAACTTTTTGCATGCGCCTACTTTGTATGCCAGCTGCTTCTGCAAGTCTAATATGCCTCTGTTTCTAAACCTAGCTTCTCCTTCCTGGTGCCCTGGGCTAGGGGCTTGGAGCATTTCTCTCTGGCCTCCCATAGCAGAACAGCCTGTAACAGCGGGGTTTCATTCCTGTCCTCCCAGGTCAGGACCACAAGCCTACGCGTGGTGGTGCAAGCTCTCCTAGCTCAGTCTCCAGCTTGATTTGTGATGGTTTCCCAATAATGGGAAGAGATTATGAAATCAAAGAAAGGTGCACAGATGGAGAAAGATATCTCAAGGCTGCCAGGGCAGCTGTTTGAGATCTCTGAATCAGATGGAGACAGAACTCCACCACCCTCAGCTTCCCCACCCTCAACCAGGACATCTCCCTTGTGCAAAGCAAAACCAGCCCCACCCCAGCCATGCCATTTTAGCTAATGGCCTAGTTAATAAATGGCAAATTCCAAGGGTAATCCTGTCAAAGCCTTCCTGACATCCTCAATTGATAATATTAACCACAAAGTGCTCCCCTGTTCATCTGATTAATACCAGAAGAATTCTACATGATTAGATTATTACTGAAGAGAAATGTAGGAAAGATAAATATTCCAGGGGAAAAATGAGGCTTTAGACAAGGGGGAAGTCCAGAGCATCCATGGTTTGTAAAGCTTTTCACCTTGTGGGGAGAGAGAGGTTTGTGATTATCTTCTGCTCCCCAACAATCTTTGCAAAGGATGCATGTCCCAGCCCTGCTTTGCCTGTAGCTCATTCGTATCATGTTGAGGTGAGCAGTGTAAGCCAGGCAAGTGCCTACATCTTTGAAGGGCTGCAGACTTTAAATGTAAAGGCATAATGGCAGAGACCCACATAATTGTTCCCTTGAAAAGTCTGGCAAGGTCAAATTAGTGCAATTTTGGGCTCTTGGCACAGAACTGAGAGTGGAGGGAGGAGCAGAAGGGGTTTTTTTCCATCTTGTTCCACCATAGTCCTTCCCCAGAAAAGCTGGCAGAGTAGTTTGGAGGCTGGGTAAGAAATACAGTATTTTGGGAAAGATGCTGGGCTGCTGCCCTCTTACCCTTTCCCACTCTGTCCAGAACTCTGGTTCATAGTTATCTTCTGTTGAGATGTGAGTTAGTCATATTTCTACATGCCTGCAGATTCAGACAGGCATCACAAGATTCCTTACACATGGGCTTTTAAGTATTTATCATCCTATAGGCTTCTAGAAATGGTGGGGGGAGGGAGCGTCTTTTTAAGTGGATGTCAAAATTGTGATACAGAAAATGAGTAGAGTAATTCTTCATCCCTCTTTTCTGATGCTGCCTTTGATAGCTCGGCTGCCTGCATCCTTGCTTCTTTGTTACTGGGAAGTACAACAAGGTTTGATCATAGATATGATCAGAACAGGAGCAGATACTTGGACACACCTGAGTGGTTGTTTGCTGTGTGTTTCCCTGACAGCTCTCTAAAACTGGAATCTGCTTTGCTGATCAGAGCAGGCATTAATGGGAAAAAGACATGGGGAGGAGATAAAAGACAAAAAGGTTTTTGGAGTTGGATATGATTAGCTGATGTGTATAAATAGTTGATGGAGGGAATAAAGAGGACAGAGACAAACTCTTAGTGATTTCTGCTATAAGGGTGTTTGAACATAGGACCTGGTTGCCGGAGAGGCTGTGGAGTCTCCATCCTCAGAGATAATCCAAAGTCCAACTGGACTGTTCTCAACATGCTGTAGTTGAGTCTGTCATGAGCAAGGGGGATGGACTAGATGGTCTCCAGAACTGCTTCCAGTCTCAGCAATTCTGTGGTCCTGTAAGCACACTTGCAAAATACATGTCAGAGGGTAGTTGGGATAAGCTGACTTGGAAGGTGAAGCTAGCTTTGGAAGTTCTCACCGATCCCTGGAAATACCATAGTTGAAAGCAGCTTTCCATATTTTGGGGTTTTTTTCCAGGCCATGTGAAACATACCCTGCAGACTAATTGATACTCTCATCTGGGGAGAGGGGTGAACTGTAGTACTGCAGCAAAGTCTCTGGAGAGAAGAAATTTTTAAGCCGCCTCAGTTATTTCAGACAATTTTGCATGTAGCTACACTTCAGCCCCTGCCCTAAAATATGGGGCTGTGCCATTCTCTCTCACATAACAAGCTTGGCATTTGCCTGAAGATATGAGAAGAGCATCTAGGAGGTTTAGAAGGGGAGAACTGAGAGAGCCCGAGGCTCTTAAACAAGAAGAACGAAGGAGAAATGTGATAACATCATGAAGTAAAGGGCTGGAGAGACAATACAGATAATACAAGGAGAATGGGTATCATTTATTCTCCATGTCCAGGGCATATAGGACAAAATGTTGAGATTTTTAACTACAGCAAGGCTTTTGGAAAAGAAAACCTTTATAGCAGTAAAAAATAATAAGGAATAAAGTGTAAAGATGACTGTGGGGGTCTATGAAGGAAATATTTAAAACACAGTATAAAAATTTCAGTCAAGGATGGCAGACTGAGCTGACCTGCCTTGGGGCAAGCAGATGGATAGACCAGAAAGTCTCTCTGTCCTCAGCTTCTGTGACTCTCTAAACAGTGGGACTTCATATGTAGCAGAGAGCTTGCCTGCAGGAAGAGGTTAGTTGTAATGTCCCCCACTCTAGTTTCTAAGTCTTAAAATGCAAGAGAAATTCATTTACCTTGTGGTTTTGTGACCCTTTGACTGTCTTAGAAGGTAAGATGCACCATCTTCTGTGGCTTTTCACATCTGATGATGTCACCAAGTTCAGAGTTAGTCCTGGGTCCAGCCCTGCCCTTTGCAGGGAAGCTCAGTACCAGTATTGGCCTTTTTGTTGTTATTCTATTCATGGTTGATCTTCTCCCTTGTCAATAGCCTGTCTAAAAGACCTGTGCCCTGCAATCATATAACTTCGTGCCAACATCAACATGTGTAAAAATGTCATTGCATTCTACAGTGACTCCTAACATGGAGCAATTCCTTAGGAGAGGGGGTGTGGTGGAAAGGCAGGCAATCTCCCTGGAGTGAGAGAGGCAACCGCTGCTTGTTAACTGATCTTGTGGAAGGAGGGGAAATAAGCTGATAAAAATAATAAAAAGTCATAATGCAGAATAATTTGGGCATCAATTCCTGTATAGGAAACCTTTCTAATCCACTGAAAGACTTTAAATCCTGATCCAACACATCCATAGGAAATTCCCCACCAAATATGTCTTATTCCCTTCCTACTTGCACCCTCCCACACCCTGTCCCAGACCACAGATAACATTTTTAGGCATGCTCTGAGTAAGCAAGAGGGAAGAGATCCCACTGGTAAAGCAGGCAGCTGGGGAGATGAAGTTTCTTGCTTTAAAACATCTTCTCCAGAACCTTTCTGGCTTCAAAATCAGCTTTGGGAATTCACTAGCAGCTGAAGAGGGATTTTTAGGCTTTCACTGAGTTCTAAGTTGTGAAACCAAAATCCCTGAGGAAAAGAAGTTTGCAAGTCTCCCTCAGCCTCCAGGTCATAGCACCTTTTCAGCCCATCTCATTTGCTCCTTCAGAAGAAGGCACTGGCCTCAGCAGTCTCCTGCTTTCTGCAGCCTGTGCTTTAGAAGCGCCTTCTCAAGTGTGGGTGAGCCTCACACTGCCCTGGAGAGCCAAACCCTGTAACGTGCTGAGAGAGCAGACTCTCTGCTCCTGGCATTTCTTTATATTCCAGCCCACAGCCATTCCCTTTCTGAGAAACCTAACCACTCTGTGTCCTTTGTTCCCTCCCTCTCAGCTCCCTGGACACATCTATTGCCATGAGATGTCTCAGCCAAGGATTTGGAGCCAAGATATGGAGGAAATGCTTTAACCAGATGTGTGCCCATGCCTGTGACACTGTACTTTCAGATGCTGGTATTTAAAAAGATTGCCATCTCCCCTGCCTCGCAGCAGCAAGGTGAGTAATGGGTGGGACAGCAGCCTATCCAGAAAAACACCTCTTTTTCAAATGGAAGCAGAGGAGGTTATAATTCCACTGCAAACATTTGCTCCAGGCTGAAAACTTGGCAAACAAAAGCTTAGCTTAGGAGTGATTTAAAAGGAAACAACAAAAAAGCATTAAATAAATCTGGGCAGTCATTTTGGGTGGAGATGAGGGTCCAGAGCTTAAAGATCATTCTTTAGTGGGGGAGGTGAAGGAACAGCTCAAGACAGAGTTGCATTTGGCTCTCAGCCCTACTATAACTAAGCCTTTTAAAGCCAGGAGAATAAACTTAATACAAGTCCAGTCTCTAACCCTTTTGTCAGAGGAAAGCGAGGCCCCCTGTACTCTTTAAGACAGGGTGGAAGCAGATATGATGGCATTAGCTGAATTCTTCCTATTGCCACTTTCTAAATATGGATTTCCCTGTACTTGAAATTGTAAAAGCACGTGAAGTCATTAAGACTCAGTTTGCTCAAGAGGCAAAGAGGGGCAACCCTTACCTTCAGCATTATGACTTCTCAGGCCCTCTCTTACTCTGTGCCATACCACGCCTGCTGCTCAGCATCCATGCCCTGCTTTTGCCTTCAGCATTGCACAAAGCCACTCCACAACAAGCTGGAGACCTGAACAAGAGGATGATTGCCCCTCACAGCTCTTATATGGGGCTTGTTCACAGTCCTAGGCTGACAAAGCTAAGGGAGAGGAAGAGATGGCTAGCTGCATAGCAGCAGAGACCAGGATACCTCTAGAGGGAAGGCTTTTTCAGACCATTATTTAATGTCTGAAAGGAGGGGAAAGAAGCTGATAAAAACATGCACGGCAAACATGGTTGGCAGCACACTGGGCACAGGCCTTGAGAGACAAAGACAAGGCCCAGCCAGTTCCCCTGCCTTTTGTCACCTCCAGACCCCTGGGCCCCTGCAGCCTGTATGCCCATGTGTAATTGCATTGCAGACTCCCTTTGTAGTGCTGTGACTGGGAGATTTTCCTGATGGTCTGGAGCCTCCATACATCATGTTAGGGAGAAAAGTGTAATTGTGGCATTCTAGACAAACTCCTCAACCTACAGAAAAGGACTTCACAGTGGAGTGGGTTAAACACTGGAACAGGTAGTTCAGCAAGTGTATGAAAGCTCTATCTTTGCACATTTTCAGAACCCAATTGGATAAGGACTAGAGCTACCTGACATAGCTTTGCTAACTCTCCTTTTTGCTATGCACACTTCTAAAACAGCCATCCCCTTGGCTGCCTGATGAAGTGCTTTGGCTGTAACAGTTAGCAAAGAACAACAGGCTAAATGAACGATCAAAGGCTCCCTCCCACTGCATGGTTTCACTCCCATGTTTGATTCCATCAGCTTAAAGTGACACAGGCAGTCATGGTTTAGATGGGATGCTACTTAATTTTGCTCAGAAGAGGCCTTCTTTGAAGGGCAGCACAACTTAAACATCTCTGGTTTTGTAACAGGCTTTATAGTTTGCTTGCAAATATTTTTGTATGTGCTCACAGATCATCCCTTCAAGCATCTCAAGGCTGTCTGAAGAACTTAGTGCTTCCCAGTCTTGTTTTGCTTCATATAAAAGAAATGCACTTTAATTCTGTCCTTTCTCCAGGCTAAATGAGGCAGGGAGAACCAGCCACTACAGAAAGTTTTAGAAATAGGTCTTTTTGTTCAGAAGGCTTGGAGAAACTTTGTGCTTTGCTTTGTACTTGCAATATTAAGAGATCTCTTACCTTTACTGCTATACTGTATGATTTGAGGTCAGGTTGTTAAAGCATCACCTTTCTGAATATCTCAGAAGAGTAAACTCACTGAGATGTCAAGGAGGGCTGTTCAAGATGCTGATGCTTTCATGTATTGCCTTTTCTAGGGAAGACTGAAGCCATAGAGCATGGAATCCAACCCTTCTTCTAGCTACCCAAGGGCAGGAAAAACACCTACAGCTGCTATGGAGCACTGGAACTTCCAGTTGTATATGTTTTCAGGGCACAAGCCACCTCAGGAAAGCTGCTTTTCAAAAGGTATGTAATCTCTTGTTTAGATTAGAAAAACTGAAAAGGGAAAAAAAGAAAAACATTTAGCTTTGGCATCAAAACAAAGCAAGTCTTTCTTTTCCCTAAGCTTCTTTAATTGTGCTTCATGCAAAAGAAAATGACACTGTAAAAATGAATGGGGATGAAGGTAAAGACAAGGTACTGGCATTGGAGATAAGGTTAAATCAGAGCCCAGCAGAAAGAATATGGCAGTGGAAGAAGTATAACAAGTTCATTTTATGTGCCACTGTGTCATGCTTCCCTTTGTTGCTCAAGAATGTTGCTTCACTGGTTCCTAGGGGTGTGAAAGGGCCATGCTGCTGGGATGATGTGACCCACAGACTGCAGGAGCTACTACTGGGCTACCTTTTTATCTGGAAATTGTTGTTTTACCTGTATTACCGTTTTGCTGTGGACCAGGAACCAGTCTGGGCTTTGTAGTCAGAGGTCTTGTGTAGTATGCCAGCTGGTGGAACAGTACTGTACAGGGCAAAAGTGCAATGAGAGCAGGTGGGCACTCCAGCTGAGTCAAGGGAAGTCAGTTTGCCTCTGTAGAAAGCATTCATAGTGGTCAGAAGGTTTGAAGGAACCTGTCTTGTAAGGAGCTCAGAAGTATAAGCTAAATGGTCTTTAAAATAATGTAGATCCCTCTGACCTTTGCTTTCAAATTGAGGAAGCAGGACAAGATGCTCACAGACTGTATTGTGTGTACACATATACAGCAAAGGACAGGAGGAACCTCACAACCCTTGTCAGGAGGGGGAGTTTGTGACAAGCCCTGGCAGATACACACCTCCCCACTGGGAGCGAAGCTGTGCAGCCCAGCTAGGGCATAGCTTACACCAAGGGCTGGCATCTCTCCCTCCTGCCAGTGTTTGTACACATCCTAAACTGCTACTGCATGGTCTGGTGTGAGTCCTGAGACTGGAAGAGGCAGCTGGTAGGTCTGCAGTGCACTGCTGGAGAGCTTCAAGCCTGCTTGCTTTCCTTCCCCTCCTCCAGTTCCCACTGCACCCCCAGTCCTGCAACAAAGACTCCCACTGAAAAGCAAAGTAGCTATAGTGAAAGATTCCCGAGTTGCTGCCCACATCAGCTGTGCTGTTCCTGCAGGCTGTGGCTTGTGTGATGGCAGCAAGGATTCAATTCCATGATTTTTGAATCCTTCCTCTTATGGCACTAAGTCCTTTGTGTGGACCCTCTTTAACCATTTAGGTTTTTAGGCCATGAACTGATCAATGTAAATTTATTAAAGAAATGGAGGTGGAACTCTGCTTCCCTTCTATTTTTCTGTGTTTCCTCTACCTAGAGGTACCAGTACCCAGCTGGTTGTTAGCTCAACCCTACACAGAAAAAAATAAATTAAAAAGAAAAAGTGCTCACCCTCCTCCATCATTTGTTCTGCCCTTCATGATCACAAAGCCTGTTCTGAAGCACCTCTGTGTGAGCTCCAAGTAAGTCCACTGTAACTTCCCCTTCTACCCCTTCCAGCATAAAAGACACTTTATAAGCCTTTGCTCTACAGGACCACACTTCACATGTGAAGGACTCAGAAAAGGCAAGGTAGGACTCCTGTAACAGCTGTAACTCAGATGTTTTTTCACACATATTAATTTTAGTTAATATAGATGGTGTTAACATTAATGCCTTAACCCTTGAGGAAGCTAGCTAATTTCCAGGTCGATATGGCCAGGGAGCTGGCTAATTTCCAGTGTTTTGGGGAGAGAGCCAAGAAGTGCAATGCCAGGGTGTTTCTGGCTGCTGGTGTTCCTGAGTGGACCACATCCGGGTCTGCACTTCATCCTGGGTTTCCAGCACTGCCTGCCACCCCACCACCCTCTGTGTGCGCCACAGGCTAAAGTGTCTTTAACAGCAGGGCTGCCATTACCAAGCTGCAGCTGCGTGTTCTGATACTGTCACCCAAAATGCCCAGAAGGGAACAAACTGGCAGCTTATTAACTGAGCTGTAGAAGGCTGGCAGCTTACAAACAACAGCCACCGTGGAGTAGGAGTTCATGTGAGTACGATGTAGCAAAACAGTGACACCATCACCCATACATGCTGTTACTGAAACATGGGTCTAACCAGGAAAAGGCTGTGGCAAGCAGGCAGGAGAGGAAAAGGGAGGGGGGATTTCAAACACTGCAGCCCAGAGAAAGAAAACCTTGCGTTCGTGTTTACGTCAGTAGCCTGTCTGTGTGCTGACCCCAGGCTCACCTGAGCCTTGGCAAAGCTCCCCTTTGTTCTGTGTTGGCGTTCAGAATCCAGAGTTATCCACCACTTCGTGACCCATTCCACCCAGACAGCCTGCCCATGATTGCTTCATAAAGCAAGACCAGGAATCAAAAACAGGGCATGTTTCCTGAGCAGAGATGGAAAACAGCTGTGCTGGAAAAAAGGAGGGGTTTTCTGGCTGAGCAGTGGAAAATACAGATCAAGGCCTGGTTGTGCAATCTCTGGCTGGCCTTTGGCTGCTATTGTGGCAAGGGGACCAGCTGGACTTGGCAGGAGGCTGCTGCCCAGTGGTGGGGGTAGCAAGAGCCTCTGGTGACAAGGCTAGAAACCCAGAGCTTAGTTCTGCACGTTTTACAGATTCTTGGGGGGCTGAGAACTGACATCTGGTGATGCTGCTCTCACCACTGTCCTGCAGTCAGATCTGTCTGGCCAGTCCCAGATGGTGCTTGAATGGCCAGGCCTGTTACTGCAAAGGCACAGAGCTCTGTAGGGCTGCAGAACAGCAGCATCATCTACCCAGGTGTGAAGCTCAGTTCTGCCTAGTGCTCATAAAGTGCTCCCTGTGCAGTCAGAGCCAGGGGATGTGGTTATGTTGTCTGGCCAGGTTCCTGTTTCTGAATCCCCAGGGCCTGACTGGGGACTGTGAAGGGAGACTGACCAAAAGATCTTAGAGCTAGAATCTGCTGTGCCACTGCTGTCCTCTGAAATTAAGGAAAAGCTGTGTCTTGATTTTACTAGTCTAAAATGCTGCTTGCTTCAAGCATGGCTTCTGGAAGAGTTCTTGATTTTTATCAAGTTCAAAATCTCTAATGAAAAGTAAAGGAACCAGCTGAGTCTGGATCAAGAGACAAGGGATGCAGAATTCTGTCTGTTCTTTTTTTTTTTTTTAATCTAATTATTGTGTACAAGAAGGAGAGAATGGGCAAGAACAGAGAGGGAGAATTAGGTCTTTGCTTCAGAGCCAAATTATCCAAAAAACTATCCTCTTCTGCTGAGAAAGCCCTGCAACAACATCTCTCCTCACTAAAAAGAAAGGGGCAAAATGATGAGAAGGCAGAAGCAAGGGAAGTAGGCAGGACCATGAATCACCTCCTGGGCTGATACAGGCCAGCTACATTGGTCTCTCTTCTTAGCACCTGGAACAGCAGAAGACAGTATGATGGATGTTCTTTGCTGTGTTGGAGCTATGGATGATGCACTGTAACCGCAGGGAGATCGTGCTTTCTTACAACTGGCTCAGCTACTGAGCTGAAACATATGGATCCAAACCTTGCTCTGCAGCAGCTTCCAACAGTGTTCATCACTAAGACAGCACAACTGCAGGGCAAAAAAGCAAACCCAAAACTGATCACTGCTACAGAGCCATGAAGGAAAGGAAGGAAGGAAGGAAGATGTGATATGGTGACCTGTAGCAGGGAGGAAACTGCAGAATTTAGGCAAGAGCAGTGCCCAGAGGAGATGCAGAGGGAAGCAATTTTGTTCCAAATAGCAAATTTTGGAGTATTTATGGTTCTGAGTTGGGAGCTGAATGTGATAAACACATCCTATGGAAGGGGTGAGAGACTTAAAGCTCTGCTGAGAGCAGCCAACCTCTCCTGTGGGAGATCCAGTTTGATTCTTCAGGTGCAGCTTATGGGGGCTGCAGGAGCTGCCTCCCACAGCACAAGAAAACAAGACGACAAAGAACAATGCACTTTGCTATGGCAGTGCACCTGCTTTAACTATTACTGGTTTAAGCCAGGTCACACTAAACTTGGTACACAGCAGGCTGTGCACAAGTGCACACAAAATCAATTTGCTAAAACCTGGACAACTTTGTAAGACATCCAGACAAACAAAACTCAGACACAATATTAATAGTTAGTAACTGCTTCAGCAGTCTTAGGCCTTTTGAAAATGTAGTATTATTGCAGATGAAATCTCTAGTGGTTCCGTTTATCTTCAATAAGAAACAGGATGAAGGCATATTTTAGAAATAATTTGCAAAGTGAGATGCTAGTCTTTCAGCCTTCACTAACCTGAAATTATTCTTTACTGAAAAAATTTCCTTCCTTTTTAACTTCTTAATGCGGTACCAGTCATGATGATTCATTTGAAACAAACATTCTCCATCTTTATCTACTCAGCAGAGTCCAAATGGGACCTTAACAGCGGCTGAAACAACATCTCATTAAAAAAAAAATTGTTCCCATGGAAAAGTTCCAATTTTGATGAAATATTTCCTGCAAGAAAGCAAAAACCAAACCTATCGTTCAAAGGTTTGACCCAAATTCTGCTCTTCAAGAGGGAGAAGGGTAGTGGAGAGGAAGCGAGCGAGTGTGGGTTTGGGAGAAAAGAAATCCTACCAATAAATGGGGATAATGAAAGCAGAGGGAAGAAAGTACAAATTCCCAGGCATTCCAGACATATCTGGTATCCTTTACATCCTGCACTCTGCACTTCAGTTGTACATATTTCAGTGTTCCACTGCAGAGGCAGCTGCATTTCAGTTGGGAGTTACTGTATGAAGAGTTTTGTATAGTTGTTACAAGATCTTATGAGATGAAAAGAGCTGACCACGGCAAAGAAAGTAAAATAGAACATGCAATCTTTTAACTATGCTAGAAACCACTTATGCCACAGAGAAATGGGTGCCAGGAAGCAAAAACTTCCAGAAGAAATTAGAAATAAAAGGGAAAAACCAGAAAAAATTACTGGTAGCTGGGAAAAGACTGCAGGCTCATTACCACATCCGAGATGTTGAAAAACAGCCTCTGGTTTTCTGTAGCTCTTCATCTGTTTTTCTGTTCATTTTTGTCCTTCTCTTTAACCTTGCTGGGTAAAACACATCTCCAAGGACAAATAAAAATTATTTTCTTGCCAGTGCTGCTGACTTTGCAACCTGTCAGAAAACGGACTAAACTTGAAGCTCCTTCAGTCAGTCACTTTAAAATATAGTCAGCATTGTGTTTAAAGAAAAAAATGAACTATATGAATTCAACACTAGGGTTACTGTACTGCGTATTATTACAGCATTCTACTGGGCTCTGGGAGAAACAGCACAACTGAGCTGATGAGTAAGTGTTACAAAGGAAGTGCTACAAAATATTAGGCTTGGCTCTTGCAGTGTAGTGAAGATGCTTTATTTGTTTCAATTAAACAGGTATTTTATTAAAGAATTCTTAGATCAAAAAAAAAAAAAAAATTGGCCTAGGAACCCGAAAAAATACTATTTAGAACCCAGGTTCAGAAAATGTGAATTAATTTTGCTAGGGTCACATTTAACCTTGCCAAGGAAAAATTACTGAATTGTAACATTGGAGGGGTTGTAATCTGCAGTGGGTGCTTCTGTCATCAATTACATTAATCTTCCATGGAAGCATTTACCCCTTTTACCTGCACCATAGGTGGGTGGAGAACTATGATTTCTTTAGGAAACTTTCCTGCCTCAGCTTCCTTGCTGCTCCTCATAGTTACACTTAGAGCCCAAATAGTCTGGAGGGATTTATGGATTGGCAGGTCCACCTACCATCTATTATCTCTGGCAAACGCTGCTTTCAGACTGCGGTTAGGACAAAACAGGGGTAACTTTTCAAAATCAGCCTCATCTTGCTCAAGGTCACAACAAAAAAAGTGAAATTATCATTGGTCCATTATCCATTGCCTGCACTGTTTCTCTGTGCCTGCCTGGCCCACACAATTAATCCTTTCTTACATTCTAACAAGTGTCAGATTTTGGCTTATGAGCCAAGTGTAGAGGTGCATAAAATGCAAGGTTGAGTGCCTTTTTTAGGCTGTGTATGTGTGGGGGGGGTCTCTTTGTGAAGTAACTGTTTCAGATCCGTGGGCAAGAATAAATGAAGAGAAAACATGGAGAGAGTCAGTTATAGGAACAAGGTGAACTCTAGAGCAAGAGACGTAATTTTTCAATCAAGCTTTTAATGAAAAGATCATAAAATAACAGTTCTCATCACTGTACATTAAGACTGCAAATTTCTGAATGCTGAGATCATATTATAATTTCTGTATCTTTTTATATGACACTTGAGTTGAAGCCACAACTATTGTGGCTCTGACCTGAATTCAAGCTCTTGAAGGAAATGAACAGAACATTGCAGCAGGAATGCTGGCCTTTCCCTTGACCTTCCCTCCTTTCCCCCCTCCCCAGGAAACATCCAGGGCTTCCAGACTGACTGATAGTTAAGGCTTAAAATTAAAAAAAACCCAAACAACAAAAAACAAAAACCAAAAGGGGTGATGCAACATCCCTTTTTCAGTTGTATCGAAAATATTAAAATAAAATGGGGAAAAATATCCAGCCAGCCAGAACAAGATCCTCTCCTCATAGAAAAGTTATCCCCAGCCAGTCAAAAGTCCCGTGGAAGGTCAGAGGAACAGCTGTACTCAGAGTGCTTCGATTGGTAACTTGTGACAGAGGAAGTTTAAACCAGCCCCACTCCTCAGGGAAAGCAGCACTATGAAGTGGGTCCCTAACTGCCAACAATGCCACATCAAGTGTGGTGGTTCAGACCTGCCCCACCACATGCCACAGGGGCTGCTCTGTTCCAAAAACACGGATCTCCTGATCCCTGTGTTCAACACTGGCCTTCAAAATGCTCAGGAAAATTAGGGAAGTAAGGAAAGAAGATGGTGGCAATAGGAGACAATGGAACAAAAATACATTTCTCTCTCTAAACTTATGTTTCAGGATCTTTGAGCTGTTAGTTAAAACAAGGAAAGCAGAATAAACAGCAGTTTTGATGTGGCAGAAAGATGAACCAGGGCTGAAACAAAGGAGTCTTCCTGACTTGGAGGACCAGCTAGGAACCTTACAGCAGAGCTGGAAATGCCTCACAAGGGTTCACAAATCTTTTCCTTTTGCAAAGAAAGCAGCAAATTTAGTGAGTCTAACAGGAAGTAATCAAAGGTGAAATTTCTTACCCTATCCTGAAAAAATGCAAAATATGAGGAGTGGAAAGGGGCTGAGAAACAGCTTTTCCTTTTGCCTGCTTGTCTCCTGCACCAAAATCAGGATCATAAAGTACCATGGGACTTAAAACACTGCAAAAGGCTACTTTCAGCTACTGAAAGCAACCCCTAAATTTTCTTTTTCAAGAATATGGCCAGTTCTGGAGTGCAAGAATAAGCTTATAAAAATAAAGGATTTTACAGTAAATGGAGACTTTACTGATGTTGAGCAAATAATTACTTAAATAAAAACTAAGAAAAAATGCCCAAAGTCTCTTTAATTATTCCAGAATCACAGCTCTGAGTTAATTTAGATTTTAAATTCTTGCTTAAACAAATGTTTATCCAATCGTGCCATGTCAATGATGAGCGTTTCTGGTGTCTGGGGACAGCTCAATGTTTGCTACCTAGAGCCTCTTAAACCCAGTTAAAATGTAGGGCAGTTTTGTCTCTTTGTTTTTTTTATTTGCTTTTTCCTTAACTCCAGTACTGCTTATTGGAAAGGTTTCAGAATTTGGCAAATATCCAGAAATCAGCAAACATCCTTTCTTCATGCTAATTTGTAAGGCTGTAGTAGGTGCTGACTCCGCCAATACTGGAACAAGAGGCTTTGTAAAGCACAGCTTCTCCCAGGGGCTCAAGCCCCCCTGTGCTGTGGCGAACCTGACGCTTCAGTATTGTTTGCAAGGCCCACCATGAGATGGCACAGAGGCTGTGGGCTTTGGCACGGAGCTTCCTCTGCCTGTCCCAGGCCTCAACTCCTCACTTCTGAGATCCTTATTGCTACCACAGTAAACAGTGAGGGATGAGAGACACTTTAAAAAGGAGCTACATCCTGTCCTTCAGGCAGGACAACAGACTTGTCTCAGTCACAAGCTGCAATCAGAAGCACACAGCTATTCCTCAAGTGACTTTTACCTTCTCTGGATTTTGCCAGCAGTCACCTCTGATTTCATTTTGTTTCACTAAGTGTACTGGATGTTTCTCTGGTCAAGACCCATATTCCTGCTTTTCAGAACTGAAGCAACATGGTAAAATACTGCTAACCCAGACTTTGAATCTGCACTGCTTGAAAACAATGCTTTCCACACACAAGAGAGAGAGGAAAACAAAAACAAAAACCAAAACAGGAATCTTAAAAGAGTGACACTGTAAATTGAAACATTTAAATACAGCAAAACATAAATTCCTCTTCTATGCAAAGCTACAAAAGTCCAGTCTTTGTATTGTCTTCACAGGTTATGGTTTATGGCTATGCTGAGTCTCTGAGATTCCTTTTTTCTTTTTTTTTTTTTTTTTTTTTCTTTTTTTTTTTTAATATATTTTTTTCATTTTTTGAAATCCTGTAGAGAAGACCCTGCGGACACATCTTTGTGTTTGCAACTTTCTGAATTACATTGCAAAACTGTGCATACAGAATCTGAGAAATAAATACATTCATTACTGCACATACATATTGATACAAAAACAACACTGTCAAATAGTGTTTGCACCATCTTTGTTAGATATTAAGACCAGGCAAAATTAATATTTCATTTTCCATCAGCCCCCCCTCAAATGTTTGAGGTGGCTTTGGTGTAGAAGGTAAAAGCTACAAAGGGTCAAGACTAATGATGGGGAGCTTTCTTAAACGTTTTTATTTTTGGCTTCAGTTTTAGCAAACCATCCTCATTGGTCATCTTTAAACTGTTCTACCATGCAGATCGGCTTAGGTTTCCACCTAGGCAGCCTTAGGAGTTTTGGTTGGGCTCTGTGCAGGACTGTAAGGTCTGGAGTGAATCAATCCAGCGGTTCCATTACGGGGGCCCAGAAGACCCAGAGAGCCCAGCCCGGCTCCCAGCCCAGCCCAGGCCGGCCCCGGCCCGGCTCGCACAGGACGCGGCCGCTCGGTGCCCCCGAGGGCAGGGCCGGCAGCGGGCCGTGCTCTGCCGCGACAGCGGCCGCAAAGCCTCACAGAAGCTGCGTGTCAATAGCTCTTTGGTGTCTTCTGTGATCTTTGTGGCTCCTGCTAACAGCCCCAAGTGCACAGAGCTGGGCCTTTGGGGATTTTTTGCCAGGAATTTGGTTTTGGAAGCTTTGCAGTAAAGCACTGGAAAACAGCCCGGCTCCCCATGGCTAAAGTTAAGGAGATGTGCTGGGTACAGCAGCTCCCAACATCTTCTAACATCCTTTCTTATCTCTAGAGCTTCTTGCATCTCCATTTGCCCTCTTGGTTCCCTCAGACTCCTCTGAGGAAGAGGGAGGCTGGAATGCCTCTACAATAGTGCCTGGGTCTCACTCCCAGCAACATCTCTCATGGATTGAAGGAAAAAAAAAAAATTCTACATGCCATATTTCTAATTGCCCACCCTCTCCCCACCCGCCCGGAGCAGTGCTGGAATGCAGGCTGGGACACAGATTCCTCCTCCCAAGCTGGGGAACACTGCGTAGCCTTCAGAGACAAACCAATGGAAAAAGCAAAGATTAATTTTGACTGGCCCCTAGATCTGTTGAGGTCTGAAACTGTAAAAGTTTATGTAAACAATGAGATAAATATATTAGTACTTTTCTGAGCCAAGTGAGGTTCCATACTCATTCAAATGTGCTTTGGTTTAAAAAATAGTTTTGTGAATTTGGGTATGAGCTTCTTATTCTTTTATACAACTTTTGCTATTTTATCTTCTTTTTTCCTGTTATTCCGAAAACATTCTGGAACTAAGTGACTAAAGCATATACTTAAGCTGCCTGGCCTCTTTTTTATCTTTTTTTTTTTTTTTTTTTTTTTTCCTTTTAAACTGTATTTTTTTCCTCTTGAGGCTCTTTGTGTATTTAAAAAAAAAATCAAAATAAAATTTAAAAAAAACCAAAAACGCAGCTCCCTCCCCCCCCCAACTCTTAAAATCTTAAATATGAAACTAGTGTTTTGCTTTCTCATTAAAATACAGAAAAATGTTGATACAATACTATGTCGTACAAATGCAGTTGAGTGTTTAGGCCCCAAGCAGGCCTGAAACAGTCCCTGAAGTTTTGACTATTATTAGTAATTCATTATTACTGTCACAATTTGGAAAACGTTGTTTATACTCAGTCTATGGAACACAACTTTACACAGCTATCTGCAAAAAGAACATAATTTCCTTTTGTACAATACTCTTGCTGTACACAGACTTTATGTCGTACTGTTTAAGTGCTGGGGAGGGGATTAAAAAAAAAAAAAAAAAAAGATGCTCCAAAAAACAGTTTTAAAAAATAGCACTGGGTCCTGAAAGTTCAACGTAATTCTCAAGGCTTAATAAAAAAAATGAAGACGGGGCCTGGGGCAGGGGGAGAAGCTACATCACCACACAGACGTAAAAATGGAATTAAGAGAGGGGGAGCAGGGGTTTGCCTGGTGAGGAGCTCCGTGCCGGTGCTGCCTCGGGCTGTTCCCGGGCTCGGCTCCCTCGGTCCCAGCGAGAGCCGCTGTCCCAAGGTGACTTCTGGCAGCTCCAGCCTGCCGTCCCCAGCGCCACTGCAGGGGCAGAGCCGCATCCAAACCCCGCGGCACGGACAGGGCCCGTGCCGGCCCTAGCACTGCTAACGGAGCTAACCGCTGCTTTGGAGATGGGCCCTCGGCCGGGCGGCTCCAAGGGAGCCAGAGCGGGGTCAGCTCCGCCGTGGGTGGCTGGAGGGGAGGTAAAGGCGGGGTGAAAGTGCCGAGGAACTCATCTTGCACAGCTGTCCCTGGGCTCTGCTCAGATTCCCTCTGAGAGCAAGGTAGATGGCACGGCCTTCCCTGTCCTTCCCAAAGACTATCTATTCTGGGGACATTCTCGGGGGGGGGGGGGGGGGGGGGGGTGCTGACAAAGACTCTAATTCAATGTATAATAAAAAATGTGGAAGTGCTAAAGACGCTAAAAACCCACTTAACCCCCGAAAAGAAAACAGCGCGTCTCAGCACAATTAGACAAAACCAAAAGTCCATGCACCCCTCCCGCGCTCCAGGGCTCGCAGGCGTCCGGGAGCAAGCGGACAATGGCACTGGGAGAAGCACACGGGAGCGGCTGGAGAGGGGCGAGTGTTCCCTGTAATGTGACACCAGGCCAAGGCTCAGCGCCTTCGGGTTGTCTATTGCTTGGAGCCTGGATTCCAGTTTCCTCAGTTCAGTCAATTGACCCAAAAACTTCTCATGGACTAGTCTACCTTAAAAAAAAAAAACCAAAAACTGAAACAAAACAAAACAAACAAAAAAAACCAAACAAGCAAAAAACAAAACAACAAAAAAAAAACCAAAAAAAAAAACCCCAATAGAAAATTAAGCTTATATTTGTTTTAGTCAAACATGCTCACTTTTTTCTTCTTTTTTTTCTTTTTTGGTCAAAACTTTTAAAAAATTGTTTGTTTTGTTTTGTTTTTTTTTTTTAAAAAAAAAAAGACAAAACGTGAGGTTTGGTAAAACTTACGCATAGAAACTATACTGGTTTGAGTGAAAAAAAAAAAAACACCAAAAACCAACAAATGAAAAAATGCAAGTGTAAACCTTAGTCATTTCAGAAGGGATGATTCTACTGGCTGTGAATTTTTACCACCACAGTCACGGGAGGCTTGAAATAAGCCATAGCTTTCCACAAGGTCACGCCAACAAAGTCAAGGGGGCCAAGAATCGGTGGGCAAAGTTCTCTGTCTTCTCTCCTAAACCAATAGCAGCTGTTGGCTGTGATGTCTTAGGCAGATGTTGCAAGAACATTTTGTTTCTTTTTCTTTTCATTTTTTCTTTTCTTTTTTTTTTTTTTTGTGTGCGTGTGTTAAATTGTCTAAAAGGGAGGATATGAAACACTTTGGTTTGCTTTCTCCTCCTCTCCCCCACCTTATTGCACTCTGGATTCTAGTAAATTATAGGCTGCTATGCCCTCACCCTCTGTCCTGCCAGGTGTTTACAGACTGACCCAGATGTGCTGGGGGAGTGGAAGATGAGGGGGACATTTTCCCCTCCCCATTGTATCCAGACTCAATAAACAAAGCTGGAAAGGGCCCAAAAAGCTCAGAGAAGTTTTCTGCTTTTATCTAAAAGTGACTACAGACAGCCAAGAGACTGCAAATTGAGCCAGTCCAAGCAGCCAGCACAGCCTCTAGCTCAGTGTATTTTTTGCTTTGTCTTTGGCCAAGCTTTGCTTTAACATTTCTCTAGTTGACTTTTGATGGAAGGACGGGGTGGTAAAAATCCCTTAACTTTAATTTAGCTTCTACTTTTATACATTTAATTACTTACAATTTAAAAAAAAATGCCTAATCTTTCACTAACCATCTTATTGTTCTCATGAATTCAAGAGGTAGCAAAGGTAACAAGTCTGTCCACACAGACTTGCTCTTTAGTGAGGGAGGAAAGCTAAAAACATACACACACACAAAAAATAAAATAAAAAAATAATAAAAAAGTACCTATGGAACTTGTAGCAAGTCCAGCCTACATCAAACCCCCTCCCCACCCACCCACCCTAGAATTAACCTCAGACCTTCCAGTTCAAACATTCACATAAACGTTACAATGGTTCTTCCTTTAATAAAACAAGTACCTCTAAGCAAAGAATATTCATACGAAACTACTAGAAAAGTAAAGACGACCCCCTGCTCACTGAAAGAAATTCCCAGGGCATCCAGTCCCTGTTCAGTCATGGGTAAGGCAAAAGAGGTTTGCGTGTTTTATGGGAGAAGGTGGCACGTGGTTATGTATGCCAAGGACAAAGATCAAAACCAAAATGGGGAGGGATGGTAAGGGAGGCTTTGCCATTTGTTTAAGTGAAGTATTGGGACTGGTGCAGCCCTGAGAGCTGCTCCACACGCCATCGCCAGCCCAGGGGGACAGGGTTGGGCTCCACCACTGCTGTGGCTTTCCCACAGTCTCTGGAGGGGCTGCCAACCCTGTGAGGTGGTCCACAGACACAGCTTCTGCACTTGAGAATGCTGTTATTTCACAGCTACTTAGGCCACTGAAAAGGTGTGGGTTTTTTTGTTTTGTTTTTTTGTTTTTTTGTTTTTTTTTTAAATGGCAAGAAATACCCCTACTGAGTTTGGTTTTAAAGGAGGTGAGTACAGTGACAGGAACACAGGAAGAGGCAGGGAGGGGGAGCCAGCAGAGGCTGAAAGTTCCCCAAGGTCCCCCTACCTGCTCCAAATCAGCAATATGGCAATGAAATCGATGTGTGCAAAAAGAAGAGGCATTTCTTGCCGGGCCATCAAAATTTGAAGGGAGACTGGGACTAAATGCATCAGCTTGGCTGTGGACCTTTCTTTTTTTAAAAAAAGGAAAAAAAACTTTTTTTTTTTTAAATGTTAAAGCTACATTTGTTTAGGCCTCTCATGACTGAACAGAGTATGGGGAGTTGCCCCCTTGTTTTTTTTTTTTTTCTTTTTTTTTAAGCAGCAAGTCTACAGAAAGGTAAATCACTGCGGATGGGCTTGAAGCTCATTCTGGAGTCTTTGGCTTATGTGGGAGAGGTATGCATTCGCAGGTGGCTGATCAGATTGCGCTGCTGGGTGAATTTCCCACCACACAGTTGACATTCATAAGGTTTTTCTCCTGAGTGGACACGCATATGCTCTGTTAGTCGGTACTGCCGGGTAAAGCGCATCCCACATTCCTCGCAAGCAAAGGGCTTGAGCCCCAAGTGGCTGCGCATGTGCCGTGTCATGGTGCCACGCTGTGTGAACATCTTGCCGCAGATGTTGCAAGGGAAGGGCCGCGTCAGCCAGTGAGTCTTCTCGTGCTGCCGCAGCGTGGCTGGATCCTTGTAGCTCTTCTCACACACTGAACACTTGAAGGGCCGGGACTCCGCAGCATAGGACTGATTGGGGTTGGACAAATCCTCAGCTTCATCTTTGCTGCCATATGTGCCTTCCTCCTTGATGTAAAGGTCTTCCTCAGTGTGCGTTTCCACGTGGGCATTGAGCTGCTCAGAGCTCGGGAAGCCTTTGCCACACGGGATACAGACATACAGGTTGTCACCATAGGCCACTGGCTCAAACCCCTCCTGCCGATAGACATAGTTGGCACTGGTATGGCCGCCACTCTCACTCTCACTCTGGCCACTGTCATCACTGTTCTCCTTACCGTTTTCTACCTCCTCCTTACATGGGTAGGGCAGGTCTGCCCCATAGGCCCCAGCCAGACTCCTCTCCACAGACTTGGACAAGGGCCCCAGCAGGATACCATTGGGCAGCCCTTCACCCTCGTCCCTGTCTTTGCCCCCTTCCTTTCGGTCAAAGGCGTTGTCTTTCTTGATCCACTCCTTCTTGCGGGACGAGTGCCGGAGGCCCTTGCGCTGGCTGCTCTCTGTCAGTGAGTGGTGGCACTCCTCGCTCAGATCCATCTCCATGGGGTCACTGCTGTCTGCCATGCTGTGAGGGGCTCCGACGCCAGACTCGTCGAACGATGAGGCACTGTTGGCTGCAGGGGCTGAGGCAGATTGGGGAGAGCCGTGCTGGCTTTCGCTGTGCTGCGTGTCATCATGGGAAGCTGCGACAGGGAGCGAGGGGCTTTTTTTGGACAGGTCAAGGCCTAGCTCCTGGTCACCGGTGCTCCCATTCGCACTGCTGCTCCCACCACCGTTCTTGCTGGTTCCCCTGCTTAAGGAGTGACAGTTCTCTTGGTTAGAGCTGCTGATGAAGACCTCGTCATCAGAGAGCTTTCCCTTAGACAGCTCCTTTGAGTGCGAGCCCTTCAACCCCTCATTTGACCCTGAATAGCGAGCTTGGATGACTGAAGCAGTGGAAAGTCTCTGACTCCTGGCAGATCTCCCAACACCAAGGCCACCAGCCTTGCCAGCAAAGGACTTGCCGTTCCGCTTCAGTTTCTTTCTGCAGAGAGCTGCCAGGTCGTGCAGTTGGAGGTAGCTTGCTGCGGTGAGGAGAGCATTAAAGTTCTGTTCACCAGGCTGGTCAGTCGTTAAGAGCTTGCCAGTATAAATAAAGTCCAAGATCTGCCGGAACACGGTGGGGTTCACCATGTCCGTGTCTAAGTTTATCAGGTTGTCATGCAGGACAAGGGATTTGAAATACATGCTGCTGGCTGCCAGGATGTTCTTATGGGCACGAAACAGGGCATTTTCTACCACAATGATCACATCACAGAGGAAACCTTTGGCTCGTTGCTGGTTCAGCTGCAGTAGCAGTTGTTTGGCATGATTTGGCAGTTCCATCTCCACCTTCTCTTCCTCTCACCTTCACCTTACCACCTGAAAAACAGAAGGATGAGAGGTGTAAAGCTTGCTGTTTCCACTAGAACAGCTTACATTTAATAGACTGGTTTAACACAGTGCAGGCTATGTAAGGCTTGACACTGACTAGGGAGATCTGAGTACATTGAGCCCTGCAAGCTGTGATCCTGCTGGGAATACAGAGAGAAATATTTCTCATGCTAAAACTTGATTCAGGTCTTTAAAAAATCAGATTTGTAATTATCTTTTTACAAAAGCAATTGCTGTTGGCTGGAATCATTATTCAAAAGATACCAGCATGAAAACAATAGTTAGGTACAGGGGAAAGCTCTTCTCTCCTGACACAGACTTGAAGGGAGGATAAGAAGCTAGAAAAAGAGGAAGAAAAGAGAAGCATCTACTTCACTGTCATTTGCATATCTGAGCATGTAAAATAATTAGCATAAGCTGCAGCTTTCCTGCTTTAATGTGTAGTTTGTTTCTTGGCTGTTACATGTTGAAGTCTTATAACACCCAGCTGCTCTGGAGTTGAGAAAATGACATGTAGCAACTAAATCCATTGAAGATGGAATTACCCACACTGAGGTGTGAATGGGAAGCCTCCTTAAGAGTATGAAAAGCTGCTTTAAAAACCACTCCCCTGGCTATGTCCATATCCCAATCCATTAACACGCAGGGTTAGAATCAACCCTCAACTAGCTGAAATTCAGGATGCTGAGCTAGCTAAATGTCACCAAATGTCTTCATAAATCTGAAACATTTTTCTTAATTTTGTTCTGTCTTAAATTTTGAAAGAATTTTGTTTAAAAGAGTAAAGTCAAGTAACATATCTCAAGTCACAGTTTCTCTATTCTGAAATACTGTAAAGAGAGGAAAATTGTGGTTACCTGTATATAGTTAATGCATTTCACAAACAGTAGTCATGATGTATTTTAGTTTAGATGTTTATATTGGCCTTCCCAGTAGTATAGACTGTAGAAAACACTCAGTTTGAAATATGTCAGAAGTAACTGCAGTTGCACGTTTGGTAGATATTACAATCCATAAAGCCCAGAATTCAATCTGGGACTGCATTTGGGAATCCAAGATCAATTTTATTTTTTTTCCTTGTTTTCTTGGGTTTTTTTGTGTGCGTGTGTTTGTTTGCTTGAAAGTGCCAACTACTACTTGCATTTATCCGTTGAAGTTGATTTAAAATAGTTTCTGAGGTTCAAAAGGAGGAATTAAATACCAAATTAACAATAACCACTATTTAGCTCTGTACTTCCTTTCTTCCTTTCCCAGTTCATCATGTTATTGAAACGTTTCTCTTATTGAAGGAGAAGCAAGCCATAAATACAGAGAAATTAAGAGCTTAAGTTCTCCCTTAAAATCATTATCAGTTAATTTTTTAATTGTTTGTGAGTTCTGCTACCACACTCTGTCCCCTCAGAGTTTAAATGATGAAGCATTAGACTGCATTATGTTCCCTCTGTGCCAAGTATAGGTACACAACAAAAAGAAATAAGGAGTGATGCAGTTAGTATAAAAAATTGCTTTCCTCTAACCTGATTCTTACTATGTGATGATAAATAGAAAGATTGCATTTGGCAGAAAGGTGGTAAATTTATATAATCCATTTCTGCACAACAGAGAAGTTCTGCTTTATGAAAAAAAAGCTACCAAAAAGTAAACAAATGAAATATTTCCTCCAGCATTGTTGCTTGACTACCCTGGTACTTCTCCCAACAGATCTGCCAAGCAGGTGCCTCCCTTCTTCCACAGGACACAGCTCTTCACTTGTTTGGCTGGTCAGCCTCGTGCTTGCTTATGCTTTTGGTGGAATTGCTTGGTGGCTCTTAAGTGCAGCAGCACCTAACTTAGCATCCACAGAGATCCCTCTGGCTCATCACCCTGACCCACAGCTAAAAAGGTTGCTCTGCTTTCCTGTTTCAGTTTGTTTCAGCAATGGATGGCAACCCAAGAAGACGGATTCACCGTGGTGCCTTTGTGCACGTGGATGTTGTTCCCAGAGCTTGATGGCTTTAGAAAGGGTGGCAGCCAAGAGGAGGAAGTACAGGCTTGCCATGGTGCTAGTTCCTCCTGTAGTGTTTCTGTAATAGAAACTCACTCTGCAGAATCTGAAAATATGACAGGACAGGGGCTACCTCCATTGAGCAGTGCTCAGAACTTAAAAACCAAGTTCTGATATAATTAGTAACATCAGAGTTGCAGGATGGAGGATGCAGCATGTCTGGTTCTAGTGCATTGCTTCCAGAATTGCTGATTAAGGGGAAGAAGCAGCAGCACAGAGGCACAAAATACCCACTTTTATCTAGCTAGGCCAGTAAGAGCCCTTAGTTCTGGGTCACTGAGATACATCTATAGGGGAGGACAAAAACGTGGCTTGCAACTTAAGAGAATCTTGCTATATAAATGCATCCTGCTCAAGATAGCAAGAAACAGCCTAGTACTACAATTTCACTACAGACATCATGGTGCTTTTCCATGCATGTAACACACAAAATCCCTGGCTATGATTTTTAAGTGTTCCATAAATGACAAATATGGGAAAGGAAGGGAAACAGTACAGCAAATATTTTCTGCCTAAACGAAGTAGTAGTAATAATAATATGATGCTACTGAAGTTAAAGCGGGCTTATTTCCCATTGATGTAGCACTTAAAGCAGAGGTCTAGAAATCACTATGTTTGAGTTGTCTAAGCCTCAAGGCTTACAACAGCTATTAATGCAGAATATTTTTAGCATTTTACTTTTTTTTGTTGGTTTTTTTTTGGTTTTTTTTGGTTTTTTTTGGTTTTTTTTTTGTGTTTTTTTTTTTTTTTTTGTGGTTTGTTTTTTTTTGTTTTACTTTTTTTTCTTTCTGCCTTAAATGATATTGAAACCAGCCTGCAGAGAAAGCCCTGGAAACAGAGTTAGAATTCTAATTCTGCTACTGACCTTCATGAAAAAGATAATGTTATTATTACTGAGTATGTTCTGCAGCATAAAGACTAGCATAGTATTTATTTCACATGTCAGATTTTACAGAACTGTTCATGTTCAGTAGGACATCTGTAAAAGGTAGGCTAATACCTTCAGTGGATTTCAAAAGCAGTGGTCACGTGTAAGCAGTATAACCCTGCCTATCAAATTTGAATTTGTTAGCTGAAATCTAACATGGATTTAACAACCCCAAATAAATGAATGTAATGAATCAAGGCAGCAAAACCTTCAACCAAGCTTAGAGCATTGTGTTTAAAATGTTGTCAGAATTGCCCACCAAGGGCTTTTACCAGGACAGGAGTATGGCTTAGAGAACACTCCTTTGGCTGATGCCCCTTTGCTGACAAAAGCCTTATAGCAACCTGCCTTGTGTATCTTGTGCAGTCCTCAACAAAAAATAAATCTAGTCCAGATATTTCATAGAGGCTACTTAAAAACCCTTCTTTGACCATGATGCATTTCAGAGGTGGAGGAGGAAAGGTGTGTTGGAAAAGTTGTTAGCAAAAGAGAAGCAGGCATTATTCCTTAACTCATAGCATTCCTAGAATCTCAGTTCTAGTTGAAAGCATGGGACCAAGGACAACTGTGAGTTTAAAAGTTATCTGCCCAAAAAAATGGCAGGTGCAGCCTTTGAAAGCCCTTGCTATCCATTAGTTTGCAGAGAGAGTCTCTTAACAAACCGTAACATTTGAAGAACAACACCACAACCCCCCAAAGTCCTAAAAAAATCACAGTGGGTTTATACTTCTTGTATTTCAGTATCATTTTTAATAACCCTTCCTTTTCTGTTTTCTGAAAAAAAAAAAGAACCCAGAAAAAAAATATATTCCCAGTTCAGAGGAGACCTGGTTCAGAAAAGGCTCAAGTGCATTTCTAGCAAAAAACCCAACTCCCCAGACCTCAAGAATACATAAATGTCTCACTGGGGCCACAGTCTTTAAACATTGAATGTGGTGTGCAAAATTTCACCCCTTTGCATTTAAAAGAGGATTACAGAAGGCTCTGGACAAATAGCAGCAGTGATGGTCTTTTCCCAGATTCAGCTTGGTTTCCTCACATTGAAGACACACTTTTTTCAGAGCAGTGAACCTGCTCAAATACTCCCATGCTAGAAGGGAATGAAATGAGGCTTAGGCTCTCCACTACCTCCACCGTATCCATGACACTGAGACACAGCACATGCAAAGACATGAGAAGTACAGGGCACAAATCACAGAATACAGTAATGCTGCAAGCAGATGCCACACATCAAACAAAGCTTTGCAAGCTAAGAGCTGACAGCATCTTAATACGCAATATTGCCCCAGGAGCTGGGTAACTGCGAGCTGCTGTGCCCAGCCTGGGGCACACTGTGACCCCGTGGGCAGCAAGGCTGTGCACAACACACAGGCTGCTCCTGGAGCTGTGTTGCTCTCACTACACAGCAGGAAAAACTTCATTTGCTCTCAATTTGCACAGATTCTGGACACCACAGAAAATGAAATTCCTAAACAGAGAAGAGAAATCCCTTCACCCCTTCCAACAGTATAAAATCTACATATTCAATACAGATTTGATTCTCTTTAATATCACTAAATCTCTGCCTAAAAGTAATTGCTGAATGAATGCTAAATGTATTATCTTAGCAACCTCTGGCAGGAGATGCTATTTGATTTCATCTCTGAGTTATAGATTGCAGCACATGAATATTGTTTACCTTTTAAGAAGCAACACCAGTGAAGCAAAGAATCAATCATAAACAGATCTAAGGAATCACTCATTTCACGTAGAGGATTTGTGGCTGGATGAGAAGGCTAGACACCAAGCACCTGAACAGTGAGTTAACAGTACTGCAGATAAAAACCAACAAACAGATTAGATGTGATGTATCAAATTAGATGCTGTTAAAACGTCAGCCTACTGTGCAATGTTATAATAGACCCAGGAAAAGACAGTGGCCTGCTTACTTATTTCTCCACCTCCCAAGCAGTTGAGCTGCACTGAGCAGACACTGCAGCAGTGAGCATGGAGAAGAACAAGACAAAATGAAATCCACTCTTTCCTACATTGATCTCTCCCACAAATTTATGACATTGAAAATGCTGTGTCCAGCTGCTGCTGGAACTGAGTGAAACTGAAACAGATGACTTCTGCATCCTTCAGTTTCAGATGAACCAACTTTTTTTGGAGCACTTAACGACCCCACTGGGAAGACAACTTTCCTGTTCCCCACTGGCTCATCTAATCATCCTTTCCCCACATCCCAACAGAATCAGGACCCTCAGAGGTGTCAGTGTAGTGGGTGGTTAACAGCCACTAACCTGCCCCAAGGAGTTGCACTTGGCAGGTCATTAGCCCATGACTTTTAAAGGTATTCACATTCTAGAACGCAGAAGCATGGGGGAAGTGCTGGAACTGTTAGTCCAAATGGTTCCCTATCTCCAGCCCCTGCGTGCAGTCAGATAGCAGAATTCAGAAGCTGAGGTACAAACATGCATTTTCATCACTAGCAGTGGAGCAGCAAAAGCTCTGTGAAGAAGGCTCAAGCAGAAAACAGGATGCAGCACCCTTGTTTTTCTCACACAAATATTTAGCACTTTACAATAGCCAAGACCAACATGTGAAGCTACTCAGGCAGAGGTCTGCAGAGATGGGGGAGGGAGAGAAAACATGCAGGACAGATCAGGATGTACAGCTGATTTTGCAGGTGTGGGCATGGAAAAGAGAAGGAAAATGGAGGATGGAGGGACATTTTGCAGAGGAGACCACATCAGCAAACGGAAAGTGGCCCTTGTTTAATTTGTTACATTCCAATTAGTGCCAGGCAGAACTGCCCTCCCAGCTCCCTGAGGCAGGTCTTGCAGGACTCCTGCAGAAACGGCACAGCTTTGCTTAAAGACATGAGCACTTGTCTGGTACCTCTGTGCGGCAACATTTAGATATTTGGGACGTGGGCAATACCTGCTCAACTGCTACCAGCTCCTGGCCCAAAAAGGAGAGGAAAAAAAAAAGAGTAAGATGATTTCCCAGTCCCTTCTCTCATATTCTAGAACAACAAGGACAGCCTGACATGGCTAGGCCCTTCTCTACGGCATGGCAAACTTCCCAGGGAAGGGGAATCTTCATGGGTGAAAAGGGTAGGGGCTCTGTGCATGAAAGCACTAAAATCAGGAGAGCAAAGTTGACTTCCAGTCAGTGCAAGGCTGCAGCAAAGCAGGAACACCTTGCTATACAAGCTGAAACTGTGAGCAGTAGAATGCAGATTTAACCACTTGGTTGCCGCTTACCATGCCAGGTACATTGGGCTAAAGGCACCTCCATCCAGTGCTGCCCGACGTGCCAGGTACATCCCATGATGTTCCATTGAAATCACAACAGGCCATCAATAGAACGTGGCTGCACGGATGCAGAATGGAGAACCAGCAGGGACGCTGTTAAATGCAATTAAAATACTGCAATCAAAATTGAAACGTACATTTTAAAACAGCCACCTGCCTTAAATATGTAACTGCTAGAACAACCTCCCCTCCACCCATATCCCCACAGCTGTTGAACTGTGACGGAAGCAGAACAGAAGTACTCTGCAAGTTTCTTACTGATGCTCTCTGGCCACTTACGTTCATGACTCCCAATAGCACTGAGCTTCAAGGGGATCAGTTCACATGTATCCAAAACCAGCAGATCCCAGGATGTCTGCACCAGCTTCCTTCTGCCCAGAAATTCAGGCAGTGAAATATCATCACCATGTAGAAATGCCTCTATGACAAGAACAGCCTGGTGCCAGAGCTTTATGGTCTCCTTCCTGACACAGTACAGGCAGCAGAAGAAACACTTCAAACCTGATCCGCTCTGTTGTCCCCACTTCCCTGTCCCACTTCCCAAGCCTTTGAAAATATCTTCTAGAGATGTTATGGCATTGGACCAGGCTGGATAGTTTGGTGCAAGGTGGGAGAAGATGACACTGTATACCCTCACCTTCTCCTATTTATAATGATGCTTCACTGATAATTTAATCTCCATTCTTGGAGACTGGAGATCAAGTTGATTCATGGTGAACTGCAGCTTGTATGAGCGTCGCAAAACTGAAGATCTATAATTCCACCCTCCCCTGCCCAAAGGAAAAAGCAATATCATTTCCATGTCAGGGAAAGGCACATATCACAGCTACCCTAGGTTTGACAAGCTGGTTGTATCCTCTGTAGTGCATATCCTTCCCATGTAGTTCCTCTAACCAGCTCCAGCGGGATTATCATGGAGCAGTCTCAGGGCAGATGCTAAGAACAGGTTCCTTTCTACAAGTGGTGATGCTGCCCCAGTGAAAACAAACAAACAAAGCCCAAACCCACCAAAAACCAGTACAGAAATAAGCCTGCAGCCTGGCAGGAATTTAACATGGGTTTTTACACCCTCATGGTGAAGTGAAACATGTGCACAGCTCTTATCACATTGATGGCTGCATGTCTCCAGCTGTGTTTCTGGAGATAGAAATCATACATTTAAAAAGCGAGAATACTATTGATTATCAGCCTTAAAAGATAAAAGGCCAAATGAAAAAGACCTGTAATACTTAATGTTGAAAGAGAGAGAGCACAAAGGAGGACACAGGCCTGAGAAATGAAATGGGTTGTCATGAAAAGGACAGAGTATAAGAAGATAGTTCATTCTTCCTGAACATCTGCTGGGCTTAGGCCCAGGACAGTGTTCCCATCATTCCCACCTGCATACTTATCCCCACAACTCTGGAACCAAACTCCTTTCACACTGAAATAATACATCTTTTGTATTCAGATCACCCTGTTTTGACTGCAGTAGGCTGAAGATTTTTAAATCTTGTCAATACAATGAAGAAGTGAAATGTAAGCAACTGTTTGCCTACTGACCTGGGCTGTGCTCAGCCAAGAGCATTTGCTGAAGTAGTCTGAACAGACCACTGCCAGCATGGACAGGCCAACCCACAGTTAACTACCACACTTAAAGCATCATGGGCCAGAGCCCCAGGAGCTTGGAGCTCCCCCCTCTCCAGAAGATCACACTCTGCACAGCATTAGAGCAACCTGAACTCTGGCTGCATCTCCCAGCATCACAACTCTGCAAAACCCTCAGCAATACCAGCATTTCTCAGTTTAACACAGGCTGAATGCTGCATAAAGGTATTTCTTGAACAGCAGCTCAAACATGAGGTTTTTCCCACCCAGATTACATCAAATTTGCTTCTTACCGCTGTGAAGCAAGAGCTCTTCTCCACAGTTGTATTTCCCCTCTAGGGCAGAGTTTAGCAGAGAACTGCTTCAACCAAAGGTGTTTCCTACTGTTAGAACATCTCACTGCAGTCAGAAATGAAGCTTCCTGCCAACTCCTAAACAGAGTGCTTGTATATTATACATTTGTTGCCACTGCTGACACATAGGAGACTAAGACTACCCAAACCTCTACTGGGAGGAGAAGGGGAGCAGCATGGACCTTGCAGATCTTGTCAACCAGAGTCTGGCATTAAAAATTCCTGCTTATCTGCAGAGCACAGTTAATCTCAGGAGCAGAGCAGTGGCATAAAACAAAGCTTCAGAAGCTTGTGACCACTTCGTGACCAGCAGTAGACTCTGGGCTCTTCTCATCCTACAACTGAGCAAATTCAGTTTTAGTTGTACCTGTGTTGCAAGTAGTAAAGGCAGCTCCAATGTCCAATGCATTTAATTCATTTATTTACTCCCTGTTGCATGAAAATAACAACAACTTATTGAACGAAGTAGCTCCAAGGCCCCTTTGGTAAGCAAAATTTCTGTTTCCCAGCCACCTCTCAGCCTGTAAAGAATTCTCTCTTTACAATGCAAGAATTTAGGACATGGCTAAAGGATCGTTGCTACCTCCCAGTTAATCCTAGAGAGTGTCAGTCTTGGGTCCTGTCCTTCAGTAAGGTAGGCCACTTGGCAGGGGGTGCATGGGGTGGCAGCCTCATGCTGAGCATCTCTCTGAGGGCAGGAGCACACCTGGCACAGTGGAGAAGGAGGAATATCATGACCCTCTTCAAACCAAGACTGTCCTACAGGACACACCCAGCTGCAGCACTGCTTTAGGGCTCTGAGTCACCACAGGTACAAACTGATAGCAGGTTGTGAAATGCAGTAATACTGGGGCAAATGCATGACCCTTTCAACTGTCCCTGCAAATGAGGAGGGATCTCCAGGACAGGGATGAGGCAGGCAGCTGGAACTAGTGACTGTGACTCAGACTCCTTGGTTACATGGTTTGTTAGAGCAAACAAAGCCTCAGAGTACTAGGAAAAATGGGAACAGGTTTGATAAAAATCCTTCCAATCTGCCTGTTTATTTTCATTTCTTGTGTGGACTCAGCAAACGTTTCTGCAGAGTGAAGTAGTTTGCACAGGAGCATCTGCATACATGATACTGCTAATATCATGAGCTTGTAATAGTTAACAGCAAGTTTCCATGCTGAGAGGTGTAGTAACTGTCTTAAACCAAAATGTCATCTCTCTCACCAGAAGCCAGAGCAGTGGTGAGCACAATGTGCACAAAACAAGCATTGCTGTCTTGTTTTTTCCAATAAGAAAAAAAATCTCATTCCCTTTACCCATATCTATAGATCCAGCAACAGTTCTTAATATGAATGATACCTTAAATATAGCACTTTTAGCACTTATCCACATTTTTTTCTTTGCTTTTCCCCCAAAACTGATCATACACAGCTCTGTACTTAGCAAAGAAGTCCTTGGTTTTAAGTTTCACTTTAGTGAAGTTTTTCACGCAAATCACTCTAAAAATTGGTCCCAGCAGTATTAAGACTGTACTGCCTACCAAACATCCCTCCAAGTCAGATGCTTAACCCATCACCTTGAATCCTTTGTCTTTGATTTTTTGCAGCCACCAAGAAGTCTCAGCACATCTGAGCCTGGCAAATGAGAGGAGGCCAGAAAGCCACTATTGGTTGTAAAAGTAGAAGGCCTAACAGACTCAAAGTTCTGCAAACTGCCTGTATTGCATACAAATCTCTCCAAGCTGAAGATGACCTAATGGGAAAGCAGAGTTTATTCACTTTCAGAATTCTTTTGCTGCTTTTCCTCAACCCCTACTTCTTATTTTGACTATTCTGTTCTTCTGCCTTCTTCACTTGAGACTTCAAGCATTATTTAAACTCAGCTCACAGACTGCAGGGAGGTCACTCTATGTATGTTTCCAAAATCCACCTCTTCCCAGCAAGGCTCCCATCCTGCTGGCTTTGTCCTGCAGCCCCTGCACAGCAGTGCTCCAGGGCTGCAGATACCTCGGGCACACTTGGCCAGCCCTCCCTGACAGACAGCTTCTCAGCCTGGGGGATTACAGCCCTAGGCACGTTATGAAAGGCAGTCCAGCAAGGTCATGGGGTGTTGAAAACTTTGCTAGAGTCCAAAGCACAGGATCTTCCTCCTTTCCTTCCCTACACGCTATTCTTGTCAAGGTCAAGGATTTCCTGGCAGTCCTCAAAGTACACAAATTATAGGCTTTTGTTATGAATTAAGACTTAAGACTTCGCTTCATTTTAAGAAAGTAGAAGGGGTGGAACAGGGCAGGGGGAAAGGTACTTTTGCCTAAGATTTGGTTTTGAAAGAGGGATTGACAGCCTAGGTATGTGCTTTACCCTGTAATCTGAAAGCTCCTAAGGACAGGACCCTTAAAAGTATTTTATGCTGAACCATATACAGAGCAAGAGAACCGGCAGCTCCCCGCATCCGTTCCAGTCTGCTCAGCTTCTCCTAAATCAACACTGCCAGAAGGCAAGACAGCACTATAACAAATTAGCACTGCTCACAATTTGTTGAAGTTGCTGTTGCATTGTTTGTTTATTTAAAACACGCGCAAGCACACACACACACAAACCTCCCAAGCCTGCTCTCTGCTGCCATCCCCCAAACTCCAGATTTGTAGTCTCAGAGAGGCGAGCAAAGGCTGTGGATTAAACCCATGCAGAGCAACAGCCACTGTGCTGGGATTCTGCTTGGGTTTTGCTCTTTCACTACAAGCAAAACCAAAGAATGCCCACCTTATTCCAGCCTGGACCATGCTGTAGAAATCCATATTTCAGCACCTGACTAGGGAAGTGTTGTTAAGAAAAAGAAAGAGCCACAGGCTTGAAAGGACCCAGCGCTAATAAAACTCTTAGTACTAATGCTATTTATGAACATCCAAGGGATAATCTGCACCCCTTATCAGCCCACAAGATTATAAGATCTTTAAAATAGGAAACATGTCTTACTTCATAAAGCACTGTATAAATTTACAAAGCACAATATTAGTGGTAATAAATAATTGTCAAAGTTGAGCAGAGAGGTGGTTGTAAAACCTGAAGCACCATCACTGTTCCCATTTCATTCTGAGCTCTGTGTAGCAGCACTGTACATTCTTAGGCAAGAATGTACAGTGCTACTTGTATAGCACAGTGCATGCTTGTGCTGACTTGATCTCTTATGCACCAATCTGGTTTTATTTTAAGGGATGATTTGTGAAATGTGCTATGCTTTTACTCACAGTGGAGAAAGCAATGTTTGATCATGAGGTGATCACAATGAGGGTGATTTTAAAGAGCTGTAGCAGATTCTTATCCTTCCACCAAACAGTTTAGTTTGCCAGCCTGTGTCAGTGTGCCAGCATGATTCCTCTACACAGCATTTCTATCTCTAGGCAATTAGCACACACAGAGCACTCTACTATCGGAGCAATTGCTCACCAGTTCCATCATGTAGCCTATAGAGACAGCTTCCCTTTTATTTCTCTTGGTTTATATGACAATAAGCTCTGGGCTGCTGCAGGCATACTTCTAGAGGACAGTAAAGTCAGCATCATCCACTCAAATGCTTACATGCTTCCATTCAGGTTTTTTTTTTGTTTTTTTTTTTCATTTTAGAGAAGTTTTTTTTCTGTCTTATGAATGCTCTAAATGTTTTCATTTCTGGCTGCTGACTGATAACCGCATCATCCAAAGCATCCCTGCTCATTTGGGTCCAGCATGGCTTTGGTTTCTGGACAGGTGAATGCCACAGATACCACAGCTATCTCTACCAGTTTAACAACAATTAAGGAAATTAAGAGATTTTTTTATTCAAATTGAGACCTTTGCATTGACTTCTGCTGGTGCCAAAATATCATAATTTTATTCTTCAGATAACCCATGATTTATCCAATGTTTAAATACTCGAGTTTAAGTATTTCAAAAGCTACTTGCTTTATATTTGTCACCTAAGGAAATTACTAAGCAATTTGTGCATTTTTTTCCCTGCCAGGAAAGAAAAAAAAAAAAAGCCTCAAAGAGCAGAGCCAAATTCATCATCCTCCTTCTTTCAGCATAATTAAAACCATCTCATTGGTAATTATTGTGCTCAAGGTGGGTGTGGGGGAGTGAAAATCTGTAACAGATTCTATTTTTAGAAGATAACCTTGAGAAAAACAGGAGGTACCAGAGAAACAGGCATGAGGGGTGAAGTTATGACAGTACTGAAACTAGCAGGAGACACAGGTGTACCAGGTGTCTGTGCCAGAGAGCTCTGAGAACACAAATGTGGCCACACCTCCTGCAAGATTTAGGCTTGGCTGGCAGGTTTCAGAGGCACTCAGAATTCACAGAGACAATTCACATATTTAAATGTTTGAGCAAGAGTTTAAAAAAACACAAAACCAAAACCAAACCCACACTAAAAGCTTATTTTAAAACTTTGCTGGATCACTTCCCATGGAGTTCTCTCCTCTCAGCAAGGAAAGCGGTTAAAGGAAGGAGAAAACCAACCAAAAAGCCAAGCAGAACCAAACCCTAAAAACAGCCAGAGAGGCTGGAACTTCCCTTACACAGATGGAACAACACAGCAGTTTTACACCTACATAAAGAGGATCTGAATCTGGCCCAAGGAGTAATACACATACAAACTTCTGCTCACAGCCACGACAAACATCAATACCACACCTTAGAGTGGAAGGAAAAAGTAAAATTCTTCCATCCTGACCACTTCCAGCAGAGCCCAGTGATATAACAGCATCAAGAGATGCCCAGAGGATGCAGAAAGTACTCTTAGTGAGGATACATTTGGATTAAAGCCTCTCTTGGCAGTGTGCATTCCCGAACACCTGTATCTAGAATCCAGCTGTTTTCAGCCCCTGGCTGCACATTATTCAGCCACATGCAGTTCTGTCACAGAGAAGGGCTGAATAAATTGTGGCATTGTTACACCACAGTGCAGGTGCTCGGAAACACACACATCCTGAGGCTCGTGCCTCCCCAGCCATAGGGATGTTCTGATGCCAGCCAACTTTCCCTGACCCACCAAGTCAGTCCACCTTGGCTTAATCTATTCCCTTCTTCAGGCATTTTCTTGGCAGGCACTTCACTCAAAGAACATGTTTTAACAGCAGGAAAACCACCTCAAAATCCCAAACCAAACAAGTCAACACCTCTGAAGAACCTGAATAAACCACATCGTTCTTATCAAAAGGTATCCTCCATCACAGAAGCTAACATGGCTTTCACACACCTACCTTCTCTGGAACCTCATGTAAGAAGCCTGACAGTAATGCCAAATCCCCAGGCCCTTCCAGGAGCAGTCACTGCACACCCAGACCTACTCCAGACAATCAAAGTCTTGTAACAGGGTATGCAATGTGAAAGTTTAATCTTGTGTAGGCAAGAAATGGCAGGGACTTGCCTACTGAAAAATTAGGAGGTATATAGTAATTAATCAATTTGATTTAAGAGAGCCAGCTGCCTGTGTGAATGCTGGCCCTGGCAGAGACAATCCCAACCCTACGCATTTGCTTACATATAGGCAAGGTGCTTTGGCACAGCTACTGAATCCTTTGAAAAAGTTGTTTTTGACATGTTGGAAAAGGTCTTGGATTTGTCAGCTGCTGTCTCAGCAGGAGGCAACTGAGACAACACACCCAAGAACTGCAGCAGACACCACTTAAAAATTTGTCTTCATTATGTTCTAATTTTTACACAACTTTCTAACATTAGCAATAGCCAGATGAAATTTTTCATGTTTCTAAAAACAGAGGAGAGGTCAGGAAAACACCATTACACATAATTTTTTCTTTCTCTAGTGATAGTCAGAGTCCAGAGTCCTGGCCCAGGGTTTCCACTTATATTTTTCCTATGATTCTTAAGCCAACAAACCAAATAGAGTTAGTTGTCAGGTTTAGTGGGTTTCAAAACAAAATGTGTATTAGAAGGGGGATTTTTTTTATTATCATATTATTTAAAGGATTTAGTGAGGAATCTGAAAATCTGTGGAAGAGTTTGTTGGAGGGGGATTAGAAAGAGAAGAGCCTTATAAAAACAACCCAATCACAGGTTTTGTTCCTCTTCTCCACATAAAATCAGAGAATCACTTAGGCTGGAGAAGACCCCTAAAATTAAGTCCACCTCTAAACTGTGTCCCCATGTGCCCCATCTACACATCCTTTCGATAACCTCCAGGGATAGCTATTCCACCATTTCCTTGAGCAGCCTGTTCCAATGCTTGATAACCCTTTCCTTGAAGTTTTCCCTCATATCCAACCTAAATCTCTCTGGTGCAACTTGAGGCCATTTGCTCTTGCCCTATTGCTTTTACCTGGGAGAAGAGACCAACCCCCACTTGCCTACAACATCCTTTCAACCTTGTTGAACCTCACCCAAGTGGCCTCGGTCTGTGGATCCAGCCTGTCCAGATCCCTCTGCAGAGCCTTCCTGCCCTCCACCAGATCAACACTCCCACCCAGCCTAGTGTAACCTGTGAGCTCACTGAAAATGCCCTCAATTCTCTTGCCCAGATTTCTGATAAGGACATGCACACTAAAGCCTGCCTTCCATTAGGGAAACAAATCCAAAAGACCTGGAAAACACTGCACTGAGACACATGGTGGGGAGGTTCTGGGAAGCAAAGCAGCAGCTGAAGTTATATGGAAATAACAACAACATTCACAGAAGTTCCCCTTGGATACATGTCAGCATGTGGGAATGAAGGATTAAGATTGAGTATTTGCATTTCCCAGTCAGATGCCAAGATAGCAAAGCTGGCAGGCTGAGGTGTTGTGGCATTCCTTGAAGGGAGTCTCCAGTCATGAACACTGTGTGTACAGAGCTCTTCTGCTTGCAAGTGTCTCTCTCTAACAGTGAGTATTTTGAATTTTTTAAAATGTGCTCTAGGTTAGTGCTTATAAAAGTAAAGTATTAACAGCTCCAGCATAGCACAGGCAGCTGGGCAAGCTCTGCTGACAGACCCTTGCCAACACAACCCCAAATTAATCCTGTGCTGTGCTCCCAACCCACACACAGCAAGCAGGTAGTACCATGGTGCCAACTGCTTCGGTCAGCACGTAAGAGCAAAGTGCCACGTTATTAACTCTTCTAAAGGCCACAGCAGAGCATTCTGATCCCTGCATACAACAGACACCTGAATAATTAAAGTGCAGGGCTGAATCCTCTGGCAGACATGGCTTTTAAAATAAGATGCAGCACTTCTGCATCATGGCCCTCTACAACAGATCTCAGTATTTTTATGCTGCTTTTTTAAAGGCCAGCATTAACATTGCCAATGATACATTACTTACCAGGTGGAAAACAATTCCAAACCAAACCACAGAAAAATAGAGCCATCATTACAGATGATGAGGCATCATGATCTGTTTTAGGGCATCCAAGTCAGAGCCACCACCTAAAAGGTCAGGTCTTGCCTTCTTTCTGCATCAAGCCTGGTCTGGCTCGGCCTTACAAACCCCATGGTCTTCAGGGCAGCACAATAGAGCAGGCAGCAAAGGCCAAGGATCAGGAACAGTCTTGAACAAAGCTGGCTGTAAAGCCAAATCCTACGTGGCAGAGATCACAGCAGTAACTGAGGATTGTGCTTCAACCCCCAAAACATCCTCTGGTATCCAGGAAGGCTGCTGGCAATAGGTGAAAGATGGTTGTGAGACAGAGAACAATGAAGAAAAGGTTCTTGGAATTGTTGTTGACACTGTGTGGTGCATGCACAGTGAGAAAGCAGAGCAGAGCAGCACTGGGACCAGGAAGAGCTTCAAGGGAATATTCCTGTGGGCCTTTGGGCCTGAAATTCTCCAACACCCCAGCTTCTATGGTCAAAAGTGAAATCAATACCTAGCTACACAAGATGCTTCCACTTTGTAATGACCTTCACTTCTAGGTAATTAATTGTTGTTGACTTCCTCCTTTGGAACTTTGTAACAGCCCAGCAAGAATGAAAGTCTGGACATTCTCCCCAAAGTCCCCCAAATGCATCAGAAACTGAAATCTACTGCAGGGCTGCAGTATGTTGTCTCAGCAGATTCAGTCGGTAACAAGGTCTTCTGAAACAAAGTGTAATCAGCGTTTCTGCCTGGACTTGCCAAAAGACCTTAATGCAAATAGAACTGCAGGAAAATTAGGGTGGACTCTAGTGGCTGCCTCCCCCTCAGGGTTTCGGTTTTTCTGTTGGTTTTTTTTTTTTTTTTTCCTTCAATCCTGATGAAATTCATTACAGTTGCATTTAAACTGAGGTTGTGATTTAAATTTTCCAAAGCAGGCAGGACAGGTTTGAAAGCTTGATATATCAGACTGTGTGTGCTTCCTGAGAACCAAGGTAGTTGCAGAACCTTCCCCAAGGGGTGCCTAGTTGGTCCCCTCACCCCCTTTGACATGTTTGCTGTCACACAAGCCAGTGGATTCCTGGCAAGTTGAGCAGGCTTGCTCCTTACAGCCAAGCAGCTTCACATTCAAACATGCCACTACATTCCTTGAAGGTATTTACAGTTTACTTTTTAGTGCTACTTTAAGTTCAAAGGGGCTAGTAAAGCCCCATTAAGCCATTTACATCAAACTGGTTAGTTAATTATCCTGTTGCAGGCTTTAAATTAGCAATTTATAACCCCTTCCCTGGAGATGCCAGTATTTGGAAACAACTCAGCCAGGACATTTTGCAGGGTGCAGTTAAGGAACAAAAAACAACACTAAACCAAAGCATACTCCCCCCAAAAAAAAAAAAATCCCAAAACAACCCAGAATAAGTATCTTCAGTTTTTGATTGCACAGATATTAACTTTGGGAGAATCCAGTAGGAACAGAGGTGACGGGGAGCCCACTTTTACCAGCTAGCAGGGATAGTGAGGCTGTGTCTACCTTAGGCGATGCAGCGAAATGTGATTTGCAGAGGCCCAAAGCCAGCCTGAGAGGCACCACAGCTAGAGGGGGATGAGTCTTTCCTTACAACAAGATATTCTGCTTCTCAGAAGCATAATCAAAGATATTTTTACATTCATATGTACAAAAATGTGTCTGCCCACAAGGAAGGAAAACTATTTGAGGGTTTGGATCTAGTCAAACTGAACACCAGCATACAGCTGCAGTCCTCTTTCAGGTTAGGATTAAAAAGATATATATTTATACCCCCTTGTCATAAGGGTCAATGACTCCATGGGCCAAGTGAGGCTGGAGCTGAGGGGTCTCCATTCCCAGGATCTCCTCCCCTGCCAACAACCTTTAGTTTCTGAGAACGAGAGTCTGTCATCCACTCAGGGACTGGTTATTCCAGACCACCACACTCAGAGTGCAAAGCTGTTACAGAAGAGAATTACCACCTTCCCCCAAAATACCTGACTGCCCAAACTAACCAGGCCTAGAGCAGAACCCTCCTCCTTATTTCCACCAGCCATTACTTCAGTTCTGCAAACAATTGATATACTGGATGTTTACTTGAAAATCTTATTTTAAATAAAGATGGGAGGGAAAGACTGCCCAGTTGCTACTATTTCCACACAACAATCTATCAAATGTAGGAGAAACCTTGGCCCCAATCCTGGGAGCTGTCCCAAACCAACAAGCACTTAACACCTCACCAAGAGCAGGAATCCATGGAAAGAAGGGCCATGTGGAACAGACTAAGGCAAACTAGGAGATTTCACATTAACATAAAAAAAAGGCACATCAAATTTGAGAGAAGAATTCCATTCCACTTGAAATATATGACAGACAGATGGAATCAAGTCATGTGACACACCCTGCAATTTCTTTTTCCTTCATATTAATAATCCCCTTTTCAATAGTAAAAAAAATTATCCTCTGCCAAACAAGTGTCAGATAAACTTCAAAAAGAGATAAAAATCTAAGCATTTTAATTCTTTATGCTATGCAACCATGAGATTTAGTTTGTATTTACTTGCTGCTTCTTATGGAGAGTAACTGTTTCACAGTAATTTTTGGGATGGGGGCAGATGGGAAGAAGAGAGGGAAATACACTCAGATTTCAAACCAAAGTGACAAAATATTTTTGCACAAAATTTGTAAGATGGTATGAGTTTTATGTGATTTACTGTTCTAAACTGCATGACAGAGGCCTTATAATAAAAATACTGGTAAACACAACACAAAATCTAAATTATCTAAAGGACTGAAAAACCCAACCCCACACATAGATGACATTCTCCAAATTCTCTGCCCTTTCTTGGGAGCAGTTACACCCAAACCATCACTCAGACCAGAGGCTGTTCTCTCCTGCAAACACCAGCCTGGCCTTTGAAACAGCCCGGTGCTAACAGGCTACAGGGCTGTCTAATATTAGCAAATTATAAAATAATGTGCAAGTGGGGAGAAGGAAGAAAGCAAAGCCCTCCTGAGGATAAAATGAGAGTCTTCCCTGCTCCACCAAAACCTTCTATTTCCAAGGCATGCAGTACCCAGCCTGTGCCTAGAACAGGTGTGTCTCCTTAAATACCTCACATGTCACACTTGTGTCTCATGGACACAGTCCTGCGGGATTATATTAGTACCAGTGCATACCAGCTGGAGCTACCCCCGCCGGTGTCCTGTGACTCCTCGCACGGGGGGAGCTGCTCTCGCCGCAGGCATGGCCCCTTTGCCACATGATCCCAGAGACAGACAGACATACAGCGACCCTGCCACTGCTGCTTCCGAGCACTTGTGCTCCAGGGGCCGACCCAGCGCAGGGACAAGCAAGAGACCTCCTCCAGAGCAGGAAGGGGGCACTGCCGGGAGACAGTGAGCGCAGGCTCCGAGTATCCTTTTCTTTCCCTCCCCTGCGCTTTTTACCAGCAAATTCTCAACCAATTTATGCCAAATAGACACGCTGAAGACTTCCTTTAAATAAAAAAAGATGCGCGGCTAACAGAGGAAAGTCCACTCAGCCATTCCCAAGCAGAAAATGCTGACAGGGCACAATGCAGGTATGGCTAAAGCAGGATGAAGGAAGAACAAAGGAGAGCGAGCCTCATACATCTTCAAGTCAGTGCAGAAAGACACCCCTTGGCAATTTCAACCTAATTCATCACTAACCTTGGAGCATGCTAGCTGCTGGCCTAAGCAGCTGAAAGAGATAGTAAGAAAATTTTTATGGCAGCAAACACATTAATGGCGTTTTTTGTGTCATGAGTGGCACAGATAATACAAAGGGAAGAGCTACTTGGTTTTACCTATAGCTCTGCATCACAATTCAAAGGAATTCTTCAGCATGAAGAACTGCCCCAATGCCATCCATCATGAAAGGGATTTTGTAGTACTGACAGGGAGCCAGAGCACCAACAGATGCGAGAAGCTGCTGAGCAGCACACATGGGCTAAGAGGTGAAGCCCTGTAGGGCCCTTCTCAGTCCTCTTTAGCAGCATTAAGTGCTTTCATTTTCCAGAGAACAATTCTTGCAAGAGCTTTTAGGAGAGAGAGTATGTAAGTAAAAATGAATGGACCAATCTTGGTGAAAAGCCTAACTTACAAGGAATCTATCACATCCATTAATTATTACACTGTTTGATTCCAGTTTCCAGTACACATCAGGTTTATCTGCTCATCCCTACAGTAACTGGCTCCAGGCATTACAATCAGCTGTTGGGGATGAAGGCATTGCCAAGCTAAACGTTCTTCTCAAGTACTTTTTCAGTCCACCTCTGCTTTATAACCCCTCAAGGAACTGGGTGAAACAGAGGGTTCAATGAACTCAGCTCATCAGTCCAGTGCAAGTTGGAAGCAAAGCGAAATTCTCACATACTTCACATCCCATTCATCTCACTGGCCATTTCTGTTCAAATAAATCTAGAATAAGGATATTCTATGATGTTTCATTCTCAAACACACAAGCAGGACCTCAAAGCCCCCCAAATCCATCTACCCCTACAAACACCTTCTTGTTACTGGCATGTCTCAGTTTCAAGAGGCCTCAAGTTCATAGCCATAAAATTCAGCATTAACTGCCAGGTGAACTCTTACTACTTAGCCAATTATTTATTATGCTGAGTCCTCCACTACCAGGCAAACATCAGTTGCAAATGCCACCCCATGTTCTCAGACACGGGGACTTGAAATGCTGAACAGCCTTTCATAACCAAAATTTAGCATCTTTATGTTTTCTTTATTCTTTGCCAGCCACAGTGTTAGGGCTTCCTGGCCAGTTAGCAGCCAGCCTGGTAAGAGCTCTGAACTTCACACATTTGTCAGGAAATCTTAGAACACAGACTGTCCTGTACTTCTCAAGCAACTTGAAACCAAGTTGACAGAGCAGGTCTGGGTCCCCAAACAGACAAATGGAGGTCCAGCTGTATTTCATAACTGTGCCACATAGAAAATGTGCACTTCCAGGAACCTTGAGACCTGGTGACACACCTAATGCAGAAAGGATTACTTAAGAAGTCATATTTAAAAATCCCCACATTTAGTACAGGAGTGCAATCATTCATTTCATTTTTCCACAAGCAAAAATTTTTCAGACTTTGGGAAAACCAGGCCTTCTTAAGAGCTACCCCTCTGCATACCCAGGGCTGTGTGTTCCCATAGGGAAAGTCTGAATTTCTAGGTGAGACCAAAACAAAACAACTCCTTAAAGTGGGAGTAGCTGAGTACAGAGCTGTCCACGTGCCTCTGTACAGGCCTCCATCCAAATTATCAACTCCTACTCCTGTCAGTACTTGCTAGCCTTTAATCCAACTGAGGTTCTTCACCAACCTCCAGCTATTTCATGACGTGCCTGTCTTGGGGCATAAAATCCTAGAGAGTGTCCCCATAAATCAAGCACATTTGTTATATAATTGAAAAAGTTTTAAAGGAGAAAACAGAAAAAAATCTTGCTGCTATTAAGAAGAAAATTAATGATCTAGAGCACAGCAGTGATTAGCCAGATAGCTACTCTTTTTTATTGAGCAACCAGACTCATAATTAAGGTATTTTTTCTTAAAATAATATATAAATAAACTACTGGAAAGTTTTACACAACTTTAACTGGTGGAATTTCAGAGTTCAAATAAATTACAAGCTATTTCACTGTTGGACTCTCTGTCTCTAAGGCCATAATTAATTTTAATGTTCAAATTTGCAGTGAAAAAACACGTGACCAGGAATAAAATAGGAAAAACCTCTTTAGGGCTCTCTTGCAGTTTGTATCAACAATACAGAATAGAGGAAAATAGGAGGCCAGGTGCACTTATGTTCAGAGATATCTTCAGACTTACATATTTTGAGAAGTATTTAAAACATAAGAAATTCAAAATTCACTTGCCCCCATTTGCAGGGAGGGTAATGGAAATGAGAGAGAGGAAGGGGAGGGAAAAAAAAAAAAAAAAAAAAGAGATCAACTGTTCCATTAGAGACTTCATATATGAACACACAGAGTTTCCTTTATCTGTGTATCAAACCATTGCAAATACAGGAAAAGCCAGGGCAATGCCAGCAGCTAAATGTGCTTTTACTTATTTATTTATTCAGAGAGCATTCAGTGGTAGAGGAGACTGGATTTAAATAAAAGTAATTGAAAGCCACCAACTTTCCTCTTGTTTTACATTTACACTCTAGGTCATGAAGGATGTTCAGTGGCTGGTAACTACTAAACCATATTGATTTGCCACAAAATATAATCTGCTCTCAATTTGGTCTTATTTTCTGCTTACCAGAGCTGCACTATCTCCAACTAAAACATTTATTTCATTTCCTAGGTATTTATCCAGCTAACATTTCTCTTCTTTTTATAATTTTAATAAACAGACAATGATTTTCATTAGACATTTTCTCATTTGAATAATAATGCCTGAAAATTCAAAAAGTCATGATCCATTGAGAATTTTTTACTTCATTCTTGTATCTACCATATTAAGCACTTAAGTCCAAACATGTTTAATATTTAAAACAAACTCTTTCCTAAAGAAAAGTAAGCTGTAGCTGATGATTTAAAACTGAATTCACATTGCCTTGTCCTTCAAAATCTAGAGCTACCAGATGCTGGCCTCCCATTAGATCTAGTTCTTATCCACCAGCTTAGAAAAGGAGAACAAGCATCCTGAATTTCTTAAGGTTTCCTTCTTTTCTCAACTGAAATATTTTACTGATTAAATTTAAAAAAAAATCTGCAACAAACAGCCTGAAGGTTGCTTTGCAAAGGCAGCTTCATCAGTCAGAATAAACTCTTGCTCCTCATGTACAGGGACAGACTTCCTGCAATTGAGCATTCTGTCTTTCCTTAAACCTTTGGCAGAACACAAACAGTGCCTAAAGACAGATCTAAGCTCATTTAGATCTATGAAAATTCCTTAAGGCAGCCATTGTAATTTAAAGTTTCTCTTCCTAGTTATTAAAAAGATTGTTCAATTCAGAAGCTTTTAGTTGTTACATCTACAGTGCATTTGACTTTTGTGCAATATCCCACAAACTGCCATCAAAGACCACTAAAACCAACAAAAGCAAGAGGTGATGCATCCATTTCCTACCATACACATTCTGCTTCACTTTTCTTGGCCTATGTACTGAGAGGCTGTGATTGCTTCTGTCCACATTTTGTTTAGTAATTTATATTAGAGAAAAATCTTATTTCCAAGAAAAATCTTAATACACATGCCAAAATAATAAGATAAAGGCTTAATTTGCAATCAGGAAGATGGCAAAGAAACAGAAGACAGATCTTCACCTGATCAAACACAATGTTATGTGCAAAGTGCAGAAGAAACAGGTTTTCATGGAACCATCTCATGCTACTTTCAGATTCATTTTTGCCTTCATAATCCATTATATTAGTCAAACCACGTCTACACCAAGTTATTTATTTATTCTTTCCCAAGATAGCACTTCCATTTATAAAATTCACACTTTAATTGTTTGCACAGATCTGTCAAGCTTAGGAAACCTGAAATGAAATCTTTCCTTTTGCCAACGTTATGGTGGAGGATACTGTTCAAGCTCACCCATGGCCACATGTTCATCATCCAGTAATCTGGCTGAAGTGATAAAGGAGGAGAAGTAGTGCATTATTGGACACGGTGCCCTGGTCCTACATCATGCTGGAGCACTGTCATGTGTGCAGCTTGGACACTGAGACAATCTCCCAGGATAATTCACCAGTATTGCTGCTTTCAAGTTGTGGCTAGAGAGCAGATGCACAGAATGCGTCATTCCCTTCTTACGGATTTTTGATAAAAAGTCTGGATGCACTGAAGGAGTAAAACCAAAAAACCTTTGCTCCTTGCTATAAACACTGATTTTGCTGGTGTGGAGGGAGAAGCAACCAGGGGGAATAAAACTGCACATCCCTTCTTTAGAAGAAAGGGGACTTGTAACTTGGAAATAGTCTAGTAAGAATACTATTTCCCTTCCCTAATGAAGTTCCATGTCCAGTATTAAAGGGAAGTAGTCTTTCAGTAGCATTTCAGCCACCTCAAAGGGCTATTTAAAAAATAACGTAAGGTTGTGATGTGTAAACAAGCTTTTCCACCAATTACTTAATAGCATCCAGAGGCTTCAAGTAAGAAACAGGACACTTCATACCAAGCAATTTATAGTAGCAATACACAAGAGTGAGGCAGAGGACTTGAAGGGAAGGAAAGTGCTGGTGGCAAGGAGAGAGGGGAGGTAAAAACCACAAGTAAGATTACTAAGCATATCCAAAATCTAAAAACTGGAATAAAAGCCAATGCCCTGCATCAAAGCCCTCTGGAAACACAAACATTTTTAAAAAAGTAATTTCTTCCTTGTTCACCCCATCAGATCAGATCCAGAGATCCAGCACCCCACTCTGGAGAGCCTTTGCTACCCCTCTGGCAGCCTTGTGCTCTGGAGTACTCCTGTGTGGCAGGTGATGACAGCTGACAGGTACAAACTTATTTGCCCCAGGACTGCCTGGAATGTGAACTCACAAGGGCTCTGTGAGCTGGAAGAGAAATCTCCCAAGAGAAGAAAGGAACTCTTGCTATTTTGCCTAGAAAAGCCTCCTCCAGAGAGAGGAGCCGTACTGGAAGGTGGCGAGTGACGCCTGCGCTGCAGCCGCTCTCCTCCTGGGGCAGGGGAATGCCACGCTGCAGCGCTCAGCTCGCTGCTCCCAGGTTCTCGTGGAAGCATTCCAAGCTACTCAGCTTCTGACAGCTCTCCAACTGCTCTTCCACGTGGTATTGCTTTACATTACATTGCTTTCCCTGCCAGGAGGCACTGCTGTATTACAGTACAATCGTCTAGCAAAATGTAAAACTGATTCTTTCACCTCCCAAATATCAAATTACTGTTGCTGCTGCAGTCACGGCTACAAGCCCTCCTCTGTGTTACACTTTCCTGTTTTGGTGCATATACAAGGGATTTTAGTATCTTCTCTTCAAACTCCTTCCCAACTTTCTGCTTCCTCCCAGTCCTTTCTGTGGAGGGCAGCCATCCTCAGCTTCCAACCCAAGGTGTCACTGCCAGGCGAGTTAAAAATGCCCAAGGCATTAGGTGCATTTTCAGTGACTGTAGCACCGAGAGGAGAAAGTGCAAAAAGTAACTGGAAACATTGTAGTTACTTATGCTTCATTAAAAAGCTCAGCTTCCTGTTAACTCAATTTTAAAAAAGATGCCAACTACAGAGGCATTTTATAACACATTTTTAGGCATTTGACTCCTAATATCTTCATTTCAGTATGCTTTACATTACCTGTGGGCTGCAAGGCAAAACTAGTTCCCTGCACTGCAGGGTAGTGGTTTCCTTCTAGTTTTGACCTATAAAAATAGCCAAGTTAGAAGAGCAAAGGTCTGTCTCTCTCTATTCTTCAGCAATATACAGAATAGGGCCAAAAAAAAAAAAAAAAAAAAAAAAAGAAAGTGAGGGACAGCAGAGAGAGAGAAAAAGCAATGACATAGAACACAGGCAGTCTTTTCCCTTCTTACACCCTGCGCAATTGTTAAAGATCTCCTAGTCCAGAGGTTGCATCCAGGCCATCACTTTTAATAAGAACTTATCTGTCCTTCATCGATTTTTCAATCTGTTTAGACTTCTGCTATCCATAACACCCTGTGGCAATGAGTTTCACGTGGTAGCTGCTGCTTGACAGAGTGCCTTCTCTCTGCCTGCTTTGAATCAATTTTGCAAACACAGGAACTGTGAAGAATCACTCCCTACTCCCCTTCCCATTCATAACAATACAATGCATCTGTATTTCTGTAAAAAGTCATCTCTTCTCTATGGCAAAGAGAAATCACAGGGACTGACTTTTCTCTGGACCTTCCGTAGCCCTCCACTACTTTTGAAGGTGGTGATAAGAACTGCACAGTGCCTAAGACTGTGCAGCACAATGATTGTTTCTGTTTGGTTTACCAGCTTGGGTAAACATCCAGAGTTTGTTGTTTCTTCACGGAGTACAGCATTTCCTCCCAGCTGCCCATTTGTCTCTCTGCAAAAACTTTCTGGGGACTCACTTCAGAGTGCTCTTAAGTAGCCTGCTGAGGTAACAAGTGACATTTTTCTTATCCCAACAACTGCTGCCAAAGTTCTCTCACTTTTTACCCAATTCAAGTCAGTCAAAATCTCAGTTTTCAAATCCCTGCCATTTTTCAAAGTCTTCACAAAAGCACAGCAGTTTGCAGTCACTCAAAGCTCATGGCTACTTTCTTTCACATCTACACCCAGCAAGAAGGTCCACAAAGCAGAGAAGCAGAAAGGACATGGTTCTCTTCAGCAAGCAGAGGGGAAAATCTATACTGACAAACCAAGGAAACTTTCTCAGTCTTGTCCCAGCCAATATCCCAGTCTTAAGACATTTCCCAGGAGGCACCACATAACAGTGACTGTCCTGAAGGCTCAGTCAGACTTGGCAGTGCAATGCACAAATCACTACCCAGCCTCATGAGCCCCTGCTAATCCCAAAAGATGTGCTTCACCAAACAGAGCTGCTCCATATAATTGCTTGGCTTATCTCCCCTCTCTTAGCAGAGCTACCACGGTTCCTAAAGGCCCTAAAATTAATGACAGATATGCTTGCAGATTAAAACCCCTCTACCTGTGTAGTGCTGTGTGCATCACTTGTTCACACAGCATTGCCATTCACAGTCCTCAGCTGCAGTTTCTCTGTGCTTCTTATAAGCAGCTCAAGTGCTGCTGAATTAGCAAACGCTGGGAGGAAACATCAGAGCAGTTTGTTTGACCACAGTTTCAGAATTTCTGGCAGGCAGTTGTAACACATCAGGAGAAAAATAACAAAAACCAAAGTTATAAACTGAAATACTGAATCTCAGCATACCCAACCAGAAAACCAAGCAGGTAATTTAAGCAGACTCTTATGAACACGCAGTTAACAAAAGTAGCTCAAGACACATTAACAAAATAACAGCAGAGACACATTTTACTTCCATAGTTACAAACCTCTGAATTTGAATGAGGTAACTGCAACAACCTTTGTACATTGAGAAAAAAATCTACAACTACCCACAAGCATAAGACAGTGTGCAAAAGCTGGAGGCTTTTGGATATCCTTTTGGATATCTCATTGACTGAATATTTTGCACACAGTGCCTGCAGAAATACACTGGGTGTGTTACGATATGTGAAGAAGAATTCCTTTCCTTCAGTTTCCTAAGGAAACAATGTGGGATAGAACCTCCTTTTACTCAATAGGATGAGAAATTGCACCAAATCCCTTGTTGGAGTTCTGACATAAAGGCAATTCAGAAAATCAGCCAGAGACCTGCCCACACCCATCACCATGACTTTCCAAGACTGGAATGAGAAAAAGTTGTGTTTAAGTTTTGCACTCAGCTTCAAATGTCAGTCAACTCTATTTTCTCCTTGGAAATATATGCACAATACACACACATGTTCATACACACATGTACAGCTCCCTTCTGATATGTCTTCTGAAATCCCTACTCTTGACACTTCCCATGGTGCTGAATCTGAGAGATGGTTCCCCATTTAATTAACCCCGTTTTACAAAATGCTGCCATCCCATGAGGGATCAGAAACAGCCAGAAGCTTGAACACAGAGAACACAACAGCCTGCTCACATTAAGCAGAAAAGTTATCGCTGTAAAGCAAGTTTGCAAAGAGTGCCTTAAACACTATGACAAGAAAGTGGCAGTCTGTTCAGAGCTACACCAATCAGGGAAAAAAGTTTGAGTCACTTGAGTCACAGAGCTAGTTCTTTGCTGTTCTCCAGAAAGGAGTGCACAAACAGGTGAGGAAGCAGATCATATCTCCTGCCTTACACCTGGACACCTGTCAAGGCTTTGAGCTACAAAAAGTCAGCATGTACTGTTTGTTCACATCTTCTTTCTTTGGTAACCAACTGAGAAGCTGCATTCTTCTTAGCATGAAAGTATCCAGCTCCAGTTGAACTTGTTTCATAGAATATCTGACTGAGAAGAATGAGGATGCCCTCCTTGAGATAAATGTTCTGTCCTCTTGTGGGCATAACTCTCCCAGCAGGAACTGACAACTGATAATGTTATCACAGAAAATGCATTTAAGCTCAGTTCTGTTAGTAAGATCCTCTCCTAATTGAAACTAAAAGATATCTGTTCACCTGGTATCTTCCACATTTATCCTGCCATTGCTCCAGAAGCAGAGCTACTAGTAGTGAGGAAAAGTCACCCATAGTAAGGGAATGGACTCTGCTTCTAAGCCTCGGAAAAGGGACAGTGGATGAATTGACTCTGCAATTTGAGAAGGGTACTTCTTATCATCTATGACATTTGCATGAAACAGCTTCTCCAGCTCTTGGTTTAATGAATAGAGGAATCAAATCTTTCAATACACGTTGTAAATAACCACAAAGACTTGCCATCTGAAACAGCTATACATGCCTCTCTTTCTGTATCCACCATTTACAAATAAAGATTTCTCAAGTGATCAGCTTGGAGAGCTGAAGTGGGCAGAGCTCAGTGTGTAGCCAAATTGAATCATCAAAGAAAAATTTGGACAACACAACGTTAAAAGTCTTGGAGACAGTTTGCAGTGGCTTCACTGTGTTCAGTTTTTCCTTAAACAAATGTTTTTTCTAGCAAGCTGGTAATTTTCCTATTGTATCAAATTCCTTGATATCTACTTGGGAGAAAATTTAGAAAATCTGATCCATGAACATGTGCATGGCTTATTTTAGCTGTGAAAAAAATTCAAGTGAAGAGATGAAGAAACTTGCCTGCAGTGAAAATGGTAATTGCAGAGCTAAAGGGAGTGAGGATGGGGGTCCTTCCTATCTCCTTGTCATTGTGCAGCTACAGGAAAGCACAGGCAAGAGGCCCTCAGCTGAAGGACAATGGTGGAGTGATCTGGCTTCAACTGCCTGAGCTCAAGCTGTTGCTCCAGGTCAGTAGCAGAATCATCACATCCATCCCTTCTCAGGGAGCCCAGAGCTGCCCAGCAGGCCCTGGGGAGAGCTACACCCCAGGATCTATCCACGGGCTTAGGCAGAAAGTAGTATCCAAGATACCTATCATGGTAACATCTAAATGCAAGTATCAGAGCACTTTACAGACAAAAAGGGCTTTCCCCCAGGCTGTTTAAAATTTGCATGTTCCTGTGTAGCACTGAAGACAGCAGCAATAGTGATTCATTAAGATAATGATTTAAGTAGGAGGCTTAAGAAAGTCGGGGTGGATTAACATCCAGAGGGCTACAATTGGAGCTTCTCCACTCCAGGCTGCCACCTTCCCTTTTAAGGGAATGGAGGAATTCCAAAAGTCAAGAGAACTATGAATTAACAACGGCTATATCACAACTACAATGTACTGAAGCACAAGAGCACCACCTCTGCTCCAGCCCATCCTCCTTGGCAAGGACAAGCACAAAATTTTATGCTGCAGGAAAGTTTTCATTGCATTTTAAATTATTGGCAATTATAAATTACTGGATTTCCCTTACCTTGATTAGTTTGTTCTCCTCAAAAGAAAGGGATTGAGTGAATTTCTTTTAAAACAATTTTCTATCCACCTTAAAAACAATACACATTTTCTTCCAATCGTCTTTCCCCACTATTGAATAATCAGATGGGTTTGATAAATTGATTGCTCCCACATAATGATGTAAATATACACATTGGGAAAAAGCACACAAGTCCTTTCCACACCCCAACATTTAATCAAATTGTGATCAGTTACAGGTTGAGACATGCATTCTGTCCGTAACACCAGGCTAATGCTCAGACAGTAACAGACAGCTCAGACTTCATCCCTGCTAAGACAGAGGCCTGTGTACCATGATTTTCATATTTACTTTCAGTTGCCTTTTAGAGAGATGTACAGACAACCAGTTAGGCTATTCTCCTGCTCACTTGGAATGGCTGCAATAGGGCATCCCGGTGTGTATTGCCCACTCACCGCTAGCTGTGCTTGGTCTGAACGTCTTCTAGGCACTCTATCCCATGCTGATTCAGAACAGAATAGCTTCCTGGAATGCAATTATAGAAACAGTGAGGGTTTATCTTAAAAAGGGATTATTCCAGAACAGCTATTCCTTACTAACTATTCCAAATTGCCTCTTCATTAGGATGATGAAGTTAACTGAGAATAGCTCCTCCATTCAATTTGTAACTTACCTTGGTCTCAACCAATGACCCTGTTTACATGAGCCCTTGGTACAGCATCACACACCCGTAACAGCAGCTTCACCAAGAGAAACAGACTCACAGTTGCAATGAATGAATGAATTTAGGGCATGGGTTGGAGTCGATCTTTAAGGTCTCTTCCAACCTAGTCATTTTGTGAATCCTGTGAAAGTAGAGCTGCTGCATGGGTACATCTCAGCTGAGTTTGTTTTAAGTTGGGCAGATAAAAGGATCAGGAAATATGTTTAAAAAAATAGTTGTTTCAATCACAGATCTCATCAGTACTGCCTGTGACATTTTGTACTTTACAAGTCTTAGGATCTGCTTTGTTCAAACTTGGTTTATTCCATAGACACATGGAGACCTTAACAGCAGGGAAATTTTGAGTTCTGGAACTTCTTTGTTTAGTAAGTTCTTAGCTTGCAAGATTTCTCATCCAAAAGGGCTGAGAAAGTACCTGGCACATCTTCGATGCTTATTGAATACATTAAATAAATCAAACGTTTTATGATAAAATTCCACTCCCCCACACCAAACAGATGTAAGTTCAAGTCAAGGAGTCTTGAAAAATTGCACTGAAATTGATTTTGCTCCAGTTTTCCCCAAAGGAAAAAATTTGAGTGTGGGTTGAGACAAAAATACGGAAAATTTAAGCTATCATGAAAAACTGAAAAGAGAAATGGAGAAAAGACAGAAGCCAAAACTAAACTTCATATTCAGCATGCATAATTTATATTCTCTCCAGTGTTCTACATGAGAGGTATTCCTGGACTCACATGTTAAGTGGGAGTCTTTTTTCTTGGGCTTACCATACTTCTAGAGAAAAATGCAAGATACCTTAATGCTGGTGTCTCCTGCCTACTCAGGGGAAATCACAAACCACAGAGATCCTGAGAGGATAGAAAAGATAGGACCCAACACAGCTGAGGATGTCAGTACCAAAAGGATCCTGTGGCAAAAAATTGGCGATCCAGTCTGCCATAACTTGATCACAGTATCAGTCTTTCAGCCTTCTTTTGCATACAGGCAATCTTAGTCCATGTACATGTGGTACACGTGTGCAAAAGCAGCACAGTACCTAATATTTTATAAGCAGCTTTTGTGGGTTCTTTTCCCCATAGGAGAGAAAGTTAAGAGAGACATGATAGAAAGGGGTAAGGGCAAATATAAATATATGCAAATCAAACCGGGAAAAAAAAAAAAAGCCAAAAGAAAATGAAACCACTTCCAGTCTCTCCCTGCAATAAATTCCACACTCTCATGGTCTCTGGCACCACTTCACAGTAACCCCAAAAGATATTCACCTGCTCCCACAGCACTAAGAAACAAACAGTGAAGCATGAACAAAGAAGCTTCCACCTAGGATGACCAATGTAATCCCCTGAGAGCACATTGTGAGGGGAAAACCTTATCATGAAAGCAGAAGAAAAACAAACACACACATGCACACACACAGCTCCACTGCTGTGCACCATTAGCATCCTCCCCACTTTCTATATAAATCCAGTATCAGGAGATTTATATTGAGGCCAAAAGCTCATGCTGGCAGGAGAGGAAAGTAGTTTGGAGAAGAGAGGGGAAGGGGGGAAAAAAGCCTACAGTTTCTTGGCTTGTGATCAGCAGGCTGGATGCATTCTGTGGAACTAGGCCAAAGCATTGGTTATTATATTCAAGAGAACATCTGAATCCCAGCTCAAGGGAGCCGAGTCTGCGGCTCTCATTTATGCTGTATATCAATTGAATATCAAACCACATTTTCCGCCTTCTGAATAATAAAGCTTAATAGTTTGGGACTCCCATATGGTCTATTGTTAAAATATTTCCAAACACTGGCTGCTGTTTTATTTCTGAAAGAAAGATTTCTCTTTCCTCTTTAAGCTTTACTTGTTTAAAAGATGCTTGTAGCAAAAGCTAAATATATTAATCTTTTAAATATTTCCAGAGTTTGAACTAGGGCTAAAAAAATGAGGGGATAAGGAAAAGAAAATACATTTTGAAACTAGCTTTTTTCTTTTTAATGCCACATGCAAATGTTTGTTCCAGGCAGAAGCAGCTGGTGCCACCAGGCTCTGCTGTTCAGAACAGGGGGTGCAGAAGCTTTCAGAAGCCATGAGTTGCTCTAACAAAGGAGGGACCACACAGACTCAAGCCACTCACAAAAGGACCCAGGCCGATTATTTGACTATTACTTACAAGGAAGCTCGGCCAGTAACGTAGGCAATAAATACTGGAGAAACCTGTTCTGTGCATAACCCAGGTTTGTCTTTTCACAAGTCCTGCTCTCTAATTAGCTACTCATTCCTCGAGGGCACTGCTGATGGATGGAGTGTATCAATTTGGTTTATTTTTAAAAGTCAAGAAACTTGCTAAATAATAAGCACTCTGCAGTGTTAGGAACAGTCAGTACTGCTCCTTCCTAGTCCCACCAGAGAAGAGTATTCTTGTGCTTTCTACTTTGCAGAAAAGACTCAGTGGCAGAGAGTCTGTAACTCACAAGGGCTGCAGTGCCCGATGAGAACTCAGAAGTGCCCAGCTTTTGATCCTGCATTCAACCCCTGTTCCATTTGCACAGAAGGACTCAACTGCTCTGCAAGCAGAAGTGAAACCCTGCAGCACTGCCTGGCCGTGCACGGCTGTGACCCCCCCAGCTCTACCTCACCCAGGCCCTGACCTCTCCAAGGAGTTCCTCCTGTGCTCTGGGACAGGAGCTCTCGGAGTGGCACCTTCCCACACATCTGCTGGACACTCAGCCAAGCACAGGGTGCTGAGCCAGGCACGACCAGCAGTGTAATAGCACAGAAACAGAGCTGTTCTACAGCCCAGGGAGCCAAGTAGAAACTTCTGCTCTCTCCTCCTTATCTTTTGTTCTAGCCCTCATTGCTGTTTCTCATTCCTGTCTCCTACTTCCCTCCTTCTGCTGGTGTGTTCCCCTCCTCTCCATGGCCTATCTGCCCCTCCATCGCCTGCTCTGCTCCAGTGTACAGGGCTTCAGAGTCAGCTGTCCCAACCCTGAAACTGGTTGCTCTTACTCACCAGCTGCCTCCTCCCCAGAAAGGAAGAAATTCCAGTATTTCAACATTTGCTCTCATCCCAATTCGGGCAGAAAAACTGAAATTAGAGACTATGTAGAATGGAAGTTCACAAGTTTAAAAAGAAGCAAAAAAAAAAAAAAAAAAAAGAAACCTATTTGTGAACACCAGTGCATTCTGTGTCATTTGAAATGGAATATTTTGCATTACTGAAACCACAGTTAGTTCATTTTGGTTTGGTGACCTGACCTGAGAAATTTTGTTCTGAGTCAGTACAATGTTAAGCTGCTTTTCTTCCCACAGTGTTGCACTGCCCAGTCACTGCAGCTTGGCAGCCTGGTCCCCACTTCTGGATGAGACTCCCGTGCTGGAAGGCAGTTCCCAAAGCACACACTGAGGTCTCCTGTGGCACAGCATGGCCCCTGGGAGACCTGTGCTGCCATGGGAAGGCCAGGGCCCTTAGAGTCCAGCAGAACAGGTACCCTCAGTCAACAGCTCTCTGAGCAGTCAAGGATGACCTGGAATCCAGTGCAATGTTTTGAACCAATCCCAAGTGAAGCCTTTTAGATCAGTTAGAGAAAGGCAAAACAGAGGTATTCCCATTCAGGCAGCATAGACAGGTCAATGTAACACTTCTGGTAAAAGCTAGTTAATTAATTTTGCGGGAGATCAGAAATCTAGCATTGTGCTTTTCTAGGAGAAAAACAATGTTTCCATTTTAAAGACACTACGCTGTTCCCTGAAAAAGTCACTCCAAAGAATATTCAGATCAGTCTCCCACTGACCACAGCAGCATTCCTACAAACTGGCTTAAAAGTAATACCATGAACAAATCTCACTCCTGGAGAAACTTCCTCAAGCAGGGAACTTAAATTATAGCAATATCAGCACCCTTCTGCCTCCTGCACAGCTCCTGGCATGAGCTAAGGACTGTAGGATTTAGTTCATCAGCCGAGCTTAACGACTAGTTTAGAGTCTGACAAGTATTGAACCAGGGGTTTCCAACAGATGTCTGACCAGTCAATACCTTGCTGCTTCAAGCCAAGGCACAGGCACAGCTTTTATGAGCAGTTGGTATAAACAACTGCTGGTGGAGCTGCTGAAGGCTCTGAGTTCTGCCCCAAACGTTAGGGTGCCACCAACTCATGCTCAGCAAATAGTTCCTAAAACAAGTGGAGAGGACTCAGAAGGAAGATTAGTATGCATTCACAAAAAGCTATTTTAGTAGTTTTCCTGTAGACTCTATAATGTTCTTCCCCTAGGTCTGTATATTTGAGAGAAGGCAGAGTGTGTGTCTATATGGATGGATTTGATTTGCTCTTGAAAAAAAAAAGAAAAGGAGAGACACTTAGCCTGTACTTTCAGTGTTGGAAACTGCAATAAACCTCTCTTTTTAAACCCCATAACCTTGTGACTGTTTTATAGTTATAAGGAATCATAATCAGAGAAAGATTTAGCCTAACAGTGATCTGCCCTCAAAGACATTAATCTGTCACATCTAATAGAAGGGGAATAAGGAGATGAACCTTTCCTCTAAGTAATTCAAACAGATGGTGGGAACTTACTGTAAGTTGCCCCTGTAACAAGGGTAAATTTGGCAATGCTGCACACCCAAAGATGCTATTTACAAGTCAGTGTGAGAAATAACTCTGCACGATTTCCTTGTGTTTTAAAACCTGAATTCTCTACGACCGTATCTCACCGCTTTTGTGGTTGACACATTCGACCAGCTTTCCACCCACCTTTTTCACCCCCTTTTTGCCAGCAAGATTCTCTTGTTTGCAATTTTTAACTCTTCTCTAAGTAATTTTTTACTTTTGATGGATCAGCAGAAGATAATTAAGTGCATCATGCCAACATATTAAAGCACAGTTTTCTTCCAGTATTTCAAATAAAATGGTCTTTGTCTGGGCTTATAGTAAATGCTTTCTTACCCTACAAAGCACACCGAAGTTTTCAGTTTAGTTTCTCTTTCTTTCCTTCTTCATACCCTCTATAGAAAATAAAAGGTTTATTTTCTCTCCTTCTCTCTTCCCCCACCCCTGACCACAACCCCCAGTTTCTCTTTTCTAGTTTTATCATACAACCTCTCTTCCCTGCTTCTCCAGATTCACAGTAAGAAGCATTACTTGATCACCTTGCTCTGGGTTCCTGCCTCTCCTCTAGAGGAGCAACAATTGGCTCCTGGGACACTTTGCTCTGTTTCCTCTCTTGGAAGACAGCCAAGGCTTACTCAATTCTCTCTTCCTCAGGTCTGCCACTCAGCCCACTAACCTATCCCTATTTTCCACCCACACTGAACAAGACATAAGGTTTCCAAACTTGTCTGGAGAGTTTAGTCCCAAATTCAGCTCCTACAGGAGACCAGACATGAAACCAATTCCAGTGCTTAAGAATTCCCATGATATCTCAAAGCAGGTGAAGACCATTATTGTCAGATTCCTAGCATGCAACAAGGCTGACAGGGAGCACTGAAAGATACGGGGTAGCAAGAGACCAAATTCACTTGCAGTGGCAGTCCAGGGGTGTATACTGAATTCAGAGGAGCAGTAAACTGAGACACTGGTTTTCCAGACTGGTCAGGGGAGGATTGGTCTTAGAGGACCTGAGGGTAATCCCCAGATTACCCTTCCCCACACTCATAGGGAGCAAATGTCACTTTGCATGGTGAAGCATGCCAGCACGGGAGCATGCTCTATGTTTCATGTTGACGAGTATTAGTGTGGAACCCAACTTCCTTCCCCTCCCTAATGTTTATATAATTAAGGATCAGAACTAGCATTTTGTTTCAGTCTACAACAGTGACAGACAACAGCACTACAGAATAACAGCAAAGGGAGAGAATGAAGTAAAAAAATGCAGGTGGTAGACACTGCTTTGGCCACTGCATGAAATGAAGGCTTGAGTGCACATTTTTGCCTGATTGCATAGCTGTTTCTGCTGCCCATCTAATCTGCTTAGAAAACTGGTTTTGAAGGATATGGTTCAGACATACCACTCGCATGGGGAGGGGGGAATGATGAGGGGAGAAAAAAAAAGTGCTGCAGCTGCAAAAGATAAAATAGAGACAACTAATTTTCTCAGAGCTTGCAACACAACCTCTCCCCCTCCTCCACATGCAGTCACTGCACTGGCAGGATAAGCTGGAGATTCTCCAGCGTAAGCAAAGAAGGCACAATAAGGTGTGCAGGCCCTTCTCCACCCCACTCCCCGCAGGCCTTGGGGGTACCACAGAGAGCGGAGGCTGACAGCCCTGCTCCAGGGAGGGGGACATTCCTCCGCCCGCTCCTTTCCATTGCATGCCCATTTTTCTGAGGGGACGTGAGAAACACACAGTGCTGGATGTTATGCCGAGACAATAATGAGCGTAAGAAAGCTGCAGACTCCTGCCGTACCAATTGGTGGCTGGGTTCTGAACTCTCATTGTGTGATCCGATTTCTCCTGTCATTCAAGCCATTTTGCAAACTCCAAGCATACGTTCATGTAAGCCATGTGTCCTGAAATCTAAACAGCTGAAGGGCACAGGGAGAGAGGGGTAGGGAGAGAGGAGAGCCACTGGATTTCTGGTGACAGTGTCTAAAATACACATTTGCACAAGGAAGTCTCACTTTAGATCGTCACTTAGCAAAACAACTACAGCTGCTGACAGGCAGGAGGTACAGTTTCAAGTGACCATCAGACACAAAATAGGCCAAATAAATTACTGCAGTCTAAAGGGAGTGGGTGTGTGTGCTCTCACAAATGTAAGAGAGATAACAAATGGATTACCACTGGGTGACCCAATGTCAAGATTAGCAGCCCCAGTTCTCATTTCAGTTACACCGTAGCAATGACATTACCCAAGATCTAGTAGAAGCGAAACTGAAATCAGAGTCCAACCCAGGATGTCAGGGAGGCAGCTGCTTTAGTTGTTTAATGCCTAGAATTTCAACCCAGTTTGCTTTGTTTCAAGAGCCTCTGGCAGAAGGGGCAGCAGCCTTTGCCAGCTGCCACGTGATCTGCAAGGATGTTTTCTAAATGGATTTTTTTTTTTTTTTGACATGGGGTTGGGGGAGAGGAAGTAGGGGTTGTTAGTGATAGAGGTAGACAGCAGGAGAAGTATTTTGGCATGTTTCGTCCCCTTCCTCAAAGGTATTTTGTCCTTTTATTTCCATTCTGTGCCCATACATAGAGTTACCCTCTCCTCTGCACTCTCCTACATATAAACCCATGTTTTCTTTGAAAGAATCAACAGGGCCAGTTCTGGTCTTTGTGGGGTCTTTGAGAAGACATTGCGTGAGTGGTTACTCCACCACTGAAGTAAAATACAAGGGGTTTTTACACATATAAAAATAATTTTAAGCTTTCCAAATATTAATTACTTATGGAAATTAAGCATCTGCTAACAATAAATTCCCCAAACAAATAAGAATATAGTTTCAGTCTTACTGAAATGCTTTCCCATGCTAATTGCTAAGAATGCCATTATCTTGTCTTTTACAATGGCAGTTTCATTAGTTCTCTAATTATCCCAATATTTCAGTCCTTTTTCTTTCACAACAGAATGAAAAAGGTCCGATTCCCATCTCCAACGCAACTTTCAGAGTCCTGCAAAGCCAAGTGAGAAACTGGCAATTACGACGAGCCACGGAAAGCCCTCAGGGCAGAGACTGACTACGTGGGTTGCAGAGTCCACCTGCACACCTTTTCTTACCACATCGCCCACAGACCCCTCCGAGTCTTCACAAGTATCTACTACAGACTACACCCCACTGTGGCAACTGGGTGGTGGAAGTGCAAAGAGGAGCTGAAATGCTGATAACCCACGCGAATGCTTAGAATAGCAGATGCCAGGGGAAGAGAAGGGGGCCACCAGCTGAATTTGCATCACACAAGGAAATAAGTCAGTTGGGCAAAAGCCCCATATGTCTGCTTGGGAATGCAGAGCTAAAAGGGCTTTCACTGCTTGGAGAACTGCAGATCATCTCCAGCTTCTCATCTCACTCTCTGCAGCTTGGTGCAGAAGCATACAGAAAAGATTTCAAAACCTCACAATACTTCTTACTATACAAGAAAAGCGACTAGTTATTTGCATGAATATGTTTTCTGCATTTAAGAATCAAAAAGCACTTAGCTACAGTACTTGCCCTCTATCCACTTAAGGGATGAAAGGCCCAGCCTAGTTTGCTCGAGGTCAAATAGCAAGTTCAGCAGCAAGAGATGACAAGGGCTCAGGTACATCCAAATCCTATTCAACTGTTGCACCCCTTAGACTGAAGAGATGTTAAACACCCTCATGGCGTCAAGAATGACTAATGCCCTCCCAGGTCAGCTTGTGATACAGAACTGGGAAATCACACATCTCCTTCCTCTTGCCTCCCACTCCAGTATTGTTGCAAAGCCCACGTGATAAGATTTTCCTAATCAGCAATTAAATAGTTAATGCTTCCATTAGAGCAGATGGAACAGGAGTTGCTGCAGGGAAGGTATGCAGAGGGAAGGAGGAGAAAAGGCACAGCAAGGAGGAAAAAACAGAGAAACAATCCTAAAGGAAAAGCAGTTTTCCCACTAAAAGGAGCGATTAGTTGACTAGACAACATAACCCTTAAGACTTTGTCTAGACTAGGATAAAATGCTATATTGTTGAAGGTGTTTGAGAGGTATAGCGTAGGTAAGGCCTTTGAGGATGTGGTAGCCAAGGAAGAGACTAATTAGGACACGTTCACTAACATGTCTTAATGTTCCATGTTTAAATCCTTGCCCAAGAACTCAAGGCTATGCAAAGCAAAGGTCTTATGCTGTTCTAATGATTGTAAAAGCAAAGCTATGACACAGTGCAAAAAAATCAGAATGGTGAGGAATTACTGAAGTCTCACATCCCCCATTTTTCTTATGTTCATTGAATGCCTAAGAACATTTGCATCTTAAAATACTCACCAGCATTTTACCAGACAACCTACTATGACATTTTTCCTCTAAAAATCTAATCAAAGGCCTAAATGCCAATAGTAAAAGAGACCACAAGCTAACAGCCTACACTCCTATGAAATTTATTCTTTTGCTCCAGTATTTGCACAGGCAGATTTTGGAAGGAGGGCATGAGAGAAAAAGAAGACAGGACTATGAAGAGTGTGCCCAAGACTTCAGCAAAACCATCATTTTGATAATCCATTACCAGATTTGTAATTAAAATCAAATCCCACCTCACTAGGACATCCAGATGCATCTACAGAGACCTTGTTCTGAGAGTTGTTACACTAAATCACAAATGCTGTAGCTTCTTCTTAACCCTTCCCTTGCAGCAGTATGCCAGGAATTACCTATCAGTCTGAAAAGCTGATCACTTTTCTCCCAGCTTGTTGCAGGCTCTAGGTGTGCCCCTAACCAAATAGGCTTACCACTTAAAAGCTTAATTACACCTGTGGCTTAAACCTTATCCCAGACAGCACTCGGGAGCATTTGGATTTGTGTGTTTCAGGTGTGAGACTGGGGCCTGCAATCACAAACAGAGCTGGGCAAGTCAGAGTAGGAGCCCCTGGTAAAAGCAGGCAGTACACTGGTGAGCAGGGGATAAAGAAGAAAGAGGTGCTTTTTTTCCATTTTGATCACATTTAACTGTATTTACATTTCCACAGTTGGGCTTGAGTAATGTCCACCTCCTTGTTTGTGACTGAGGGCAGGTATTAGAGTCTCAGATTTCTTTTCCACAACAAAAAGATCAAAGTTTGAGCCACTTGTGCAACTTAGGTGTTTACAGTGAACTGGTCTAATCGCATGGCAAGCCCTTCCTCCCGTTATCAGTCTCACACTGAGCCAAGCTCCTTCATTCCATAAGCACCAGGGAGGACTGAGAGGAGAGGGCCCATGACTGGTGTGGATTATAACCCACCATCCCTTCTATCTACTCTAACATGGGAACTAAACTACAGTGTGCAAGGGAAAGGTTTAACATATTCAAGTAAATATTCACTGGGGATGTGGTCTGCAGGGCTGACAAAGCATTTCCAGGTTGTTTTTTAAAAGAAGCTTTCTAAAAAGCAAGCAAGTACTGTATGAAGAACCAGAATGAAAGAGAAGGCTCCCTTCACTGCTCTTCTCAGTATTGCCTAGGTAGTACAGGCTCATGGTGCATCTTATTGTCAAAGAAAACCTGTGCTGCCTTGTCCAAATTACTGGCAAAAGAAAGATAAAGAAGTACAGCACAGTAGAGGTCCATGCAGACAAGCTTCCACATTCCTAATCTCGTTTTGTCTCATGCAAAGGACACACAAACTTTCTTGGTCTTCATTTTGTAAGCTATGAAATGGAGCTAAATTTTAGGGTTTTGTGAAATGGTTTTTAATTAATAATTGCAAAGCACACATCTTCAGATGAAAGGTATCATATAAATATTAATGAGCTCAGACTACTGGCAGTATGCGTGTCTCTTAGGAATCGTAAGCACCATGGATGGATCAAAGAGGACATGTAGCTATAAGAGACAGAGTGGTGGGAGTAGTCTCTGTCTTTAACTGTATTTTAAAGTAGATCCTCAAGACTGTTGTGGATATGCCCTATCAAGTTACAGCAGCTTTCAATTAAAATGACATTTTATCCTTAGGCAAAATTCCACCGTGCACCTTTTAATATTAGCAGGGCACATTTTCACTCATGTAGATATTTCTTCTACATATATGCATTACTAGATCTTTGTAAATAGGGGTTAAACCAACTGGGAAATAGGGATTTTACCTTCATTTTCATCAAAATAAATATCCCTTACCTAGTTACATTGCTGAAAAACTTCCAGCTCCTCTGCAGTGCCGTGACAAGAAGCAGGATGAGGATGTGGCAGTTGTTTGCTTCGTAGTGCTCTTAGCTCAGTCTGGCAGCACTTCAGACATGGAGCTGTCCTTTGAATGAATGTGGCAGAAAATGCCGCATGGTGAAGGTGCTTCTTGTGTTCCCCTGAGCAGGGGCAGCACAAAACGTGGCTACGGACACAGCGGGGAGAGGAGCGAGCCCCTCCGGGGGCTGTGCGCGGGCATGTTGGTGCAGCGAGGGAGCAGCAGCAGAGCGGCCTGCGGAGCGGAGCGGAGCGGAGCGGCTGCCCTGCCGCGCAGGCACGCCGGGGAGGAGGCTCGCAGCCGCCTCAGGAATGCGGGATGGCCGCAGGCCGCAGCAGTGTTTTCCGAAGAGGCGCTTAGGTTTGTTTCTCTTAGGGTCCAGCAAGCCTGTGCTTTTTTGTTATTGGGGGTGGTGGTGGGGAATGAGGGAGAGTTGCCTTGTTGGGGTTTTTAAAAATACATTAGAAGGCAACAGGGAGCAAAGATATTTCTTTGCCTGAGGAAAATTCAGTTTTATCAGCTGCCTTCCTACCTTTCTCGGGATGTAAGACACCATGGACAGCTTTCTGCCTACTTCTCTGCGGCCAGGCTTCCTAAATGCTTTGTGAGGCTGACACGTGGCCAGCCAGGGGGTCTACAGCAACTTGCCTCCAGTCTGGGGCTGCATTTCATTTCCTCAGCAGAGTCAGACCAGTGGCCCTCTGTCCTGCTCACCTCAGGCACATTTCCAAAAGCTCTGCTCTCTGCTCTTGCTGCTAAGGCAGTGCTGTAGCTGCCTCTGGTTTTGTCTGCACTGGAGCAACTGGGACTGATTGCTTAGTGCTGGTATTAAGAGCAAAAAATGGATGGTGTAGGCACACTCAGTACTTGTAATTGTGTCCCTGAGCTGCTCAGAGGGAGCACAGCAAAGAGATGGCATTAAGAGGCCTTACAACTTCTTTGGTAAAAGATACTGAAATTTGGAAGATGCTCAGAATAAATAACAACGTGATAGTTCAGAAAAAAAAATTACTCAGAAATTAATTTCCTCCTGTGTTGCCAACAGAAGATGGGGTGTTCACAACCCAGTGAGTGGTGTCCAAAACAACAGTCTAATAATAACTTGGATTTAATTACTGTGCTCAGTGCTAAAAGATATGATAGAAAATGTAACTGTGTTTTGATACCAAATAACATAAATCTGGACATCAGGCCAACAATTTTTAGACAAGGAACCATGACCCCTAACCAGAAAGATTGGGAGGTTAATTTTTTCCCCAGCCACACCAGGGAAATTTGTACCTCTGTATGAATAATATTTTCATAGCAAACCCAGGCATCAGTCCTAGCAAATACCTCTGTAAACTCTAGCCCAAAAGAATCACTTTGGAAAAGGTCATACCACCTCCTGTTCCCAGAATTAAATTAATTAGCAGTTGTCTCTCTCTGTATATGGTCAGGGATCCTCCCACAAAGAAGGTACACAACCAGATTGTTAAAAGATGTACATATGCTCTCTTAAGCAAACAAGCTTCTCTGTAGTATCACTAAGATTCCCTCTGGTCATCCCTGTAGAACTCCCAATTGGAAGGGAAGCAGGCTGGGAGATCAGTGTAACCAGTGCTTTGCTAGGTACAAGGAGCACAGTGCACACCAATAGGAGAGCTGATATTTTAGTGATCTCTCTCCATGTGGATGATCAGCCTTCATGTAAAATGAAATATCTGAACTATGCAAATGTTTTCTCATTGAAGTTGAAAGATTTGCCATGCATTTTCCCCTATGACACACCTTTTTCTTATTTCTTCCTATTCCATCCAGTAAATATTATGGAAATATTTCACTTCTTCTCCATGTGACCACCTACATGCATTGATAGAAAGCAAATCCAGGTAAGACCTGCTATCAGTTATATCTGGGTGCAACTGAAGTTTGATCAGCAATGAAGGTCAACACACTGTTCTGTATTTTCTGTCCACAAAAATGTTACACAGTGCACTTACTGAAATAGGTTTAAAAATAGCCTAGCCCACACAGTTCTTGGGCACAGAAATTTTGTCAAAGGTTGCCTGCCACAGAACTCAATTGCTGATTTACAGCAGTAGTTTAGGAACAGAAACTCAGACCCAAGAGTTTAATTACCAACATTCCCATTCTAATCTAACACAGCACAAAACATGTAGGATGCTAAAGCCCCCTCTTCTGTCAGCCAGACATGGCTGCTTGCTCTGAGCACAGCCTCGAACCTGCTAAGCAAGAAAGGATTACACCAAGGAAAACAGGCTCCAATTCCCCAGAGAGAGCACTCCTTTGCAGGCCCATAAAAAAAGGGTTCAGAGACTATTTGTGTCAACTCCCTAAACCACAGACCACAACTAGCCCTCCCTCTGAAGCACTTGCATGCTGCTCCTTGCAAAGCTGGAGCAAGATATGTTGGCATCCAGATCACCGCCTTTGGGGGCCCACCCATCCCTCTTGGTCCCCTTCCATCCCTTATCGCAGACTTGCAGACCCTCTCCCTGGGCAGCAGCAGCAACTGGGATGTATTTGCCTCCAGGTTTGGCACTCTTCTGTTTCACCATCTCCCTGTTCTTCTGACCCAGGGTGCAGCCTGCCCACCCCACTGAGTCCTCTGATACCAAGAGGAACATAATGTGTAGAGAATCACAAGTAAGAAATGTGAAACTGGCAACACTGGCATTTGAAACAAAAGGGGAATTAGGATGCACTTGGCATTTCAGCTTTAAAGTTTAAGATAAACAAGGCAAAACTGAACTGTAGAAAAGGAATGGCTTATGGGCAGCTCAGACTTGTCCTAGACTTTCAAGCCAGTCATTTCCCATAAATACTCATAATTTCAAACATAAGAAAGGGAGAGAGGAGACAAAACAAACTGAGTCAACTGCTTACTGCCTTTCTGATTCAGACTCCTCAGCAGATATAGGACAGAAATTATTCTAGGAAAAAGTTTCTTTTTATGTATCTGGGACAGCCCCCAAAATTTTTACCAGAGGGGAAGAAGAGGACAAGAACTAAACTGCAAACCTGTCTGCACCCTAACAGGAATTCACCCATTTTTCACCTCCCACAGGTATCATTAGCATGCTACTGAGAGCAGAAAAAAAGCAGCTAAGATCAAACACAAGCTAGTAACAAAGCTCTTCCTCTTGTCATCCAGCGATGGGCCAGAATTTCTGGCTGCAGCTTGTCTTTCCCTGAAAGGCTGGGCTAGTTCAGAGTCCCTTTTAAAAGAAGTGCCACACTATGAACGTGCTACAGCTGCGACACAGAAAGTGCAGAAGGCAGGAAGTCTGACGTTCACACCAACCTCAGCCCCTTCACTCACACCTCTTTTCAAATAGCTTTAGCACATGGAGCCCACATTTTCACGTTCTCAGAACTAGCTTTATCTATCACACTGCAAGTTTAAGAGAAATGTTTGAAATAAGTCTCTTTTTCCACACTCAAAGACTCACTCAGCTGGGAGCAACTTTCAAATTGTTTCTGTAAACTGTCCTCCTCTCTGATTTTTGCAGTAAGTTATCACACTCCCTTTTAAAACAGTATATATAATTTTTAAAAAATGAAATACAGATTGAAACACCATACCAACTGTTGTCACAGTCCAAAAATGTCTGGATTTTCAAACTTAAGTCCACCACTGTGTAAAAAGGCCACACACATGTAAGTGTCAATCAGGCTCAGTGGCAAAACAGAGGGACCCAGGCTAAGCCTGCAGAATGGCACAAACTTTCCTGGACAGAAAAAGAGTGCCAGTTCTCACCCATCTGGAATAATCTCTGCACTTTTCAATGCAGACTTTTGGAATTTGACCTCAAGAAGCCAGGTGCTTGATTTCTGCATCTCCTGCTTTACTGTGTTTTGTGACAGAACAGGAGGAGAGAGAAATAAGAAAAGTGTATTATTTTCAAGGCTACACCTTAATTACATGTAATATTACCATAGTGACTGTTTTTTCAGGTAACTCAAGTGGCCTCTTCTGTGCCCAAAAATTCTGTAGCTGATCCTGTGCATTTTTAACAGAAACACTATCTCCATTCCCCTCCTCTCAGCACCAGGATTAAAATAAAGTAACATTCAAAGTATTTGTGGGAAATGACAAACAAGTGGGTAGTAAAGCCTGGAGGTTGCTTGGCAGCAGAAATTAGCTATGGCAAGGAACTCAGTGAGGGCAACAAAACCCAGAGTTGTCCAGCATTTGGACACTCAGCAAAAGACTGATGGGTGAGGGGAAAGGGCCAACCCCACATGATACTGCCAGGTCTCAAGTACTATTTTGAATCAGGTAAACTAATATCTCCTGTACCTGTTCCAAACCACAGAGTAATACATGGTCTCTGTCTACAAAGTCTGCTGGCTGCCCCCTTTGAAAGTAGCATCTATCTTGGTGAAGATCTTGTATTTTCTCTTGGTCTCTGGAAAAGGATCCCAAACAAGTGGCAGGGACGCAGGGGTTTGGAAGCCTTTGCATGTTTATCTTTACTGATAAGGCTGCAATCCTTGCTGCAAGCACATCAGCCTGTGTCTGCAGCAAAACCTTATTCCAGTGGATGCCTGCCTTGGAACAGGCTTCCTTGGGACTGGGCAATGCCTTTAACCCCTTAATGCCCCATCTAAAGAAGCCTTAGATTTCTTTTTCTTGCCTGAAGATGCATCATGTTTTCATACAACTTAAAAAACAAGCAGGTAAATCAGACCTGCTTTGAGACAGCAGCAGTGCAGATTATATAGATTATATACCTCCACAGATACTATCAGAGCAATTTACCTTCAGAGAGTTTAATCTCCCCAAACCTCCTCTGGTTCTGTGCAGATCAAAAGAATTGTCCATTCAAAATAAAGGGATGCAGCTATCCGAACTGTGGGTGGAACACATAAAAATTCATTAAGAGGACTTCTTGAAATTATTTTGTCTAATTGATTGGAGACCTTCAGCCAGAGTTGTTTGGATTCTTAGAACTGGAGAATCAACTATGATTCCCAGCCATCTGATTTTTTTCTAACAGGTTAACTAACCTTGTTCGTGCAGCTTTGTTAATGAAATCTCAGATCACTCACAAACACGCATGCCAAGGGCAAATATCCAGAAAGTCACTAGGGATCTCCCACAACTCACATGCCAAGAGCTTGGACAGCCTGAAAATGACAAACAAGTGTCTTTTCTCTGACAGCAGGTTTCATTTATGTGCTCCCACTTGCTCTTTCCCCATCTTCATCCTACACCACTGAGTCAACCTTGACCAGACAGGTTTCAGTTAAACATGTGCTTTGCCAAAGGTGTTTTTAAATTATGTTTTTAAAAGTTTATTTATAGTACACACGCACAGTGCATGATGCTTTCAGGACTTCTGGAGACTTCAGTGTGTCAGGCAGAACTTCACCAGGTAGAAGGAACTTGAATTCATCAGCTGGGTCATGGAAAACCACCTCCTCCTCACTGTGTCTATCCGTGTACCCCAACTCAAAGATGGAGTGCGATAAAATAATTTTTACTCTGTTATCTCCTACCCATTATTCATGACATCTATGATCAACATACTAGAAATTCCAATTGAAAAAAATGTAGAGAAATCCAAGTGATCCCCCTCCAGCTGATCTCTTACCAAAACCAGCAGCTTGTGAGACAATGCAACTATTCTATGAACAATTTCCCATCAGGGCAAGGGTTGGAAAACAAACTTTGTAAGAAAGTGAAATGGGTGAAACTTGCAGTGAGGGTTACATGGTCCAGCATTCCTTGCATGTGGCAAACAGTAAGTTTCATTTAGGGGTTTGTCCTAAATGGTTGTATTTGACCCATGTGACCAGTTTCTCTTTTCATAAGAAAAATGTAACATGACCACAAGATCCTTTCCAAGAAGAAAAGCAAATATTTTCAAGAGCAAGCCTCTCAGCTAAGTTCTGGCCCTAAAAGACAGTTGTTCCCATGGTTTTGCTTCCAAATTATATGCAGCACAAGTCGGGATTTATTTACAAACCTTTGCTATGCACAAGAGATCCACCATCCTGCTCCCTGCTCTGTACCTGGCCTGGGCAGGGAATGTCCACTGGACAGGCCCTTCAGATCAAAGGGTGTGTTCATGACTGGTTTTGGGACAAGTTTCACTTTCCCTGCTCCAAAATGGTACAACTTGCTGAAATATTGTTTCCTCCGCTGCACAGTAAATACAACCAGAGCAAGTTACTCAGAGTAATGGCTCAGAAACCACAATTTTAGGAGGTGGCACAGAGGCGTTCTGAGAGGAGAAGAAAAGGATGTGGTAGACAATTTGTTAATGCCCAGAAACTCTCTGTCTCGGAACAAGTGAGCCACATGCCAGAACGCCTCGGGACAGGGCTGAGCCCATTGCTCTTGCCACAACAGCAGCTTTTCCTAAATAAAGATGTCTTTATACGCAGGACTTGGGAAACTTAATTCAGATTAACTAAAGTTGTGAATTTAAAGGGAATTAGCTAAACCACATTGTATCTCTGTATAGACACCCTCATTCCATGTTAAAAGGAACTTTAATTTCATTTATCTCATTCTACTAAATTAAGAGCATTTTAATTCTAAGAATGCCCATGCAGGGATTAGTGGGTTGCACCAATGATGAAGTTACATGCTATGCTGGAGCTGAATGTAGCATAGGAAGTCTCCCCACTTCCATGCTAAAAAATGCTCATTTCCCACCACTTAAAAATAAGCTAACTAAAATGATAAATTTTCTTTTTCTAATTACCCATGCCTACAAATCTAAAGCTGCATTTAGGAAAAACTTGCATCTGGCTCTGCATCTATCTTGTGTTTCAATCTATCAGACCATATGCATTGTTTAAAAATTAAAGTATCAGAAGAAAAAAGAATATTGATATAATTAAAAAATATAAGCATATAAGAAATATTCACGGCATGAATTTAAAAAAAGCCAGACACCAGACTCAAGCCACATCAGCTGCAGTCTGCCAATGGACCTGGATCTAAACCATTCCATGAGCTACTGATTTGACTACCCAACAGAGAAGATAATTCTCAAGTTTTAGAATTGAGATTGTTATGTTGTTTGTTAGCAGCTAGGTATGTTTCCAGCTTACTAAGTAGTATGGACCTCTTATAGCTTCATCTATAAAATACCACAACCCAGGTAGTGGCTTGGACAGAACATTTATTCATCAAAAGGCTCTGCGAAAATCACTTCACAGAGGAGAAATGACAGGTAATGGTCAATCCCTAGCTGCTGTTTGGGAACAGACTCAACCTCTCTGCTTCAGTTTACCTGGGACCGCTGGGAGAGCTTGCAGCAAATCAAAACCATATATATAGAAGTACAAGTAGCACAAGGGAGACTGACCAACTGCTTGAAGTGAGAGCTGTCTGGTAACTGTGGTTACTAAATAGGCTGAACCTGAAAGATCTTCCCTATGGAATACGTGCTACTTTCCATGCCACCCCTTTTCGAGCTGGAGAGGAAGCAAAATAAGGATAAAGAATTTTTATTATAGATCTTGGGTAAACAGCACTCTGGCTCCAATGCAATCTTCCACAAGAAAGAAAAACAACTTCTCAAGCAAGTTCAGATTGTTGAACAGGAGACAGATGAAAGCATTGCCTCAGAATGCAAGGAAATCCCAGGCTGGTTGGTTGGGAAAGAATTAGCAATACATAATTTTAAAAAGCACTCTCGCCTTCCTCATCCCTGAGGTGAGCACAAGTCCTGCATATTACTGACTTCTACATCAGCACCAGACAATGAAGCCATCACTTGAGGTCTTTCTCCTTTCTCCCCAGGCCTCTCTTCCTCATGCTTTCAGTTGCTGGAGGCTGTTTCACACCAGTTCCTGCAAAGGTCCCTGCGTGGCAGGACACGCTGTTTGCATGTGCAGCTTGTGATGAAAGATTTGGCCACTGGAGAACACCAGGAGGGAGGAAGCCAGATAGCAGTGCTTATCGTGATAGAGGTTCAGTGGTCCCCTATGGTGGCCTTGATTGAGCACCAATGGAGCCAACCATCCTGCGCTTGTGTTTAGAAGACAGGAGCAGGGCAGAGCTCAGGTCACACTTTACTGAACAGAGTAAATCCTGTCACTTGGTAATACTGCCAGGAACACAGTCTCTTGGCATCCTCTGCAGACAATGATATCAGCAACACACTCTGGGAGCTCAGACCCCTTGCTACAAAAGTTGGGGACTGAGGACCACACCAGCACAGTGCAGTGGTGCAGCTGAGCTCTGCTGTTCCTTGGCACCCAACTCCAGAGGCAGGGAGTGGCTTGAGTGCAAGTCTGTCATATATGAAGAGAATACCCAGCTACACGCTCATGTAAAGGCTAGAAACTCCCTCACCTCAGGGCATAAACCAACCACCAACTTCCTCTATGCACAAGTTATACCATATTTGTTTGTTTTAGGAGTTCTTATACCTTTCCCTCAAGCATCTGGTGTTTGCCTGTCTTAGAGAAAGGATGCCAGGCTAGACAGACAGATCATGGCTTCTTTCTGGTATGGCAATTACTGCATTCCAGCTTGGAAGGGGGAGAACACACTGGGGAAAGCAAGGAATGTTAGATGGCAAGTTCCAATAACACATGGCCCCATTAAACAGCCTTCCCTCCCTGTCTGGCCCTGCACAGTCATGCCAGCACACCAGGAGCACACAGCAGCACAGCTTGGCCCTTTGCACTCTCAAAGAGTCCTGTGTTCCAACGCAGAATTTGGGAACAAAGCTGAGCAGGGCTCAGCCCTCATCCTGGAAGTCCTCACATGTGCAAGAAGCAGGATGTTCCCATGCAAATAAATATGTTACAAAACAAAGGGACAGAGCAGAATTGTGGTCTGCAGCACAAGTTGATACAAAATATAATATTTAAAAACAACAGATCTCACTAGACACCATGGTCCCTTAATATCACGTTGGATCAGTTATTGTCCTATAGGATCTGTGCCTCTAGACCCCCCCCCCAAAAAAGAAAAAAAAAACAACCAGGAAACAAAACTCATCAAAGGTTACCTACAAAACCAATTTGTACAAACTTTGAGTAAGTCAACCCACTTCCAGCAGAATATTAAATAACTGTATTGGTCTATGTACTAAGGGCTTGAGAGAGCATTTATACTTGAAATGGGCATTTGGCAAAGCCGCTTTCTTCCTGCTCTGAAGCCAGAAGGCTCCCAAGCTCCCCAAGACAACTGTAATTTGGGAAATTCAGATCTGCCTTTCTACCTAAAAATTCTTCTCTGTTGACTTTGGCTCTGTACCAGTTTAGCCATCAATTCCAGGTCTCCTGATCTGTGTGTCAGCAGAAATTGCCAGTAGATATCTGTCCAGATTAGCTGCCTGGACACCATCTCACTTGTGGCCTGCTCATGGATACCCTTCTTGAAAGCAGCTGCAGCTGCTGCATTTATCCACGGGAGACTCATTTCCTCAGTGCCCATCTGCTAAAGGGGATGCAGAGCCACACAGACGACACACAAATAACTGACAGGGAAGACCTTACCACACGAAACAATAAAGACCAGGAAACCCAAAGCCTGCAACTGCCTCACGAATTTGTGCTGGTTTTTAAAAGCAGAAGAAGAATGTGGATAAGCAAACAGAGATACGGTTGAACAACTTATCTAAGTTTAGACAAGCGCTATCTAAATAATGCTATTTTATCTTATTACTGTAACAAATACGAGAATTGATTTAATAACCTAATGTTGGTTTTGGACAGTAGAGGTCTGCATCAATGGACCAAGACACTAATTGTATTATCTTATCAAATCAGTGTATAATAATAGAAGTTCTCTATGCATTGATGCAACTAGGTTTAACTCTGCATGAGAAAATAATCCGTGAAAGACAGCAATGAAACAGTATTTAGCAGAAACTCCTTGTGCATAGTTGTTATTTTCTTTCCCTTTCAAAACATTATCTTCAAGGTATCACATGATGAGAAATTTCCTCTATAATCTTTATTGCTTGTTATTTAACCTCCCTGTATGTTTCTGAGAGGTAGTCAATATAATTTTCTAAAATACTTAAGTAAAAGGGAAAGAACTACTGGCGCATATGCAGATCAATTCATTGTAAGCTGACAATAAAGCTTTTTTCATCAAGGTACAAGCAAAATGACTTTGCTGACATTAACTGGCAAGTATTTTGCATTCATATGGTATCTTTCATCTACAGACTTCAAAGCATCTGACAAGAGGCAGGCAGACCTTGTTTCGTCATCCATCCAAGAAAGGAGCTGCAGCACAGAGTGGCAAGGCTTCCCCAGAAGGTAAAATCATTAGCAGAAATCTAAATTAAGTGATTCCCAGTTCTTAAAAATGAACTACTCTGCCCCAGTACAAATTACACGTGCCCCAGAGAGCAGAGCCACCATTCACCCACACCCCTCAGCACTGCTCAGGATTCTTTAAGAATGTAAATTTAATTCATGAGAAACTAAACAAACACAGAACAGAGGAATACTCTTCTACACACAGGGAAATGATGGGGATCTGGAGCCAATACAGATCTGAAGTTCTGTAGTGCTCCAAGGAGGAGCGCTCCTTGAGTGAACCTGCAGAAGCACAGGTTTTCATTCATAGGAGAGGAAGGGAAGTCCTGATACATACTCTAACAAGTGTTTAAATAAACCTATACGGATGAAGATCTCTCCAGAGAAAAATTAGGACTGTAAGAAAGGTTATGGAAGTAAGTTTTAAAATGCCATCTTAGATAGACTAAACCTTCTTTCAGCTCTTCACCTTTTTCATAGAGCTGAAGAATGCTGACTGCCTAGAGCACTCAAATGGCCAACAGAAACTCTTTTTAACATAAATAGGGAAGAAAAATGCCTGCAGAGTGCTATTTTAAAAGAAGCATATGGATTCCTCTAAGTTTGAAAACAGCAAACAAAAAATTATGCCGAGGCAATCTCTGGAGCAAGCAGTCTTTCAGCATTGGTCAAAGAGACTGCAATAGAAATACTTTAAAACCTACTTTCTAGTTATGAGATCTCTCATGACCTGTGGAGGCGGACAATATTAGAGGCCACTAAATCCTGAAGTTTATTTTTCTAAAAGTTTTCACTTCAAATAAAGCTTTGTTTTAAGATGTATGGGGCCAACTGTTAGAGCATTGAGGTCCTGGTTATTAGCCAGCTAGAGCTCATGAATTATGTTTAGTGAGAAGTTTATTGGCTCAGTAAACACCATTCCAGTTCCCCTCACTCCTGAATCGTGGAAGCCAAACCAAGAGATATTCAATGCCATATTACCACTAGCACCAGAGCAACCATTATCTGATTACAGACATTTTATTTTTTGTAAGGAATTTGCTATTGCATCATTTGATACATGGAAGTCTTTAAATTTACCAAGGCAACACACAGAGAGTAAGTAACTGTTTGGTCCTGTTTATCATCTTCTGGAGAATATTTGTTTCCATCTCACAGCTTTCCAAATCCAGGCATTACAGAAATGCTGTCCCTCAAATGCTTTGTAAGGTAGAAGTTTGGCAAGGCATTTTTAACACTAGCAAGGTACCCATGAAGATCTGAAGTGGAGCCAGAGCAGCCTGAGGTGGTGTTGGCGCTACCTGGCCTCACCCCATGTGGGCTGGTACCAGGAACCTGCAGACCAAAATGCAAGGTAGGCATCTCTAGAACAAGCAGGACTGATGAGTAGCTGTGCAAATCCAGAAGCAACTGCTACTTGTGTGGCTGGCTTTGTCCTAGGTTGTAACTGGTTACCTCTCACTGCCATGAGCTAAAGCCCCAAGAACAGAGAGTAAGCAATGATCAGTCAGTGTGCAGTGACTTGTTTATGTGCTTGTTGTTCCAGTTCTCTGGAATAGCTAAGATAGCCAGAAGACTGTACAGGGACTGTGTCAGTCCTCGAGGCAAGGAAAGTTAATTTAGTTGAAGAGTAAGGATGAAAAAAAGAGTGCTATAATAACAGTAGCCTATTCTGGCAGCAAAGTAAACTGTAACTGAAGGAGTTTAGGTTCTCCTCCCAATTCTCTACATCTGTCACACCATCTCGGCCAAATAATGCATCTGTTTGTGTCTCTGCTTCCTCTCTCCCCTTTAGCTGTACTATCTACTATTATCTTCTATTACTATCACTATTATCTACCATCTACTACCATCTACTATTTAGACTGGAACATTCTTCAGGGAAGAGATTGTGCTGTCACTGGTACAGCCCAGTGACAGCCTTAGGGTTCTGCAGTCCCTAAGCCAAACATAGTCCAATTTACATAACACCAACTATGAAATCATGTATTCTCATGTAAATGCTTCTTCTGATGTCCTGAATCTGGCCATATGACAATGAAGAAACTTGGCAGTACATATCCTTAACATCCAACCTATCCCACAAGGATGTGTCATCACACAGAAGCACCGCTGGGGAACAGGCAGAGTTAAAATCTTTCCACCCCAGTAGTGGTGAAAGACAAGATACCCTTCTCTTTAAATTTAACCCTCTCCCTTCCAAAGAATGCCTGGAATTTGTACTATTTCCCAGCAGAGAGTAGAAGGCAAAGACTTGGCATGGGGCAAGACAGATAAGAGCAGTTGCCTTCTCTAGGTTTTGTTAACTCTGCATAATTGCTTAGTGCATGTGATGGTTAGAGAGAGACACATCTGCCAGAGACAGACTACAAATCACTAGGATGATTCCAAGCAAACAACATCTAGTTTACAATGTGGTTGTGGTATATAAAACACCTCTGTAAAACTACAGTATAATTCAACCGCTGCAGTTTCATTTACAAAGCAAGGATACAGTTTTCCCTCTCAAAGACTGGCATTTAGGATCACTCTGACATTGAATAAAGTCTTGGTGGTCCTCTCGGGCACAGGGTGAAGGTTGATTGTTGTTGGAAGTTTCTCTAAGCAAGCCACATTTAAATACCATGTTTTGCAAAAGGGCCCATATTGCCTTGCCTGTGAATTCAGGTTCCTTTACCAGTTTAGAATCTGGGTCAAAGCAATTTGCTTACATTTGGAGTCCTTTTCCAAAATTAATGGTGCGTGGTATTTGGAGTTGCAGATACAAGACAACCGGATACTCTGCTATTATCTGCTCTGCATCATGCATCTACCATCTACAGTTTTCCTGCTAATCTTTGTTCACATGGACAGCCCACTCCCGCAGCAGTTGCACACTCAGCATCCTAATGATATTATTCTTGGCCATCCTGTTAAACTCACAGTGTAAGGTAGATGCACAGGAGTGAGCCCTGCTGGATTCTCAGCAGTTTTTAGATGGCTCCAGATTACAGCTGGCCATGAGTGGAAGTTTTCATAAGCAGTAATGAAGTTCAGAGCTTTTCTATTCAAATAGGACATTGACTACTGCTGTCTCTATCCCTTTCACTTCTGTGGTGATAATTAGGTTACCCAATGTACTGGGCTCACATCAGACCACTTGGAAGATCCAGTTAGTGCTACATTCAGCTGCCAAATTGTTTAGCTAAATTTCACACAGGGATCACACACAACAACGGTGACAGTTGATGTTTGTTTCATTTTGCCATTCAAGGAGGTACTTTTGGATTACTAATTTCTTTTATGACTTGGGTGCTGGCTGGTTCAGAGATTATTTTGTTGTATCCTGACAGGCAGTTGTTAGCTGGACCCTAAGCCCTCAGCACACAGAGAGAGATTTAAAATATCTCTGATCTGGAAATCTGGGCGGCATATCTGCTCAGGAGTCCCACCCAGAGTAAGGATCCTGCCCATGTTTATTTCAGTGTTCTTGAAAGAGGAAGGACTGAAAGAAAGGGAATAAGAAAGAATCCCAAAACCACAACACAAATTTGCCACTTAAACTTACTGACAGACCTGCAAAATACAAACAGTAACAGAGAATTATGGTATTCACACTTTCTCATAGTACTATTCCAGGTATAATATATAATGTTTCCTTAATACAAACCACTTTGGAGTAACAATCAATGAAATACATTAAAGTACAATAAAAATACTGGGGTTAGGATAAAAATGTGGTTCAGACCTATAGGCTTGTAAAGAAAAAGTCAGCAGAGTCTTACTCCTCTTGTAGGTAAATTCTGAAGTTTCATCCCCTTGTTCACAAGCCAGGCAGAATAAAAATATCCACCTACACTAAACCAAAGGGAGCCACTCGTAACCCAGACACAACCACAACAGACATTCTCGACAGTCCTTGGCTTAATAGAACACTGCTTTGTGGTTATACCCACCACTAGGATTTCATCTTGCAAGTTCTAGCACGTTTAATTTATCCCAGGTCATACATCAAACATAATATTAAAATTTAAGATGGCATTTGAGATTCAGACTTTCTTTTTCAGTTTGAGTAGAGAGAACACAGTTGGGACTGTGGGTGCACAAGCATATTAATACATAAACACAAACCTGCAGCCATCACTCAAGAAAAACAATTGGTCTTTAAGAGGGGAAAAAAGTTGTAAAAAGAATCAATTCCATTAAATAGCTCTATAAATCAATTCCACCAAAAATCAATGGGAAACTACATCCACCATGTGCCAAGTAACTCCCACACATCAGGTGCAACTGTCCGTGACAGCAGCCACGCAGCAGCTCTGCCTGCCAGGAATTCAGGCAGCCAAGGGTTGAAGCAAGAACCCCAGCATTGCCCATGCTGCCCTCCTGAGTGCCCCAGCATTGCCCACACTGCTGTTCTGAGAGCCCTGGCACTGCCCAAGCTGCCCTCCCACTCCTGCCATGGTGCCTTAGCCCTGCTTGCTCAGGGGGAGCTGCAGCTGAGGTCTCCGGGAAAGCAGCTGCTCCCTGCCAAAGCCTGCACATCTGTTCATGGAGCCCATGCTGGGACCAGCCCTGCACTCACAGAGCCACGTAGCCCCCACCTCCACACACCATGGTGGCAGTCCCACCTAAAAATCAGTGGAGGAAAGCTCACGTTTCTTGTTAGAGCCAGGCATCTTACATGCCCGAGTCTGAATTGAAGCCTGACTTCAGGATTTTCCAGCAGATTTTGTGCCAGATCAAGCATCCCTACAGGGGAGCTGACTTAGGCACAGATATGGGGAAGGTGGGAGAGGAACATTAAGGATGTGGGGCCCACAAGCCAGCAGCATGCAGTAAGTCACATACTGCTTAGACAAATTACTTGTTTAAGCACCAGTTCAGGAGTTCCACACTGTGTCAGTCTTGCTAGTTCAGTGACTCCCGCAGTGGCTGTGCCAGGCCACTGCCCTCTCACTTTCAAAGTGCAGCTCAGTTGCATTTTCACATTTATAGGTGGTGGGTGCCCCTTCAATGACTGGGGAAACCCTTGGGGCTTTCATTTTGTGCTGGCAGCTCTCAAATGACTTTAGAAACAAAACCCCTGGGGCTTTTGTTCTGTGTGGCAGAGCAGAGAGGGCATGGAAGATTCTGGCTTTGTTAAAACCTGTAGAAAAATTCATGTCCCGTGTCTTCCCCTTCATGTGCTTCACATGTGCTGTCATGTCTCTGGGCCATTAGAGACACACTGTTCAAGAAATTCAGACCTAGCATTTTTGCAATAGAAAAACTTGATGAGTTGGCCTCTGCTATTCAGCACTAAGTACCAAAACCCATTTTTTCCTGTTGTAACTGAATGTCAAGTGTACCTTGACAGCTACTGCACACTCATGTCTGACTATACATGTATATATTTTAAACAGAGAAAGAATGCACATATGTGTATAAGAAATAATGAACAATTTAATGAGAGGGCACAGGACTGTCCCTGGCAGGGAACGAAACTATCTACTGCATCTCTCCAAGGCTCTGTGATCCAGCTGCAGGAGGGATATGATCTCCAAATTGCATTTTTGATCCTGGGCCTGATCTTAGCAATCAGCACCCTCAGCTTACTAATTTCAGTGGGATTTGAGAGCATTTGATATCAAACCTTCCATCAGTCACAAGTTTCCCCTAGATGTAAGGACATTCAGTTCTAGAAAGCAAGACTTTGACATAGGCTGGAGGTTTGATGTCAAGAGTAAGTGGGAATTGTACAATCAGGAGCTTCAATCTAACCACTGGTATTTGGCAAGACAAAGCAGCAATACATTAAAGTCTGTCTCTTTTGAATTATTCCTTAAAACTCTGTCATATGATTCTTCTGCTCCAGAAGAATTAATCAATTATTAAAATGTCTAATACTAAGGGAAGCTGAAGGCCATTGTCAATAGAACAGCCAGATTTTCCTGCAATTAACAGTGGAAATTCCTCATTTTCCCTGTTCCTAAATGCATCTGCGTTGATACTTCATTTACTAGGATTACAGTTTCATACAAGTCAGGAAAAAATATTTGTGGCAAGTAGCCTTGAAGTATTATAATAAGGAAGAGCATTTGCAGAGAGTTTTGAAAGGCAGGTCCTGTTCTAAAGAGAATCTCCGTGCACAAACAGATGCTACAGCAACACTTGCCTGGATGTAACTTGCAACTATTTTGGTGGCTCTCTGAAGTTCTGCAGTAGCTTACAGTGAAGAAATTGTATTTATGAAGGACAGCCCAAAGCACAATGTAAAATTTGTGTGGAAGGAGACAGAGAAAACAGATAGGAATAAACACAGCCCAGGGAACAAGGAGATTACAGTGATGCAGCAAATATGTAGGAATGGTTGGGAAAAACAAGTATATGCACAACTGGGGAAGAAGAAAAGAATCCCACAGGTTAGATAAACAAAGCATAAATTTCAATAAGCAGGCACAATGGACTAGGAGGTAATGCCAGCATAGGAATCTGAAGTGTCAACTTATATTTAAAGACTATCATAGTTAAAATCATAAGCCAAATTGCATAATAGGCAAATGAGATTAATTGAAAGATTAAGCTATGAAAATTGACTCAGAGAGAGGATTGTAAGGATCTTTTATTTTTAAATCCTGCTCCTGAACTCTTTTTTACTCAAAGAAAAAAAAAATCTTAAATCCCATTTCCTGCCAGTATAGGGCTAAAATGTTAACACCGTATTTCATAACAGTTAACGTGAAATAGGATTACAGTGCTGACTTGTTCTTGAAGAGCAAATACACTCTACAAACTAGATTGGGAAGGAGGTAGATTTCTTTATGACAAATCTGCTGACAAGAAGCAGGACAGAGAAAACATATTTTTCTCTATGACTTCTGGGGATGAACAGAATTTAAAAGTCTGTTGTCCTCAGTAGCATTGATGTACTCTTCCACTTGGGACTTTTTTTGGTTCAGTTATTCACTATAGAGACTGACTTACTCTGAATGACCATGCTTTTTTTTCCTACTCAGATGAAGTGCTTACACTCTTTTCAATGAAAGCAAAAGAAATGCCTTGTTAACCTTAAGTTTAAAATAAGCCAGAAAGATCTTACGAAGAAGATCCAATGACCCATCAGAAAGAATAACTTCTTAAAACCAGCCAGGCAACTGCCTCCTAAGAAAAATAAAGATTCAAACCCCTACCCAAGCAGACTTGCCAGCCAGAGCCTTCTCTGACACTGCAGTCTATCTGGGACTTCCCTGTGTCAGAGCCTTTTACACGGAGAGCACTTAGGCAGCGAGTGTGTCACACATCCAGCGAGGCTCGTAATATCTTGCCTGTTTTCTCTTAAGTCTCTGAACTGTGACCTCAAAGCAAATGAATCTGAGAAGAAAATACATTAATCAGGCATTCACTCAGTCAGGCTCTGGGTTTTTAAAGCAGGGATCTGAATCAGCTATATCGCCTCCCACTTCTTTCCTGATACAATTAGTCAGCATCTGCCGGGGTAGCCAACCCGCTGCCTCTCAGAGGGGGGGACAAGCAGCTGCAACTCCCTTGCCCACTGCTACTTCCAAGCAGGCTGCAGAACCACGGAGAACAGCTTCTGAATTCCAGCTGGTGAAGGTTAGCATCCCTTCCCTGCACTCAGGAGAATGAGAGGAGCTGAGAACAGCTTACCACTTACAGCCTCTTTGATTCCCTGCTCCAGCCCAAGTGCAGGTTCAGACGTGTCCCAGCCACACCTCTCCCACCTTGGGCCAAGGCCATGCCAGCTCCACACACCTGTTGGAGGCTTCCCCACATTTTAAGGGAATCCCCAGAAGGGGATTTGCAGGTGCTCCTCTCCCTTCAAAGAGCACAGGCAACAAATCATCCTGGGAAATTGGACCCATAGCATTCAATGTGGCCCTCTGACCTTTTCCAAAATGTTCTCAGCCCACCAGGCTGGCAGGATTGAACTTTATAGCTAAGTGTTTTGAAAGAAGCATGTGCTTTTAAAATCCAGTTGAATTTTTGCTAGGGGAACTTTACAAAGGCATCATTAGTGTATCCACAGGAGTTTTGCAATTTCAGGTTACAGGTGATTACAGCAAATAAACAGGCATGCAAGTCAGGGTCGGAAGTGGGCTTCTACTTAGAGCCTCCCTCACCAGGCACTTGGAAAATAAATAAACCCCCCAGGCAGTTCTGTTTTACCCAACAGCTTTAAGGTTCCAGCCCCACTCCTAGGGCTGGATTGTGCAAGCTCTTACTCCAGCAGTCACACCGAGTTCAAGCAAAGTGCCTGAGTAAGCATTTGCAGAATCTGACCCCCCCAGCCAGTTATCTATACAGCACCTATTTGGGCCTTGCACTGCAAGCTCTTTAGCTGGGGACATTGTCTGGAAGTATATTGTCAACTGCAATGGGCTTTATCTCCATTTATAGCATTAAATCTAATTTTCACAAGTGCAGCGTTAGCCTTACAATGACATCTATTAAAGACATTTTCCCCTAAAGACTATGATCTGACCAACAACCAGTTTGCACTGTTCCTATTTTTATTTTATTACAAAACGACCATGTTCATATTATCTTTCCACTTCTCTAATTTCAAGCATTTTCTTAAAATACAGTACAACAGGCACTGAATTACAGAAATCCCACACCCTGGCATTACATGGACTTCACCTGAGATGCTGCCATCCTTCCTTCCCAGAAGATTTACAAAACAGGGAAGTTAAAATTAAAGCAACAAACTTGACTGGTTAGTCTCCAGTAATGTGTAAGTTTAGCAGAGGCTTGTTTTCTCTGTGCCATCAGAAGCATTCTTGATGGGCACCCAGCCCCTTTCCCCCTGCCCTGACACAGAGGAGGCAAGGGACAGCAGCCTGGCACAGCATGGAGCAGTTCTTTTCCCACTTATGGGAAAAAAAATTGCAACTTCCCCCTGAAATGTTGCATCCTGCATGCCTCGAAGGACAGCTGCTACCTTCTCACTTAGAAAAATGTGACCCCAGCCAGTCAATCTACGGCACTAATGCTGTCAGATACCCTCCCACTCACCACTTTTGATGGTCAAAGCCATTGAAATGCATTGACTTCCCCTCCACCTCAAAAGGGCATGTGCTTTGCTTTTGATCCAGGAAGTTTTAGGGAGGGTGCTTTGGGTTTTTCAGTTTTTGGTGAGGGTACAACCCAAGCTGTTTTAGATAAACACAGAGGTAACAGGAGTCCATGTGTAACCACAGAGGAAGCGAGCACAAATAGGCAAATGTTCTGAATAATGGCAGCACAGATGCACATGGAAACTTGCTTGAACTCACCTGGACTCCTTTCCCCCTTTCTTGTCCAACCAGTTGAAGGACAGGGAACATCCCAGGCCTATGGCATATGGCATTAGATGCTCTGGGCATTAGGTAGAAAACTGATAAGTCTATTGAAATGGAACAGTTGGTATCATATAGCACAAGTCCCACTTCATATGAACTCTCAAAATTTGGAAAGGAGAAGAAGGTTTTATTTATTACAAGTGAAACAGAGAAACTGAGGTGCATAATCAGTCGTTTGCCTCTAATGGGAGTGGAAGCTGGTTTGCTGGGCTATGGCTGTGGCTTCTGTTCCGTTAAGGAAGAACTCTTCTGCAGCTTTCAGAAAGCCATATAAACATCTCAGAAAAGGTTACATGAATATGCCAGAGACACAACTGTAAGTCACAGATTACTAATTATGAAAGCATTGTGAGATCTTTGAGTTGAAAGGATGTCTTTTCTGGATAGGTAGATATTTTAATTCCATACTCCAATGATCAGTGTTTCATCAGGACACTTAACATATATTTTCCTTCCATGACTGTCCTCTATGGTTAGTTACACCTCCATGCATGATTTCAAGTACTACAGCTCTATCAAAAGTACTAGGTTTCTCTGCATTTGGTTCCACTTACAAAATTCTGAATTATTAGTACAGCATTCAGCTTGAAATCGTCTTGCACAACTAAGGTACAATATTAGAAAGTAACAGTTACTATTGTTATTTTCTGTTCATTAAATGCTAATGGAAATTCAGCCCATCTTCAAAATACCATAGCTTTACAGAGGCAGAGGTGAAGAGGTACAGACACATGAAATTATTTTTCCAGATTCAAACAACCTATCCATGGCAGACAAATTCTCATACTCAGCTCTGTTTTAGCCACCAAAATAGAGGTCAGGATGAAGTTGATGGTCCTCTCTCCGGACTGAGGTCACTTTTTCCCTCACTCAGGAGCTGAGGAATATCAATACAACAATTAAACCCATCACCTTACAAGCAGCAACCAGAAACTGGGAGACCCAGCCTGACTGGAATAAACCAGCTGACTACAGCTGCTAAAAAGAGGTCCACACTTGGGCAAATACTCAAGACATTCCTTCTCCAAGGCACCACCCATAATAACAGGCCAACAGTCTCAAACACCTCTGCATTTGGATGGATATGCAGAACCGCATACATTAAACTGCTTTTCTTGGAGTTCATTTAAGAATGCTGCCAGCTTGTAAACAGCAGAGTCAGTTTTGCTGCCAACACAATTTCTACCTAGAGCAAACGGAAGTGCTTTTCCAAGAATTTCCAAGACTGTTGCATCACACCGTGCACTGGCATTGCACCATGCAACCCGGGGAGGGAAGACACAAAAATACAAGCTGCTGCTTGGTGCATCCTGAAGGGGATTATGTAGAGGCATTTACTTATTTTCAGGAAGAGACAGACAGTGCAGAACAGACCTTCCAAAAACTCCCAGAGCTCACTGCAGGGGAATGTAGTCTCATTAATACTTCCAGTACTGTAGCAAAAAGAGAGTAATTTTTATAGCTGGCATGTTTCAATTTTCATTACAATTTTGAAAGCCTTGTTAGATAAGGTACAGTGGAGACTAAGAAATGTAGCATTCCTGAAGGACTAGAGAGACTTCTCTAGCCTCCCTCCCCCGTCATGGGTTTTGCATAATCCTAAAGCATTAGTCCTTTACCATTTTGAAGCTTTATTAGAATTATGTGTATGATGACAGCATTTACAGAGTGTTGCTAAGGTCAGGGTCCCATTATGCAAACTTTTAAATATGATGAGCATTTATAAGATAAATACACAAAACAAACCAAGGACATGGTATTCTCCATGCTTTAAAGACGAAGAAAACTGAACTTGCTTAACTTCCTTCATGACCATAGCATGGAAAGTTTAAATCAGAGATGGAAGCAGAGTTCCTTGGACCACAAGGTCACCCAAAAGAATTAAATGTGGGCAAATATTCAACCACTGCATCAATTAATAAAAGCAAATGCTTATAACCAAGCTTTCTGGGTAAAACTTTTCAAGTCATAATTTACATTACTTTTAAAAAACACTCAGCCAAACATGACTCTGCTGACATCTGAAGAATTTCTATGGTTCTAGCTATGTACACTTCATAGCTATGCATACAAATTTATAATTTTTAGTGGATTCCTTCCCATCTACAACTTTGGTAGATATTTTCCCTGCCTAGAAGGACATCCATGTTTTTCTTTGAAGACTGGGCATAATCATGTCATTAATGTCACATTATCAAAGAACATTTGAGCTGCCTAGAAAAGAACAAAGAGCTTTTTTCAAGGACTTCAGGAGTTTGATGCAAAAAGTTCCACATGAGGACTCTTCTGGATACTTTATAAGGGTAAACAGAAACGAGGAATAACAAAGCACCTCACCCTTCCAGGGATAGGGGAAACAACATTAAATAAAAATAGCACAAGTTTAAGTCTCACTCTACACTGTCATAATTTCAAACCTTCTTTCAAACAGGTCTTGTTTTAAAAAAACATTATTCAATTGTATGTCTTTCCTAGTGAAGTTTTGAGGACAATTTGTCCCTCCACAGAAAAAGCCATTACTTTACTGCTCTATCCACTCTGGGCAGTTAACTAACCCTTCGTACCAGGAGCCTCTTGCAAAGGGACAGAGAGGCTGATTTTTTTCAGTTTAGTTCAATAACCTCTTCTTTCAGACTGCAGAAAGCAACTGAGATTTGAGGAGGGGCAGAAGAACAGGAAAGCTGACTTACCTCCAAATGAAAACTAGGTGTTAGAAACTAGTATCTGCTAGTTCCAAACTCCGAAAAGAGCAACAAAAATAGAAAATAAGCAGTTCACTTTTGCTCAAATAACACTTCCTTTGCTTTGCATTTAAATTGGAGCTGAATAAAAATCACAGAATAAGTCACACAAGAAGGGACCTCAGGAGGTCATCAGAAAGTATTTTGATCAGAAAGTATTTTTATAAGAAAATATTTTACAAATATTTTTATTTAACACTTCAAAATCTTCAAGTTTAACATTTCATTTAATTTAATGCTATATAAGAAGTTTATTGAGTCACTTCTCAGAAACAATAACATAGTAAATTAATTTTGTTTCTGATTTGCATGTTGAATCATAGCCTGAATGTGTGAACCCTGTCCTTCTGCTTAACACGAAATTTACTTTAAAGTTATTTTAGTTGCACATCAACATGTTTTAATAGGTACAGACCAGCAAGATCCAGTCTTTCTGCTGGAGAGTAGCTACCACATAGACAAACAAGCAAGCTTTAAAATAAGGTTTCTTGTTGGCTGATTTCAATTCTCAGTTAAAACTGGCAATGCAAATTACTCTATTCTGTTTTTTATTGAACAAGAGAAAAGATTTCCAAACTGTCAAACTGGCCAGTGGCATCTTGACAGCACATGGAAATGCAGTAAGTGCATGGCAGTGTCTACTGTCCCTACATGGCAGTGTCTTTATGTGACTCCTAGAAAACTGAATCCCCTCACTGAATGGCTCTTTATACAACAGGAAATGAGCACACATTTAGGGGAAGGAATCTGCTGTACACCCCTGTCATCTTAAACAGGTCCAGGAATGAATGGGACTAGCCCAGCATGAAGAGCAGTCAGGTTGTTTACCACGAGGCCTCTCCCCAGTCACTCCATCGTGTATCTCTTTTTACACTCATGGCAAAGGACTGATTTGAAGACAATTTTATCTTGCAGTGTTTGGTTCAGTGGGGGAAGGGTGTGGATAGGGCAAACTGATATATTATGGAAAGCCATCCCCTCTTCTTTTACCCAGGGGACTGAAGGACAGCAAATGCCTCAGGCCAGCGTACTGACATGAAATGTTTCCTGCCTCCCATCCAGAACCTAGGTGAGGACAACACTGACACGTTTTTCCATCTAGTATCTAAAGCTGGAACAACAAGAGGGGGTTGTTCCTAACTCCTGCACAGATCTCTCAGAACACCTAGCAACAGAAGCAAGAAGTTTGCCCTGTTTTCAGGGACGCTTTTACTGGGAGGGCTCCTTGGTGACTGTTTTGAACAGGAAACCAATCCCTGCACTTCTTTAAACTCTTTTTACTGCCAGCTGAAGACTCAGACCCTTCTCCCAGCTTAGCTGTCAGTGCATGTCTTCTGGCAGTTTCTGCAGGACAACTCAGTTTGTCTTTTCTCCATTAGAGAGAGTAAGTGAAGGAGCTTCCTACAATTGGTCCATTTCCAAACGCCCGCTTAAGGTTTTCAGTTTAAAAGATCACTCTTTAGCCCCTTCAAATCCGCAGGGTGCACATCCGAAAATGTGATATAATACATATGTAATCCTGGATAAACTACATTCCCCACCCCCTTCCATTAAGTAAAATCAGTAACTAGAATCCCTGTTTAGGATTTGTGATTACAAGGATCACCGTCCACCTTACCCTGGTCAAACAATACGGGCTCTAGGAAAGCATGAGAGCCATCATTTCAATAACGCAAAACCCTGTTGCTTCCACTCCAGAACAGCTGACTTGAAGTGCATGCTAGACTGTGCTTATTAACAAAATGAGAAATCTGATACATAGAAAGAAAACACTATGTGAGGATTAATCCTGGATTGCAGTTTGTGGCCAGCACTGGGCCATCATCCAAACACAGATGAAAAAGAACAGAATTTCTCCCACCTGTCACTTACAGCAGGTACAGCTACTGCTGTGTTGTAGCCTCATCCTTTACATCTATTGTAACAACTCATTTTGTATCAGCTTAAAATTCAAGATTGACCTTACTGTTTCATTTCTTCCTTGTTTTGTGGGAGCCAGCACTGGAGGGTGAATTTTCTTTCCAGGAATTACAAACAAGCGTGAGTAACTTACAAGTTTGGACAGCTAGCACAATACACGTATGCTTCAAGGAAAGAAACCCAGCTTAAAACTAGCATCCAGTGGGAACCTGAAGATGCTAACTGAACAAGAAAATACAACTCTCAGGAATATCTTTTTAACATTGTCCTACTGCTTTTGAGAGAAGTAAGCACACTGTCACTGCTGATTGTAAAGAACAAACCAATGCAGTTTCTTTGCCAATGAGCTACTGCACAGCAGAGTGAAATCCCTCTTGCAATGCATTGTCCTTGCTCCCGATAGTACAGCAAGACAAAAACCAATATAAGAAGGCCTAATGGCTCAGTCACTGGTGTTCAATACACACCAAACCAAAGAAGTCACCTTTAGTTTTTTAAAATATATTCTCCCGCTTATGGTTGGGTTGACACTCTGTTGTTACAATGCCACAGCTGAGCCCTGTTAATTTTTCTCCAAGCCCAGCAGGGAAGGCATTTCTGCTGATGCTGAAATGGGCCCTTCCCATTGAGCTTCGCCTGTCACAATACAGCCAATATAATGGCTATGGCACAAATGTGATTCTGCTTTCTTCCACTCCAACACCACATTTGCTGCAGTACTGAAATGTCACTTTGTGGCAATATTCTTCCCTGGCTGTTGGCAGAAGCCGCAGTGTTGTTCATGCACTTTATCAGTCAGATTTGGTTAGGGTATGGGAAACTTGGTTTTCTGTAGAGAAAACATGGCAACCTCTTCCTACTAATACCTCTGGCTGTCAAGCTGTGATATGTTCATCAGACTGCATGACAGGGTTAAATGCTGCAGTCAGCACAAACAGTTCTGATAGGAAGGCAAATGCACCTCGGTTTTCAAACATCATCCCATTTCCCTACATCTATCATCAAAGAAGGCAGCAGGAGCTCAAAGAATAGCCACATACTATTTTCTGCAAGGTCAGAGGAATGCATAACATACACTTTATGTTTGGCAGCTCTTAATTACTATGGGCTGTAAAGATGCTAGAAAACGACAACGCTCATTGCAAGATCTGCTGTTCACAACTTCAAATTTCATGCTGTGACCACCAATTTTGGGCTGTGGTGGCTGTTTTAGAGAGTTTAAATCCATTACACAGCCAAACTGCTTAGCATTATGTTGTTTTCCAGTTATTTTAAACAACTAATCAACATAAATTGAACATGTACCCTTCTGGAACAAGGCCTCTCACCTTCTCTTTCTCTCCTCTCTCCCCCCACCCCTTGTCACACGTCGGCTTCTGCCAAACAATTCAGCACTGACACTACAGCGCATCACGTGATACCAAGTGCTTCAAGCATCTTGCAATACTTATTACTATCTACACATCCATAAGTCATTCCACCCAGAAACGTATGTGAATAGTAACGTGAGCTATTTCCTTATGCATTAAAGATTTAGAGCTCTCCCAGATCCTTGGAAGAAGCTTGTCCCCACAAATACTGAAAAACCATCCCTTTTATGTGTGTGTCTCATCTGCATTTCACGTAGATTAGGAAGCATGACATAAGGAAAACCTGCCATATCCTCATACTCTCCCATTACTCCTGCTTATGCTCCTGCGGCCACACAAGTCTGTCATTATTAAGCAATGGATTTTAGATGTCAAAGAACAAGGCACTTACACAGGGTATCCTTAACCCATGTTAGAATGGAAAGTAACAAATGTAAGAGGTTGCTTATTCTTAATGCTGATCTCCTCCAGAGCTAAAATGATATGTCAGTAGCAGGTGTCAAATTTGAAGACCCCCCCTCCCCTCCTTTTTTTTTTTTTTTTTTCCTTAAATAAATATAACAAAGGGCACACAGATTTGACCTAATGGGTCAACCATCAAAAGTTAAACTGATTTAAATAATTAGACCTAGAATGTCAGGCACCACTGCAAATAATTGCTCCTAATGCTTTTAGGATTAGATTGCTAATGAAAAGGCGCAAAAAGGAGGCCATTTGCAGTTGTGGAAATAAGTCAATTTTCTTTCCATATGTCATTTTCCTCATGTAGATTTGCTGTGAAGTCTTAAGGAGTCATTTACAGCTTTCTCTCCAGAGCCGCTATAGTATATACAATAGTTCTGAGTAATACAAAATAGCAATAAGTCATCTTGAAATATTAGTTGTTTATACACTGTATTTATCAAGCATAGCAAACATCTGTTCATAGTTCTGACATTTTCCAATGAAAGTGACTATTGCATATTGTTTCCCCTTAATTTCTGGAAAAACATGGGAGCTATTCAAATAAAACAGCATTCCGCAACAAATTTAAACCAGTTTTGGTCAAAGGACAGTTCATTAGCAGAATGTAATTCTGATGCTCTTAACTGGTTTCTGGCTGCTCTCTCAGATTTATTCTAACAACTAAGTAATACCCTGAGTGATTTCAGTAACCGTCTGCTAAAACACTGGGTTCCATATATAATTCATTAATTCTGTGTAAAGGTGTGTATACCTCCTCCCCACTCACAGATTCGAACGCCAAGTTACCCGTCTCTGGAAGCGCTCAGGCCACCCGAGTTCTCAAAGGTTGCGGATTTCGCAGCAGAAAGATTCGAGTGCCCAGGCCCCGTGTGTACATACGCGTTCCCCGGGCGGCGGCGGGGCCGGGCGCGGTGTCCGGCGGCCGCGGAGCCCCCGGGAGGAGCGCGGCTGGCGGCCCCGATAACGGGGGGCGCGCCGAGAGCCGCCCGCCGCCGCCGTGCCCACTTCCACCTGGGACCCGGCCAAGGAGAAGTCAATAATTGACTTCCCCGTCGGCTCTCGCCCCGTACCAAGGGGGCCGGGCACGGGCTGGGCACCGCGGGGCTCCCCGGGCCGCGCACCGCGCAGGGGGCCGGCACGCAGCCTCCCCCGCCCCCACTCCCCCCGCCGGCTTTGCTTTGCTTTTAAATGCAACCAGAAAAACACAAAAAGCCCGGCTCCCCACGCCGCCGAGCTGGCACCGGCACCGGCGCGCCGGGAGATGCAGAGCCCGGTCCGGCTCCGCGGCGCCGTGCTCCCGGGAGCGGGCAGCCGCGGGCAGTAACCAGCCCTCTCGGTTCCCTCAATTGCGATGTCGAGCGCCTCGGCAATAATATTGCCAGCCTGGACGTACAATTTTTTTTTTTTTTTTTTTTTTTTTAACCGGGTGGACAGCTCTACGCTGGCTAGCGCGGCTGGGGAACGTGCATTTCCTGCGGGGCACAAAGCCGGCGGGCAGGGTCCGGGGAGCCCCTGGCCGCGGGAGGGTGCGCGATCCTGCTCCGTCCATTGCGTCCGAGATGGGGCCGTAACAAAAGCCAGAGACCCGCAGCGACGGGCAGAGCGAGCCGAGCCGGCGGGTCCTTCCCTCCGCGATCCCGAGCAGCTGAGGGGGGCGGCGGGGAAGGGGGGAGCCAGGGCAAAAGTTCACCGCGGTCCCGGTAGGGCAGGGGGTGCTCGGTGGGGCTGGGGCCGGCGCTGGGGTTGGGGGATGCCGGCCTGGCTCGTCGCCTCGCAGCCCGGCGGATGGACCGCGGGGGGCGGGAAGGAGGCGATGCAAGTCCCGGGAGCCCCTTTCCTGCCCTCTCCTCCACAATGCGGCCAGATCACCGACAAAAACACGCCCCCCGGCACCCCGGGGCTCCGCTCCCTCCTTTCGGGGAAAAAATAAAATCAAATAAAATACAATACGGCTCACTTGAAGGGACGAGTGGGGATGGGGAGCAGGCGGCTGCTCCGGGGCTGCCTGCGCGCCCCGCCGGTCAGCCCCACGCCGGCCGGCCCCGGCGGGCAGCAGCTGCGGCCCCCCGCCCCGACCCCACTGCCGCCGAGGAAGGGGCAGCGCACACCCGTGCGCACACACACAAATGGCACGGGAGGAGGGGAAAGTTTCCAGCCGCTTCAACCAAATAACCAACATTTGCAAGCTCCACACAGGCACGGTGGCCAGCACACCGATGCACGCCCCGGCCCCCGAAGAAACGGGGCAGCGCGCCCGGAGAGCGAGGGGAGGGGGCCCGGAGCACGGAGAGAGGGGGGCAAGAGCAGAGAAACCATCTCGGTTTTTTTCAATAGAAGTACCGCCGGTGCCGGGCACGGCTGATGCAGGGCAGGGAACAAGGGGACACCCCCGCCACCCCGGCGACTCTCCCGAGCGGACCCGTGCAGATGGGCAAATCACCGGGGCTGCAAATAAAGAGCGGGGGAGAGGGGCTGGGCTGCACCGCGGAGCCCGGCAGCGCCCGGCCGCCCCGCGGGACCCGCGCCCCCGCCCGCGCCCCGCGCCGCGTTACCTTCTTATTGCATCTGGAGCAGCAGCTTTTCTTCCCCTTCCCCTCTCCTCCTCTCCCTCTCCTGTCCTCTCGGTTTATACCAGCCTGTTCCTCATCTCACAGCCTTCCTCCCAGCGCCATCTTGCAAGCTTGTGACGTTGGGAGCCGCTCACCCCTGACCCACATTTGAATAGAAGCCAAAATGAAAAAAAGAAGAGGAGAGAGCGAGGGAGAGAGGAGAGAAAGAGGGCAAAGAAGAAGAAGAAAGAGCGGAACAAGGAGAGGCAGGGAAAGCAGCAGCTAAGCAAGTGCTGTGCCAGTGTGGAACAGCATCGGCTCTGCTCCCTTGCCAGCTAGTTTAGTAATAAGCAATTTCCTGCTTTTGCAATAAATGTTGCGGCGGCGGGGCTGGGAAAGGGACGGGGATCTGAGTAATTCCCACCGAGGGACCAGGGCTTCCCCCACCCCGAGCCGGCCCCCCTTCCCTGCCACCCACACCCCGAAACCCAGCCCGGAGCCTGACCACTGCCTCTCGGCAACCCAAATACTGCTGCTCCCTCCCAGGTTTTGAGCAATGAAAAACGCATTTATTAAGAGTATTTCTCAAATCACTGATGAGCTCTTAAGTGTGTGTTAAGAGAAATTATATAGATTATAGCTTGTACATGTGTTGGAATCTGAAATGAGTTTTACCCACAAATTTAGGAAACATCACGCATAGCACTATTTGCATATTAGTATTTGTCGCTCATATCTGTGTGTTAAGGACTGTCACTGCATTTTGCATCATTCAGGGCACAGATACAGACATGGCCTTTGCACCCACAGAAGATGAAGTTTTGGTTTGTGCATTTCATTTTTAGTTATTTACCTATGGAAGTATATTGGAGGGAAAAGTTATTTGTGTTATGCATCCCTGGTCCTGCAACATTTCCATGCACACTTAACTTAAAGCACATCAGTGACCACTGAGTAAGAAGAGCTACTCAAATGCTTACACTAAGAGTGTACCCAGCCTGAAAAATCAACCTATTACTTTGTAAAATGTTCACTTAATGTTTTACATCTTAATCTTACTGACTATTGCCACAAAGTACAAATGAGCAGAAATCTGAATTACCCCTCTCTCCTTTCCATAGCTAAATAATCTGTAATAACAGGAGAAATGCACATAAATGTTTTTATTGTAATCATGCACAGGAGTACTTCCACTATCCCATGTGGGAATCACTGTATCAGCTCCAAGTATGAGATGATATTTCCTTTCCTTCTGTGTCCTCACAGCCACCCATAACCAAAATTCTCTGTAGCCTGAGCAAGGCGATTCATTAGTGAAGCTAAGCCTACATTTAACACATGTCTAATAATTCCCTAATAGCCACAATGCCAGTGACTCTCTCAGCCACTTCCTGTGCAGATCCCTGCAGTCTGCGTGCCCTTCAGCTGGATACCAGCTGCAGCCTAAGCTCTCCATCCCTGATAATAAAGATATTTTCTAGTTGCTCATCCAGAGTTCAAAGTTTTTGCAGGACATGGTTTCTTCAGCTTTACCAAAGTGGCTTGAGGAGCAAATAAAGATAAGGCAAATCACAACAGCCATATCAGAAGGGTCTGGACTGGTGGTTTGTTCACAGTACACCCAATAAAGAGCAGAACACTAACAGTGGTGAGAACAGCAAACCTGACTGTCAGCACAAGACCCAGTGAAATAGATAAGGATCAATTCAAGACTCTTCCCCCACCAGGAAAGTTAATTTAAGATCGGTGGTGCTGCTCTGAGCTGTATTTTAAAGCTAAGTGGCCTTGCAAATACCCAGGGAGGTGTTTCATGCCATTTGTTTCATGCTGTGCCAGAGGAATTGGTAGGCAAATACACAGAAGTCTTTGCACTATCTAAACAGGGACTAAATGCATCAGATATTTTTTCATGTAAGTTTAGAAAGACCCACTTTTGTGAATCTTTGTGTGGCATTTCAAGACCTCAACAATGCCACCATCTGCCCTCATCTTCCTTCCTCCTGCTGAAGTTTTCCACCCCAGCACAATCTGTGTGCCCCTGCCAGTTCACAAACCAACATCTTTGTTCAAACCCGCTTTCATCAGACATTTGAACAAAGGTGCCAGGTTTTTCACAGGAATGGCTTGAGGCACAAACATTTCAGCCTGTCTGCCAACTTTGCTAGGCAGGTGTTAACTTTTGAGAGTGAAGGGGAGAAAGAAGGTTGGGAAGATGGAGAGAAACATCCTAAAATGCAACCAGAACGTTAAAAAAAAAAAAAAAAAAACAAAACAAAAACAAACAAACAAAAAAAAACCTTATTGTATTTGAATCTTCTCTAGGTTTGGGAATGATCAGTTTGCAGCATCCCTCAGGAAATAGAGAGATGGACACATTTTCAGTAGAGAGGAGACAAGAAAAAAAAGATAGAAATTAGGTGTCTGGCACCTGGAAATGATATGGTATGATACACCACTGCATTCAGCTTCATATATAGGTGATAATTATAAGGTTGGAAAAGAACTAATGAGAAAGTTAGACCTGGCACTGTCACTAGAACCAGGAACATCTGTGGAGAATCTGATGAGCCAAGTTGAAGTATGGCCACACCTACCTGAAAAACATCTACAGGCACGCAAGGCAGATACCGTGATACCTGTAATGTCTCCAAGCAACCACAGCCAGGGAATTTGCCATCCAAACAGAGGGTACACCCTCAAGTTCTGAGAAATCACACCCACTGTGGGCACATCTGGCACTGGTAAAACGTGCCCCTGTGTGTGAAAAGCAAACGGGTTGCTCAGGTGCAGAGAGCAGCATGCTCAGATGAAGGGCTGATTAGAAGGGTGATGGTGGCACTCTGCTTGCAGACACTGTGGCACAATGGGCATGTTCTGGAGGATGATTTGGGCTTGTGAATACTTTGGAGAAAGAGGCTCTTCTATTTCCAGCTGGACACTTGTCATTAACTTTGTTTTCGAGCTTTGATTGACTGTGAGTTTTTTAGCACTTTACTGAAAAGAGCATGGAGAGGGTGGCAGCAGTGAATTGTGCTGGGTGCTCTGCAGACACAGTTGAAAGCTTCAACTTCCTCCTTGGCGTGTTGATGAGTACATTGAATGCAACACTTCCAAGGTAGCTATGATAAACAGATTTTTGCCCCAACAATATATAAAGAATTTAGAACAGAATCCAAAGAACAAGCAGATTTCACACCATTCTTGTATCTTCGTCCTCAGTATCTATTCGCAATAGCTCTGTAATGCTGTTTTCAAGCAGACAAGCTTAATTACTTATATCCTCCACCAATAAGTTATTGTTTGCAAAATACTTAGATTGAAGTCAGTGACTGAAACCCAGAGGAACTTCAGGGCTTTGGTTTCATTTCAGTTTTCAACAAACTGATGGGTTCAGAAGCAGCTCCAGCCCTTTGTAGCAGTGCTAACAGCAAGTTTATACTCATCCTAGAACAGGAAGAGGACATGGATAGAATTATTGTAGTGGCAATCGAGTGCTGTGGGTGAGGAGTGAAGTAATCTAAGCAAAGAAAATGCCATTGCAGAAAGTAAACAGAATAACGACCAAAGGGTGGCCATGTGCCCTTACGGCTCGTCAGTGCCACCTGCCTTCAGTCCCAGCGCTGGTGGATGGCCAGTGCCATCTAGCAGGCAAACTGTTGTTTACAGTAGCGAACGGATGGGTAAAGCTGGGCAGAAAAGCTCACAGGAAAAGCAAAAACAAACTGCAGTTCGAGGAACTAAGCAAAATATACATGGCAGAGAATGCCAGTTTAGGGCTTAGGTCTGAAAGCAAGGTCAAAGCAAGGGGTAACCAGCCTACTCCTCAATAATGGATAATGTTTTACCTCTAAAAATATATTGAGACAAAGTTTCCTAGCAGAGGTTTGCACTCATTTTCTCTACAGTGGGGTAGTCCTGACAGCTCCACGAAAAATGCTGAGGGCCAGTATGTCGGTCTGGAACTGAAAGAGGCATCGTGTAAGGCATTGCAATGACCCAGGAGACTGTGCTTGAATAGTATCAGAACGGCTGGGGAGAGCTCATGAAAAGAAAAAGTTATTTCACTGTCCCCTCCATAGAAGAATTCCTCTACAATCAGACATATGTGTCTGGAAGGTCTTGTCCGACAGACTCACAAGTGCCCATGGAGGAGATTCCAATTTTATGCTAAGATGGGTTTGGAAAATCTTTTCTCTCTTACCTGCAAGTGCGCTGTGCTTGAGTGTACATCCTCAGTGAAGCTCCTTCACCATTCACTGGATTAGTTGGGTTCCCCACTTCTGGTGTTTGACTGCCATCAGTGGGTGATGCACAAAGCATTATATTACGACCTTTGTGTAATTATATCTTCATTTATCCTATCTGTTCCTGGTTTTACTAATGCAGAACTTGGTAGAACACAAATTTGAGAAGCAATTTTTCCACAGCTGAAAAAAGAAAGAAAATATTTTTGGAAATACCTTTGTAATGAAGGAAAATCAGAAACAGTAAATGTAACCTGAATCCTTAGTATCAAAAATTGCCACAAAGGCCCCCACTTCAGAGCTACTTTTATGCTGTGGCTGGTCACAGGTTTCCTCAGCTCTGTACTGTTTTGCCTTGTGAGAGTTCTGCTCAAAATGATGAACTTAGAACCCAATAACAAAAACAAACAAACAAAAATTACAACAGGAGGTAGCAGTTTGAAAATCTAGGCTACTGGTTTAGTGCTTGTACAAGGTACTATTTTGTCCATTTCTGCCTCTGTTCATTCTGATAGAAGTTTTCATTTCCTTGGAAGAGAAGAAACTTGCACTATTTTTGTTGCTAGAAGCTGAAGCTCTCTGGCATAGGCAAGGCTGAGGCAAAGGGTTTTGCAACTCTAATCTGATAAAAACACTCCTTCCATTATAACAAGATCTTTGATTTCTGTTTGCCTGTGAATTTCATTGCAAATATGTTCACTCTGCACCTATCTCCAAAACATCTGTATTAAACTGTGTCTACCCTGCTTGTTAATGTAGTCTGTGCAACAGCATCACTACATTGAGCTGTGGGAGAGTAATAAGAGTAAGGGAAACAAGTGATGAACAAACTCACCACCTGTGAGTGTTCAGAGTAAAGAGAGATTTGCTGAAAATAAGTCTCAAATAGATGTCAGAGGAGATTAAAACAAAAAAAGAAACATTTCTTCAGCCATGTATAAACAGGGAACAAGAAAATAACTGGTGCTACTTTGAAGAGTGGACAAGGAAAAGATTAAAAATACTTCTGTACCCAAGATCTAAATGAAATTTTGCCATAGCTTTTAAGAGAAACAGTGGATTTGAAGAAGGGAGTAAAACCAACATGATTAATTGGAATGAGGAGAAGAAAATTGAAGTTATCACAATAAAAGTGAAAGTAAATCTAAAATATCTTAACATTTTCAAGTGAGGGAGACCAGTAATTTTTATCCCAGAACTCCAAAGGAACTAGTACCAGATTGACAGCAACCATTTGAAATAAATTTTTGAGTTGGAGGTTGTTCTTCCATGATTTGAAAATAGTAGATATAATACTTTAATTTTTAAAAGGATTAGCAAGATTTCTAAGAAGCCACTGAGTTTATTGGTTTTGAGACCACCTCAGACTTTCAGGACAGTTGTAAAGAAAAATATATTTTAAATGTTTAATATATATATCTATTTAAAAGATGGCAAGAGAAGATAAACAGGATAAAATGCAACCAGGATGCTGATTTTGCCGAGTGTCCTGGACAATTTATCTTTGCAGAGATAACTGATTGTCTAAGCAAGGGGAAATGCAGTAGATCTAATCTATATGGATTTTAGTCAAGCATTTGATATGATGCCACATGGGAAGTTCTTCATTAAGATGGAGAAGATGGGGATTAGTACAAGAGCAGTAAAATGTGTAAGAATTTGTACTGAAGGAGAGATGCCAATAGATTGCTATTGGGATAGAGATTTCTAGTAATTCAAGATTGAACTTCTTTAATATCCACTCTAATGATCTATTGTCATTTAAGACAGAGAATGGCAAATAAATGTTCTGATGAAAGAGTCAAGAGGCACCATCATTAACAGCATCAGAGTATTGTGGTGAGCTGGAGGATGGTGAAAGTCATGGAAATAGGATGCAATTCCATACAAAAACAAACATACATTTGGGATATGCTTCACAATTAACAATTGAAAATTAATCACCTTCTTCAAGCTAATGTAATCCAGGGCTTCTTCTGCAGGCACTGAAAAGAGGAAGATTCCCTGAGAGTGGAGGGCTATTCCTGCCTCTTTTGGGTTCTTGATTTAGGATAAGAGGGATTGTTGTGTGGATATGTCAGTCTCTCTCTTAACTATACAAAACTTTATGCAGAAGGATAAAGAAAAGTAGATTTACTTTAAGGAAGAAAACTGATTGCAGTATTAAAAAAAAAAAAAATCTCTGTATTAGTTTTAATTAATGACATTGCACAGGGCACTGCTGGACCATCATGACTGCTGCAGGATCTTCTCACACGTGTTAACAGAAGTATAAGTCTGAGGTGCCAGGATGTCTTCCAGTTTTATCTTTCTAATGTTACAGATAGGAAAGTGTTAACCATCAAGAACATGTGGATGTTTTTGACCAGCTTTTTCTTGGTCACGTATTTGTGGAGGTTTTTTTTTTTTTTTTTTCTGGTGGGTTTTTGGTTTTAGGTTTTTTGTTCTTGTTGGTTTTGGGAGTTTTTTTGGTTGACTTTTTTTTTTTTGGTCTGGTTTGGTTTGGTTTTGTTTGTTTTTTTTTGTTTTTTGTTTATATGTAAGTACACATATGTGTGTGTGTACACACATCCATCCATAAATAAATATTTAAGTGAAGTTTTCCTTCTATTCTTTATGGGGAAGCACAGAAACACAGAGGTATATTTTGTGTTTTCTGTAATAAACCACAGGGCCAGCCAGTATTTGTTGATATGCTTCATTTCTGAGTATTTCTGGTGACGACTTTCAGGTCATCGAAATCTCTTCTTGTCCTCACGTTAGATAAAAATAATAGAAAAACACCACCAAATTCAGCTGTACATAAATTTTTTTGCTTTCTTCATGTGTATGTACTTAGAGAGGCAGTGTGTATAGTATGCATAAGTAATTAATGTTGCAAGCTGGAAGAATGAATTATTGTCAGATGGAGGTAAAGCATGCAATATGGTCAAGTAAGCAGTTCCAATAATAGCTGTGCTTATAGAAGCAAAATGTAATAGAGGGCAAACTCTACAGGTTGCCAGAGTGGTGTCAGTGTGGAGCTGTGTTGCCAGTTAGTGACCAGGGGACTGCAGAAGGATTGTTTTTAGCTGAATGCTTTAAAGCTTATGTGTTACCACACATAATGAGATTGCTTCTCAAGCAGTGGCACTTAAGCAAAGGGCAGACATAATTTTTGCTTGATTTAGTTGGTGGAGGTTTAACTAAAAAGCACCTTTTCCTCCCTCCTAGCTTGGCATTTTCTCAGTGAGTGAGAACATGTTCTAGATGAACATGAGCCATGTCCTGTTGTTGCTAGGACAGCTGGATCTGGGTTACATGTGCCTCTCCACCTGGGAATTTAGCTGGAAAAAATGGAACTGTAGTAGAGCAACTGGGCAGTGCAAACTCCCCAAAAACTGACACTGTCCAGGGTAAAGTACAAACCCAGGGAGCACTCTGATTTTGGACAGGTCACAGCAGTGTTTTTAATTAGTGTGGCAGAGAAGATAATCACAAGAACTACAAAAAGACTCTTTTCCATCCAAAGTGGACACCAGAATACTGGGTATGTTGTAGCCCAGCTGAAGGCTGCCCTTTACATCCCAACAGCCATGCAGATACCACTCTTCGTACTGTATGAGAGAAAGAAACCGCAGAGCCCTTGAATACATGCACACAGACATTGGTGTGCATTAGCTGCATGTCAGGGGCCTCAGAATCAGTGCCACACACTCAGGCACACACAGAACATGCAGGCACACACTGACAGGGCAGAGTCCCCAGAGGCTTTGCTCCCTCCCCTGCCCACCTCTTCATAAACAGGCAGAGTTCAATTCCAGACTGCCCAGCATACAAAGCAGATAAAGACTGGCATGGAAGAGCCCATGGGCAGATTGGCAGCCTCAGTAGTTACTGATATCAAAGGTCACTGAATGCTAAAAAATAAATATGTTACAGTGCCAGCAGGGCACTGGTGACCCAAGATAAAAGGTTCTCTACCACCAGAAATATATTTTCATGCTTGTTACCTATATGAACTGTATTTACTGTGATTTTTCAAGTGTTCATGAAAATATACAGCGGGGAAACATGTTTTGCTTGATGCTGGCAAGGGGATCTGCTTCAGAGGCCAGACCCTCTCACTCTAGTATACACTATGCTGTTTTCATGGGTACACCTGAGCTGCAAAGCAAAGAAATTCACTATTTATGATACTACTAACTCAGAGTTCTGATACTTCTCATTCTTTTTACTCTTCAAAAGTGTGGTTGGATTTTTCTGTCCTAAAAGCACTTTTTGAGTCTGACTTCACTGGTGCGGGGGTAAGTTGTCTGAAATTACTGCACTGAAGCCACTGGAATGATATGGGTGAAAGGGAGAGAGACTCCAGCCCACTGCCTGACATTGTTAAACAAGGTTATAAACACCATTGGTCAGTTCATATTCATCTTCTGTGATTAGTGCCAGCGGCAATGGAAAGCCTGGCTAGTCATTTCCTACCGTGTAATGCAAGGTGACTATAGTTCAGGGGACAAAGAACACGAGATTGGGGTTTTTTCAGGGACAGTCAGAGGGCTGGTTATGAATGTTTGGGGCGCTTTAGTTTCATTGTTGTCTGCATCAGCACCCAGGGCTGAGTGGTGCTTTCTTGCAGACCTCCAGTACCAGTTCAGAGGTTTTGCATGGGAATGGAGAGCTCTCTGCTCACCAGCTCTCTGCTGCTCCCTCTTTTTAGTATTTGCCTTGTTTTTTTTTTTTTTCTTTCTGTTTCTCTTGGAGGCACAAATCTCCAGCAGTATTCTTTTAGCTTAAGGACAATGCAAGTAAAAAAGCAACATACTAGAATCCCAGTTAAAGGTGGAATTCCTGGTGCTCTTCTTTTGCCCTTGGGCCAGTGCATCATTTACAACAGCTTTTAGCCTGCTCTAACCAGTGATTGGTGACAGGATGGTGCAGGGACAGGCAACTGCAGATATCATTGACTGGGAATACAAAAGACACCACAGTGGCTACCTAGTACCACCCATATGGTGCTCACAGGCTAAGAGTGTCCCTAGCAGGACTCTGGGCTGAATCAGAGAAAAATATTTTCAACTTTTGCTTAAATTCTAGTGACAAATTCAATGTTCTAAACCCTAATGCTCATCCCACTCCTTGGTATAACATTTGCCAAGTAACAGTCTACTTATCCAAAATGTGCACTGAAGATCAACCTTGACATAGAGAGTAAAACAATAGACATCATCAACACTATTTTCTGAAAAATATCTTTACCTTGTCAGTAAAAATGTACTATTTTTCACTGGCTTTTCAAACACTGGAAAAGGATGCAGAGCAAGAAATATTGCACTCATAATTCAAATAAAGAAATAATTCAAATAGAGAAACAAAGGAGTAAATATTTGTTCCAAGTGCTCAGATAAACAAGGGCTGAAGGAAGATTCTGGAGTGATGAAGGACCAGAATTGTGTGGTTGTGAAACCAGTGAACAACAGCAACCTTGCCCTTTGCATCCTGCACAACGTAAACGCTGCACTGGCTCTGCCAGAGGCTCCTGAAGGAAATCACTGCACCTTCGTGCATAGCAAGTACTCACTCGCTTCTAGGGGCCGAATTAGGGGAGAGCTGGATACACAGGAGAAAAGGGACTGGAACAGCTGGGCCCTTCTGCAAGCTCTTTCCCTTCTCTTGGAACCTTTAACTGCACATCTAAAAAGGCTTGGGCTTTACTTTGAGATTTGGGAACGTGCACAGAGGCTGAGAAACAACTTGACGCGCCTTGGGCTGCAGGATTCCACATAGGAAACTGGTTAGAGCACAAGCATTTCTGCATCCCACTCCTCTGCTTAGATGAGCAACCCACGCCTCTATAAATCATCCAGGAGGCACTCAAGTTACTCCAGCTTTGTGTGCGTGCAGTAAATCACAGAGCTGTGCCGAGGGGGGACCCATCTGCCTGCTGGCTGCCAGGGCATTGAGCAGGGCTGATGCTGCTGGTGGTGACTCAGCTGCCACCATGCCCTTGCTGGTTCTGAACAGGGCTTGAGTCTTCTGGTACAAAACAGAGTTGCTTTTTCCTTGTCTATTCTTAAACATGCATTCCAGCTATCTTTCCATCTGTTATGAAACACTCAGGATAAGATCAGTGAGGAACCTGTAGCAAGATGACTCTGACAATTTCTGGATGCTGCAGATCTTTTGGCACTTATCTCTTCAATTACTGTCTTGAATATGCAATAGAAACTACATTTTCCCACTCCTCTGTAGTTACTACACTCCCCTTGGTGGGTGTTCCCAGCCCCTGAAACTCCTGTCTCCTCCATTATCAAACATTCTGATGTGCTGCTGACTGCTCTGTTCTTTATCCTCTCAGTCCTTTTTGACCCCTTGGTTCTCTATGGGGCAGCCAAGGGGGTGGCTTCAGTGAGGAGTAAGCCCCTGTTCCTGATAGTTTGCTGCTTGAGCAAATCAAGTGAAATGTCTCACAACTTGCATTGGAACTGAGAATATTGTTTTATTCTCTGTAACCACAAATGCTTTGAGACTTGCCTAACTGAGATGCTACAGCTCCTTTTCTGCAGAGATTTTAGCAATGGAAATCACCAGAGGCAATCTTGACTTAAGGCAGGCATGTTTTCTCTCCTCTTTGGAAATTACTTTGTCCAAAAGGGCACAGATTTTTTGGCTTTCAGGAAGTGAAGGCATGAGCAGTGACAGAGTGAGGAATTTGCTTGTTTTGTTACTGTGATTGCATGACTGGATTTTTGTTAGTTGTAATGTCTGTGCTCTGCATAGAACAAAGTATGAGTAGTGTGGGACAAAAATGCTTCCAGGGGCACTGGCAAGCCATTTTAATGGTCATCTTATTACTACAATAAACATAGTTAATCTGTTATTTCATTTCATTTTTTATTTTTCTTCTAAAAAGCAAGAATTAAATAAAATCTTAGAGCAGGAAAAAAATCTTTTTTAAGACGAGCCAATACACTGTTAAAAATGTGTGTACTTATATTGATGTTGCTGCTCTTTCTGCTTTAAGCATTTTGTTATTATTATTATTTTATTATTAAATATTTATTAAGTAATAATTATTAAACATTTTGTTCTTAATTACGAATTAAAGGATTTGTATGCATATGTCTATATTGGAGAACCCCAAGTGATTCTGAGATGAGGGTGAACTGAGGTTTTTTCAGTCAGTTGAATTGAAATTACTTACCACTTGAACAGCATCTGCAACAGCGTAAGGCACGGAAGCAATTTTTCTTTTGTAAGAAGATGAAAAAGAAATAAAGAAGGAGTCAAAGAGTAAGCAGGCTGAATGGGCCATTAGCACCAAACTCTAAAGATGTAGAAGTCAAATAGGATAGAAAAGCCCCATAAATTTTTACAACTCCTCAGAGAAAAAATCTGTGATTATTAAAACATGAAACCTTGCTTTTCTAAAATGCTTAAAAGATTAATATAGAAATGTCATACTGTGGCTGCTGGAGGGATTATCCTTAATGGGAATGTTAGAAGTTATTTTAATGTAAAGCAAACATAGCCACCAAAGAAAGATCAAAAGTGGAACAAATTCAAGGCACTTAGTTTCAGGAAAATGAAGTTTGTCAAGAAACTATTTCTACTCTGTTAATTAGAATGAGTAAATTCTCCATAAATACTGTTTATATATGACATAGAAAGTGATGACCTCATCTAATTAGTCATTACCTAATCCAATCACTAGCACAAGAGCAAGTCTTAGGTCTCTTTTATGAAAAATTTTGTTCCCTTTTTGGCTTGAGAAAAAGTATATTTTTGCTAGTGCACATTTTTGTGAGGTCATGTGCATATACCCAAATAGCTTTGATGATAATCCACCATCCATGGGCAGGGGAAGGTCGGTCACATGGCACAGTGAGCTCCCAGAGTTTGTGGTCTTTTCCATGCAAGAGCAAATTCAGTGACTTTTTATTTTCTTTTCAATCTAGCATTGTTACTTTTTTTATTAATATAAACTGACCACAGAGCACTACACTGCTTTGGTCTCTATCTAAGCCTTTGAAGTCCAAATAAAAACTACAGTGTTGCTAATTTAGAGCAAAAAAAAAATGTCGTGTTTTCTTTGCTGTTCAGGACAGCACTTAATTTGTGTCTGTCCTAGTTTGGGCAGTGCTTCCATCAAACACCTGATTCTGTTAGACCCAGTGAGCAGCGCCAGACTATCAATTCCAGGAGCAGTAATTGCTTTACAGATTTTGCCACCATCGACTTGTTTTTTCCGCCAACACGAGGCACAAAACCACACTACAGCACACAGCAGTGCTCACACATTGCTGTCCTTGTTCCCCTGTAAAAGGGTTGGACTTGCAGAACACAGTTTCTTTTAACAGTTATTTCTAAAAAGATCCATCATGCCAGTACTCAGCCCCAGCCTGCTGGCTTTGCTAAAAAACTTTCCCAGAAAGTAAGAAAGTGCTAAATCATTCTGTGCAGTGTGAAAATTCACTTGTTCAAACGTTTAGTATCATATATGACAGCAAGGTTTTACAGGGTGATAAGATTTATTTTTTTAAGTATTTGCCAATAATTATAGGGAAGTTTTTTTTTCAAACCTGCCGTCTCTTTCCCTCTTCTCATCCTGGACATAGAAATAAATAGTACGGAAGTTAATGTTATTTTTACTTGCTTGCAGCCCTGCAAGCAGCCAGCCCTCAGTTTGTTGTTCACACAAGGTACCACCACCATGTGCTGGTGACCAGTTACCAGTCAATAGAAATTTTACTTCAAGCTGGAGTCCATTTTTAAGAGCTCTGTAAGCACCAGAGAGCCCTGACAGGAAGGTGCTGCAGTGCCTGAGGTGTGCTGAGGACTCAGTGCATGTGAGGAAGGTCTTAGTTGAAATACAAGAATTTATTTAATTGTCAGAATTTACCAAACTCCTAGCAGTTTTTGGTGGAAGATTCTAAAATGTGTCCCAGAATATCAGTTGTAGACTTTTTGAAACAGGGGCCAGAATTTACAGAACCAAATATTTCATTTATAACATAAGACATATTTACATTAGTTATGCACCAGAATTGTACCTAGCAACTCCTCTTAGAATTATTTTCACTTTCTTGCAATTCTTTTTAAAATATGAGAGTGTAGTTCTTATCTAGAAGCTTTTCTCCAGATAGTCTCAGGAAATGTGCTGTTAAGCTAAAATGAAAATGCCATAACTTCCTGATGTACACTCATTTTAAGCTACAAAATCCATTAGTATTTTCCTCACCAATCTGGTGCCACAATGACAATAGCAATCCATCTATTTTTTTTGTTATGAGCCATAGGCTACAAAGCACATTGTAAAGCTAAAGTGGCTGTGACAAAACACTCAAGCTGTATTGAGCAAGTGTGCACCATCCTAAAACACAGGGCTGTAATTCTTGCTTCCCTGGTGTCCCTTTAATTTGCAACCATGTAGAATAGCAGAAGAAAAACAATTAGCATGTTCTACTCCCTCATTAAAATATGATTACTTGATGATGGTATCAAATGCAGGATAAGAGCCATTGCACAGAAGCTCAGGATTTGCAGCCTTGCCTTGCAGAGCTTGGGCTCATTCTTACACATCAGTGCTCAACGTCAAATGCACAGCTACAGTAGCAGGTTGGACAGAAAACTTCATTTACAGAGTTGTGGGATCCTACCTGTGACCATCTTCCTTCCTCAATTGCAGTGTTCACGACTCATTGACTTCCTGCCTCCTCTCATCCTCACACAGTGTTTCCAAAAGCACTCATTTTCATGACTGACTTGCTAGTCGGGCACTGGGCTCACAGAGCTGAATGAAGAAATTTTCTAGTTCCAAGTGCCAAATGTAGAGTGACAATGCAGGGATCCTGTGCTGCCCCACTAAAGAGCTGCAGGCCTGATGGAGAGGGTGGGCATGGAGGGGACAGGACAGGGCTGCAGTTTGTTCAGAAAGAATCATAATTCTGTTCAAGTCAGTTCTAGCAGGCGAGCTCTACAAGTGGCAGCCATGGAGTCTGTGTTCCACTCATCTTACATGCTTAATCCTTGTCCAACCTGCTGACACTGCCAGAAAGACAAGATGCCATCTGTCCATGTATTTTTTTTTTATGTGAACATGAACTTGGTGGGTTTCATGTCATTTCATACAGCGACTCCAAATGTGTGGAATGGGAACTTCCAGTCACTTCCAAACTGAACATTTCAATGTTTAGTGTGTGCAAACACCCTGTGTGTATGATGGTACCTGTGTTTTGTATCTGACACCCATTTCTGCATTCTACCTCAACGCCCATGGCACTGAATCTTCTTGAAACTGGAGCATGACACACTGAGGGGTGAGGGGTGTGTTGTATTTCTTGATGTCACTGGCAAATGAGCTATCACCCTAACAATGTTGGTATTCTTTTTTTTTTTTTTTTTTTTTTTTTTTTTTTTTTTTTTTTTTTTTTTTTTTTTTTCTGGTGTCTTCTGATTTTCTGAGCTCTTAGCATGACACCCAAGACCTGGGTGCGCAGATGCCACTTAATATCAAAAAGGAGGCTAGACTGTATCTATTTATTATCCAGAAACTCAGGAACTTGGATACAGAAGCAAAAAAATATGTTGAACAAGATGGGATTCCTGCTAGACCAGAGCTGAGTTCAGCAGCAAGGAGACTCTGAAAGCTATTTTTCATATATTAATAGCAGTACAGGACAAGAGTTCTTAAAATGTGCTTTTCACAACGTCTTGAAAATGTAACCCAAGGAGAAGTGGTGGTATGGCACAGGTGATGCAGTGCTGAACAAAGAATGAATCCCTTGCTGCACAGACTCCTGAGCAGAACACCAGGTTTCATAAGGATGGTCAGACACAGCATCTTCAGCTTCACAGCAGTTTCCAGACTCTCAGTGGCCCTGGTTCAGCTCTCATGGCACCACTGATGCTGGCATGCAGCATAGGTTGGCAGGTCTCACCAAAGCCAGTGGAGATCAGCTGGTGGGGAGTGGTGCAACCATTTGGGAAATCCAGCACAACATATTCTAGGAAGTGTCTTAAGCTTGGAGCTGTCTAAAGCCATTGAGATTTTGCAGCACTTTCTATGTAGAGCACTACAGTTTCTAGTGTGGAAAAAATAAGGGACTGACTCTTCCCTGCATGTAAGTGACTTGTGTTTCTGTTTACAACTTCACACAGAGAGTGATCAGAGTTACCAAATCAGCTGGCTGATACCTTACAGCCAAAGCAAGGGTATGAAAAGAATAATAAAGAACTGGGCCCTGAAGTTTCCAGTTTAGTTTGTGCAGATTTCAGCCACACATATCCTCTGTGTATGGCAGCTTTACACTTGGAAAAATTACTTCTCCATAAAAGAGTTTCATTCTGGAAGTATAGGCAAGTAAGTGGCAGTGTGTTGGTGTGAGGGAGAGGGATGCAGCAGGACACCACTGGGGGATTGATCTGACAGTGGCAACAAAATGGGAGTCACTTGGACAGTGCTCTATCAATCCATGAGATAGATATTCATTAGGAACCAGAGTAGAGCTGAAGGAATATTTTAAAGAAATTAAATTAGATTAAATTTCCCAGCAATTGTGTACATCCTAAATGCCACCTGCTGGAACTGGACCTCATAGATTTGCCATTGCTGCTTTAGAAACACAAATGGCTGTGCTCTGGCTGCTTGAGATGTAAAAACTGGCACAGGGGTGTACTGTAATTGTGGGAAGAGGATTTATTCCACCAGCAGGATTTGTGCACAACACACAGTTAGTGTCTGGTGATCAGAGTATTCACTAGCAGAGTGCATGCAGTGAGAATGAAATGCATCTTACAGCCATCCCTTTATATTAAAGCTGTAACACACTGTGTTTGGATGCAAGCCCAGGCACGGTTCTGTGTAAGATCTTGTTTATCCTTTCATCGTGAGCGTTCCTGCAAACTGCTGCTTTCTCACTTTCGACTCGTTTTCAGTTTTACATGGGGATGGTGAGGCAGGTTTCTGAAAACACAGTGGCAAATCAGTGACCTCACAGTGTGCTGTAAATGCCAGGAACCCTGTGGAGAATACAAACACAATTAACCATGTAAAGTGAGATATAAGAGAGGAACCTGCATGTAGATATACAGCAAGGGAGTTGGCAAGCTGTAAAATAGGGACTTGGGAAAAGTCATGAAAAAGGAGAAATTCCTCATTTTCTTGCTCACATCTTTTCATCAACAAGCAGAGTGGCGTGGTAAGGATGCAGAATAGCATGGAGGGCTGAAAAATGATGGCAGGAGCTTCCAGGCTGCTCCCAGGCCCCAGTGCAGAATGTCTTGCCAGGGCAGTAGTGCAACGATGCAACAGGGCAGCTCAGCACAGCAAAGCCTAGTTCAGTGTTAGCTCAGCACAGCCCAGCTCAGCACAGCCCAGCACAGCGTTAGCACAGCAGTGGCACAGCATGGCACATCACAGCACAACCCAGCACAGCTATAGAACAGCTCAGCCCAGCACAGCACAGCTCAGCACAGCTATAGCGCAGCACAGCTATAGCACAGCACAGCTATAGCACAGCACAGCACAGCACAGCTGTAACACAGCACAGCACAGCACAGCTCAGCTCAGCACAGCTCAGCTCAGCACAGCTCAGCACAGCACATCTGTAACACAGCACAGCACAGCACAGCACAGCACAGAACAGCACAGCTGTAACACAGCACAGCACAGCACAGCACAGCACAGCTCAGCACAGCACAGCACAGCTGTAACACAGCACAGCACAGCTCAGCTCAGCACAGCTCAGCACAGCACAGCACAGCTGTAACACAGCACAGCACAGCTCAGCTCAGCACAGCTATAGCGCAGCACAGCACAGCACAGCTGTAACACAGCACAGCACAGCTCAGCTCAGCACAGCACAGCACAGCTCAGCTCAGCACAGCTCAGCTCAGCACAGCACAGCACAGCTGTAACACAGCACAGCACAGCACAGCACAGCTATAGCACAGCACAGCACAGCTGTAACACAGCACAGCACAGCACAGCTCAGCACAGCACAGCTCAGCTCAGCTCAGCACAGCACAGCACAGCTGTAACACAGCACAGCACAGCACAGCACAGCTATAGCACAGCACAGCACAGCACGGCACAGCACAGCTGTAACACAGCACAGCTCAGCTCAGCACAGCACAGCACGGCACAGCACAGCACAGCTTTAACACAGCCCAGCACAGCCCAGCTCAGCCCAGCCCAGCACAGCTGTAACACAGCACAGCACAGCCCAGCTCAGCCCAGCTCAGCACAGCACAGCTCAGCACAGCTCAGCACAGCCCAGCTCAGCCCAGCTCAGCACAGCACAGCTCAGCACAGCACAGCTCAGCACAGCTCAGCACAGCCCAGCTCAGCCCAGCTCAGCACAGCACAGCTCAGCACAGCACAGCTCAGCACAGCTCAGCACAGCCCAGCTCAGCCCAGCACAGCTCAGCACAGCCCAGCTCAGCCCAGCCCAGCACAGCTGTAACACAGCACAGCACAGCCCAGCACAGCACAGCCATAGAACAGCTCAGCACAGCAGTGGCACAGCACAGCTCAGCCCAGCACAGCACAGCTGTAACACAGCACAGCTCAGCACAGCACAGCACAGCCCAGCACAGTTGTAACACAGCTCAGCTCAGCACAGTTCAGCACAGCACAGCCCAGCACGGCACAGCACAGCAGTCTCCTGACATCTTGTGGCTTGGCCGCAGAGCACAGCCGTCCCTTCCCCCACATCCCCAGGCACGGGTGTCAGCTGGAGCTGACCTTGGCATTAACTGCAGCCACTGGAGAGCCTTATATATCCCTGCAGTCCTCTCACAAATACAGGGCCACTGCTTTTCCCTCCTGGGCTAGAATGAAGGAGTTCGGGTTAAACTGTTTTCCCCAGCACTTGTGCATGATGCTTACTCAGATTTACAACAAAGAGGCACCTAAATTGGCATCTAATACAGATGAAGTCTACTTAAACTGGATCCCAGATTCTACATCTGCATCTACAACTGGTGGAACAAAACCCAGATCCAAACATCCCAATTTTGGTGAAATCTCTTCAGCTCCACCAGCTCACTGATGCAATCAGGGTCTGTTGATCGGAATTGTTCATTTCTTTTGGTTGCAGTGACCCAGCTTCAATGCCAGTCATGCATGGTCTCTAGAGGGAAGGATAGGAATTTTAAGTATTTAATAAGGTGCATTTATTTTTAGAGATTGATTACATTTTTTAAAAAGCATGGATATCCAGAATGTTAAATTTATACACATACAGAAACCCACACAATGCAGTCCTAGCCTCCATTGTCTAAAAATATAGCTGGCTCTGGAAATATTTATGGTAAAGTCTTTTGTCTCCTCTAAGGAACTGAGACTGACTCTGGTATTTGCCAAAGTTACTCAGTTTCAGAACTGGCAAAGTGATAAATATGCTGAATTGTGTAAGCAGAGAAATCAAGTAATTTTCCTGGTGTTGGTCCCAATGAATCTCCTCTGGGTTACTCATTACACCAAGCTCTTACTCTGGGCTTAATTTGCAGTGGGAGGGCAGAGGACAGCCAGAGCTGGGGCTGGAGCTTTTGAACACCATGGCTGGGACTGGTGAAAGCTCAGGCTGGAGTTATAGAGCTGTTGAGTGATGAGGAAGGAGGAAATTAACTTCTCAGCTTTTTTTTTTTGCAACTATATTTCACATATTTTATTCTACAGATTGGCAAAATATGGTGCTGAGGAAAAGACACGTTGACCATTGGTCCCTGGCAGCCCTGTGTGGAGGAGCTGCTTCCCCACCCTGCTCCCTTCCCTCGCCTAGGAAGCACGGTTCAAAGAGGGAAGGAAATGACATGGAAAAGGGAGAGAGGGCTCACACTGATGGGGAGCCCTGGGGGGAAAACTGTGGCCAACATTAGTACTTGAGAAAGATTATCAGCACTTTCCAAGATGCTTAGCAGGAAATACATGGAGAAAGTAATATGGTCAGTTTTCCATTCTCCTCCCATTCTTTTACAGTTTGGAAGTTAACCTCTGAGGACACCCTCATGCAGAGATGGCAGCAGAAGGAGACAGAGCAGTGTGGCTGGGAAGCACTGTGAGAAGCTGAAATCTCCTTTTCCCTCATGTCTGTGGGATTCCCAGCACATCTGCATTGTAGGGAGGTAGGCACACCTGTTTGGGTACCACTGCAGCTTCCTCTTCACCATTTGGATGCACACAATTCCCACAATTCAAGCTGTTATGGGAAAGCCAAGGAGTTAAAAAAGCTTCAGCTGGCTGGTTTGAGTTTGAAAAAGTGTGGAATGAAGAAAGTGGCACTAACACAAGAGGTTTCTCCCACTACTCTCTATTTTTCAATATACTTAAAGCATGTACTTTAAGAAAGGTCCAAAAGAGTAAACTTTCACACACTTCACACAATGCCTTTGAATGTGTCACAGTCTTGGCTGAAAACAGAAACTGAGCTAATGGGCAGATGCTATGCTCTGTGATGAAACTTGCATCAAGGTTTTATAAGATAAATTGCCCCTGACTTCATGTTACCCACACGACAATTATGGTTACTGCAGCAGTGACAGCAGGACAGACAGACCATGTCCAGTTCAGCTCTATCAGTCCCTTTGTAAAAGGCTGCAAGTAGACAATTGGCTATTTGTGGCTTGTGGCTCCTTTCTCAAGAGAAGTTATAAACTGAAAGTTATACCAAGTGTTATACAAGAGGGACACAATGCACAAAAATTGAAGGAATTAAAATTATTTCTAAAAATACCTACTTAAAAATGTAATTATATAAAAATGTGTGTGTATTCACACACCCACATGCAAAGTCACACATATGTGAAAGCATGTTTCATTGAAATTTCAAAAGAAATTGCATTTTTGAAAATATATATTCAATGTTCCGTTGCTGCAAACCAAAGTCATCTGTTTATTTGACAGCTAAAGAGGATGAAGGCAGCTGCAATTTGAGCTTCTCTGCACTGGCCAGCTGTAGCTTAAAGCCAGCAAACTGGAAGGGGGAGGTGAATTATCCCTAGTTTGTCTTAGAAGTGGTCACTGTACAGGATAGCTTTGGAATTCCAAGGGTTATGATTCTTCTAGGAACTGTTGGGCTAATATTGTTTTATATTTTCTTAAAGCCAAATGGTGTCTGTAAACTCAGCATCAGGCAACCTCCAGCACCACACACTGGCTCAGGGCCACCAGTACAGAAACAAATGCATCACTTGCTTTTTCCATACTTGCCATTTGTTTCTCTCAGTTGTCTTTGAATCACTGTCAAGATGCTGTATGTAGTATTCACTTACAAACACCAGGAGTATGGGATCATTACCAGAAACTAGAAACATCAAGCAGATCAGGTCCAGCTCCTCAGGATGCCCTACTCTTGATGTGTATATGGGAGAGAGAAGTGTTACCTTGCTTCAGCAGCTGCCCGTGTAGAGCGGGCACAATGGGGTGGACAAGGGGCTTATTTGAATGGGCAGCAAGAAGAAAGAGAAGGAAAGGGAGGATGTGATTTATATCCATTTCATTATTTTCAGTGACAAAATGCTGCAAATAAGCTGGTTACAGCTGGATTTCTTGTGTGAGCCCAAAGCCCAGTGTGTGTGTGGCTCCCAGATCACCCCATGTGAGACCTGGGGGTGGGCACCCTCACATCAGCACACTTTTACAGCAATATGCAGCCTGTTTGTTACCACTCTGAATTGGCTGTAGTGGATTCTTTATTCATCCTTTTTCTGCACATAGGTTTTGTGATTTCCAAATCACAATGTAAAATCTCTTAACAAGCCATGTGGAAAAGCAATGTTGAATATATAAGCATGCAGGGTGTCTGGAAGCATTACCATATTTTTCTCTGAAGAATTTGTTTAGTTACATAAAATAAATAGACAGGAACCCTTGGGCTTTCATTTGGTGGTTCTCCCTCTGTTCTGCTTGGCTTCTCAGCTTTCAATAGATCCCAAGGTCAGGCTGTTATTTGTTGCTAGGCCAAAGTGGCAACCTCCCACCCTAACAATGCTGCTATCTTCATATCATCTGAGCTATGGGGGCCACATTGTGATGCTTTGGCAGTGTTGCTAGGGAGGTTGCTAGGTTAGACTGATGTCACTATGTGGGTTATAAATTGCCTTTACCCTGCTGGCCTTAACTTGGCCCCTAACACAATGATCTAGTAGATGGCATCAAAGTGTTCAGAAGAGACATTGGAGCAACATCTTCGGATCCTGAACTTGGCAGCAAACGTATGTTGGAGCCATTCAGTAATCTAGAGAAGAAACTAAACAGTTGTATGAAATGCATTCCTTCATGTCCAGAAATTAACAACATTCATGCAAAATACACAGTTTCTACCCACATGCATGTGCTAAACCCAAGGCTTTACCTTAATGCAGGCTGTGTGCCATCTACATGCCCCACTGTTAAGAAGAGGAAAGAAGTTTTATGATGACAAAAGTGACACCTGAGGAAACCAGGTAGGGGAACTGAGAATTTCCCAGTTTTGTGTACTGTGTGTCATAATTGCAACTCTACTAAAATGTGCCACCAATGCCTTTAATACCACAAAAATGCCATTTCACATCATCAGGTTCCTAGTTTGTGACCTCAAGGGATGTTTTAATCTTGCTTGTTACAAAAAATAACAATAGCTGAAGAATCATTTAAATTGATTTTTCAACATATTACCATATTAAATTTTAAAATTCCATGTTCTGCAGAGTATAGGTGTGTGTGTGTGTGCACACGTGTGTGTTCATGTGTGCATTTCATTTGTTTTGAAAAGGAATAAATAAAATTAGATAAACATGCATGGCCTTCAGAGCTGTTCCAGTTTAATAAGTAAATACATAATTAGACAGGCTTTTCTTTATGCATGATGTCTTGATATGCGGGGCTTTAACTGCACACCTCTCATCAGCCTTAATGAAATTTATGTGGCTAAATCCCCATGCATTGTACTGAATATACACCTTGGTATATTTGTAATTAATGTTTAAAGACTGCAGACCAGAACACAGCTCCAACAGTGCCATGTGAATCCATAGGGTGTATACATATTTATAAATGTTTTTAAAATGCATATTATATTTCACCCACAGAGCATAACATCTCTGCTGGCTGGAAACATGTATTAAAGGAGGTAACAAAAATCCAGAGGAAATGTCTTTGAAAAATAGTTAATACACATGGGCTACAGCTGCCTTTTAAAGATTAATTTCTTGGCCATTTTCAATGTGGTTTTTATTATCAAAAGCCAATGGACCATATTACTGAAATCTTGCTTTGTAAATTCCTTTTGCACTTCTTGAGCCTGTTCTATTCCACAGAATTTGGTCCTTTCCTTGGCAGACTGACACAGTTGTTCACTCAGAGCTGGGCCTGGGGTGTCCCAGCTTAGTGCTTGGTGTCACTGGAGGAAGCAGCACTCCTTGTGTTTGTCCTGAGCAGTTAAGGGGAGAAAAAAGATGGAGATCTGAGTCTTTGTTTAAAATGTGGTTTGCAAGGCTGCAAACATAACTTTGCAGAGTCATACACATGGGTGTAGATATTTGCATGCATTAAATATGTGGAAGAGTTTAGAGAGCTGGAATCATACTTTTAAAAATGTGGTTTTATTGAAGCTGCACTAGTTCTAACTGGATTATTATAATTTCTTTCTGTTGTTGATTCCCTATAGCATTTGAAAATTAACTAAAGACTGTATCAAAAACACTCACCACTTATTATTTTCTTTTTCCTTTTCCTGGCCATCCCCTTTTTTCTCTCAAAACTTCCAGAGTTTAGCTTAGTGCCATGTAGTCCTCCTTTTCAATATGGAACTGGACAGAATGTAAAAGCATGCACCTCTGGGTAAGCAGCAGATCCTGCCCTGTCTCTGTTTCAGCCTCTATGCAGCAACGTTTCTTACACACAAAGAATTCAGGCTCTCTACACTTCCTCAGATCCAAAATCAGACCTCTTCAGGTTCCTCTTAGACCCGTAAAAAACAAGGGTGGGAGTGGAGAGGGAGAATGAGGCCAGTAACTGTTAAATCCTGCCAAGTAGTAGCCCAGGAAAGAGAAAAGAAATTGCAGGCTCAGAGCTGTATTAAGCACAATAAATTGCCCTTACCCCTTAGCAAGCCATGAGAGGATGGACAGTCTGCTGGGGTGGATCCCAGACATGGGCGAGTGCCTTTCCCAGCGCAGAGGCTTGTCCTCTGTGACCTTGGGCAAACCATTTAACCTCTCTCCATATCACTGTTCTGTTTCTGAAATGAAAATAAACTGCAGTAATGCACCAGGAAAGCTAAATGTGGTGGTGATTACGAGGGGCTCAGATGAGGATGAAGGTGAGATAAATACTTTAGACAGATTAAAAAAAAAAAATCCTTCCTCTACTCCAGTGAAACCTTCAAACATTAAACTCAGCTTCTTGGTAAGACAGACAGGATGTATCCCTCAATAAACAGGATGGCTTGCATTTTAGCATTGCAGTGTAATGTTTTTTTCCAGGGCACTTTTGTTCTTATTCCTCTGGTGGCACTCAGAGTGACATTTCCATATTTGCAGCACTGGTGTGCAGGGCACTCCAAGGTGACTTATTTCAGTAAAGGATTCCCTTCCTGACTGGACACATTTGTTTAGGGCTTTGTCTGGTCATACAGTGTCTGCATTAACACTGAGGTATTCTTTTCTTGGAAAGTGTTAAAATCTAATATGTAAATGTTGGGGGTTTTTTTTATGTGCTCCTGGGGCTTTTTCATCTCTGCCAGAATTAAGTGCAAAGGGAATTTTTACGGCCAACTTGTAAATTCCTGACAAGAGGAGTTTATAATAGAAGTGTTGACATAACCTTACCTACAGTGACAACTGAAGCAGGTTTGTTAGGGAAGCAGCAAATAATTTCCTTGCAGGAAGGCAGGAGTTGGGCATAGAAGGTGAGGCAGCTAAATTTTTTTCTCTGTGAATCCCCGGAGGCTATTGTGTGAGACAGCATGTGAAATGAAGCTGAAGCAAATCGCATAGCAGGCAGAAGAAACACTCTGGAATTTGCTCATTTTCATGAAGAAGGTGCAGTTATCCTCTTATAATTTTTTTACAAGCTGTGTTTCTCCCCTCAGAGGTAATCATGAAGGTCTTACAGCAAGTCAGTGCTTGCTTTTAGCCTTACAGCTCTCTCTTACTTCTTTCTTTCTCCCTGAACACCTAAGGCAGTCAGGAATGAACTCTGGTGCCTCAACTCCATGCCTTCAACAGGAGCAGGAACCAGCCCTTTGTTTGCAATCCATCTGTCTCTTAAAAGTAATAATTTTTTTAAAGCCACTAAATCTTATTTCCTTGACTCACCTACAAGAATTCAAAATCTGAGAATTTAACCACCCGGCAATAGATGGACAAGCCTATGTGCAGCCAGGCTGAGCCACAATAAACATTGCTGTCACTTAAACGAGAACCAAACCTACTGACAGAAAGAGGTGATTTTAACTTAAACCGGAAGCCAAAAGAGCATATCTAGAGTAGATTCTTAGGGCCTTTATTTCCCCAAAATCAGCAGAGTTTTTTTAAATACCTGTCACTTCTGTCCTGGACAAGGGGAAGAGAAGTTTTTCAACTCTTCTTGCAGGTATAAAATCAGGCTGTATTCAGAAGCTTCTCCTCCACTTTCTTACACCCCTCTGCTGGCTACAACTCTCCCTGATTCTTTGGGTTTAACCTCTAAATGGTATCCTATTTCCCAAAAGGTTTAACAAAACCTTTCTTACACCTTTGCTGTGATGTTTATGTGTGGAGGCAGTGCCCATTGGCAAGTGGCAGCAAGATTTACTGTGAGCTGGCACACTGCAGAGCCTGGGTGCTGGGAAGAAGGGACAATGCCTGACTTCCTCCCTGCTCAGCCTCTGCCCTACCCTGGCATGTTTGGCAAAATCCTGAAGTAACTTTCCTGGAAAGGTGAAAGGTCAAGGGACAGAGTATTCAACATAGACTAAATAAAATAAGCAGCTGAAAGCAGAGAAAAGGACAGCTCTGAAATGGGAAATCCAGAACTAAACCCCCTCAGTATTTCCTAATTATCCTGGGACAGTTGTGACCCACAGAGTGTGCACTCAAAGCACAGGAGCTGCTGCTGAGGGCACTGGGGACTGAGCAGCACTGCTGAATGCATTCTGGGAGTGCTGATGGATTTTTAAAGCTCCTTTTCACTGCAGTGTGGTTGGAAGGGCAACGTGAGCTGGTCCGGCAGGATGGCAGTGACAGGGGAAGATTAACCAGTAAGCGACCAGTTTACACAAAATGTACAGAAAAGCAAAGACTGCAGATTCTGCATTTCCTTCTCTCTTCCCATTAAAACAATATTTTTTTGCCCCTATTCTTTTGTTTTAATACATGTTGAAATACAACCCCTAGCTCTTAGACACTGCCAGAAAACCTGGCGGAAATACTGCACTCGGAGCCATAGCCATGAGCTGGAGGATATGGAAAACGATCACTTTTTCCCCTGGCAAACCAAACACTCATCGGGGACGCAAGGCGCCAGCGAATGTCTCTGCTTTTTTCCCAGAACGTTCAGGATTTTCTGTCAGGATTTCCGCTCTGGATGCCCCTGTGTGTGTGAAAGGCGAGCTGGCCGGCCCTTGAACCAGGCTGGAGCAGGATCCCGAAGCGGCTCTGTCCCGGGAGAGCCTCTCCGGGCTCTTGTTCAGGAGTGCCCTCTGCCGGGTTCCGCAGGGCCCGGCCCGGGGCCGCGGCGCTCGGCGGCCGCAGGGCGAGCTCGGAGCGCGGCCCGGGTGCCCGTGTGCGCCGTGCCCTCGGCAAGGCCACGATGGAGATGGGTTTGGCTGTGTGTGTGCTCTTATCCGCCGCACTTCAAACCGGAGTAACGCTGCCCCGCCCGCATTCAAGGCTGAGCGCGGCGTCTGGGTGATATTTATACACGTTTAGCCCCAGGTCCCTCGCTCTCACAAAAGGATATGGCGTGTAGAGTAGATTTATACCAGAAATGAAATGAACAAGGGGCAGAGGCTGTTGGAGATAAGTAGGTATTAGGACTGTGTTTTCCATCTCATGTTCCTAAATGAGGGTAGTGACACAAAGCATTGTCAGCAACAAATTGGCAACATCCAGCACTGCTGTGTTTTGTTCTGTGCTTATGGGACTATTGGGACTGATTTCTCCAAATAGTCTTTTAAATTTTGAAAGGATCGGCCTCTATAGACAGCTGCTGTGTTATCTGTATCAGAATACAGAGTTGACATTGCCACTGTTACCCAGAAGTATTTTTCTTTTTCTATTTTCCTTCTTTTTTTACATTTCACTAAAACTGTCTTCCATACCAAGCTGATGTGACAGCAGTGTGTGAAAGAAAAGCTTAGGTGGCAGTTCTGGGTTAGTCAGGGGGCAATGAGGCATCCCCTTGGCTTTTCCAGATGAGATAAAGACTCAAAAATCATTCACTGAGGAAAATGTAGATGTTTTAGCCTAACTCAGAGCAGGATGGGCAACCACACATCCTCTTCCAGATCTTTGTTATGAGGCATAAGAACTTTTTCTGGCAAAGGCTTTCATCTTCTGTCCAGACACTCACTTTCATGAAACATGTGGGAACTTAATAGCTTTGAAAAATTTTCCTAGAAATTGGCCATCCAATTGAAACATTACTGGGACAAGGAACAGGCAGAAAAAATGACTGTACAGTCCTCATTTTTCGTGGAAGCCAAATACTGAGGGGTTGTTGCAGGTTTGATTTAAATAAGGACAGGAACTCTGCAGTCTTGTGCCTGTGAGTGTGTCATATGCTTTGGCATGTTGTACCTATTGGTGAAAGGGAGGAGGGAGTCTGAAATGTTCCTGGCATTTCCTGATAATTCTGTGTTAAATTCTTTCATGAGAGTTTTCATAAGCTTCAGTTTATGGTAAGGCCAGCACAGGCTGGGTCTTCGTCTTCAGCCTTTTTTCCTTTCCCACAAATCAAACCTGTCTCCAATTCTTCCTCCCACCTCTGCACATGTGCTCACTCTTTCTGTGACCCCAAAAGCCATTGGGAAGGAAGTGATGGGAATATTGACCTGGAGAACAGAGTGGCAATGGAGGCCTGGGAAGGCATGCAGGTGATGTCATGGGTATGTGAAGAGATGGAATTAGGAAAAAGATGGGAAAGAGGAGGGAGAATGAAGGAATGCTAAAGAAATTAATGAAAACCGTTATTTGTGGAACTAGCATTTGACTGGAAGGATCAGGCACCAAAGTCTGTAGAGAAGGTAACTCCAAGAGCTGAGCAGTTCTGTCAGAGGCTGTGCTCTTTGGTTATACAGAGGAAAAAAAAGAAGGCTGAGTTCTGCCCAGATTTGATCCCTGATCCCCTTTTGTTTCTTGGTAAGCTATTTCAGCCTCTCCGCATCTCTTCATTGTGTAAAATGAAGACAGTGCAGCTACACAGATAGGAATGAGAGCAGAGTCTTTCCCAGAGTGATGACAAATCATGGAACCATAAGGCTGGCAGAGACCCCAAGAGATTGTCTAGTCTGGCAGTCATCAAGTATTTTAATCAAACAACTGCCCTGGAATTTTTTTTTCTGTTCCATTGCACAGTGCCAGCAATGGTTTGAATCTAAAAGTAACCAAAAATTGTATTTTATTCTCTAAATTGAAGAAAGGCCCACGTTGAGCAAAAGTTTTCAAAAAAGCAATTAAAGCCAGATCTGCTTATACTTTAAAATAGGCACAAGTCCAGTTGTTCTGATTAGTTTTATCCTGACATCACTTATTTTCATAGATGCTTATAGATGTTTTCTTTGCTAGTTAGTCCAGCTTTGTTGAAGTGTAGTGGAACCAGTGCACAAACTGGAAGTATCCCACTCAGTGTAGCTCTCAGGCTACAGGAACTCTGCTGCACTGGGGTTACTTGGAGATCTCCCAGCAACACTGCCAACTCCATCCTCATTCCAAACATTGCCCCCCTTATTAATCACCTAAAATATCCTGGTGTTAGTATCATTTTTTTTCTCCATTTATTTGGAAGGTCATAGAAGTTCCTCCATCTGACCAAACCTGAAGTGCAAATATCAATAGCAATTATCACTCTGTACTTGAAACCATGCTGTTACTGGGAGGAACAGTCAGAACAAAGCCATGGTAAGTCAGGGATATAATTACACAAGAAAATACCAATCAAAAATCACACCTTTTCATAATTAACTCCTGTGTGCCTGAGGAGAGGACTGCATCCATCTCCCTCCCTTTGCTCAGTCTGTTGAAATGTGCAGTAACACACCAGCACAGCTGCTCTGCAGGCAGCAGAGCACTAACCCAGCTCAGTAATGAGGATGCTATGTGGTCATCTTCTTCACATTATGTGATTCATATCCTGTACATCCAGGAAGCACTGAGCACTTTATTAGAGCTGATGAATGTACTTCAACCACTCAAAAACAGTATATTCACAAGTGCCCGTGGTACTGTGGTTTCACTCTGCTGGAGACAACTGAGCAAGGTAAAGGAGTAAATAGACACTATCATTGTAAATAAGCAGTTTCTGCAATCTTAGATGCTGGTAAAAGTTCTGTCTTTAAAGCAAGAAATTACCAGAGCTTTCTTTTGAATAGAATAAGACTGTATCTTCCTTTGGGAAAATAAAAAGTTCTGTGAGCTTGTCAAGTTCACCAAGTTACCAAGTAGTTGGTAATGTTCAAGGTTCTAATCTGTATTTTAATCCTACTGAAACTTTAACTTGGCAGTCTGGGAATGACCAAGAGAAGACTGAAAAAAGAGTCACTTTCTGAGTTACAGAGCATAAAACAAAACCTGAACTGTTAGTTCAATTTAGTCCTGAGCTTCTTCCTGATGTGCCTCTGTCTTTCACAGCTGGAAGGACCATACTTCTTTTGAAACATGACTCGTAAGGAGGTTCAATTTGTGACACAAAGGGAGAGTATTGCAATTTAGATCACAAATGTTGTAAGATACTCCTCCTTTGGAAACATAGGACAAGAGTCCTTGTGTTTTCAGCTTTACGGGATTAGGCCTTATTGACCAGTAGGATAATGCAGTGATTTAAGTTTGCTGTAGCAAAAGGGAACAGCAAGTCTTAAACGACAGAAAATTCCTGTAATTCAGAAAATGTCATTTTATCACAGAGTAATAGAAATTGAGAGAAGTTACCGAAACTGTGGCACACATATATATGTATATTGTCTATCTGAACATTTCCCCCATCAGCACAGCAGAATACACATCCCCTATGGAAGCCACTCATTCCTTCACCTGGCCTTATCCCTGTGTAAACTGTAAGATCCAAAACCTTGAATAAGGAAATGAGTTGTGAATTGTCTCCCATTTCTGTGGTGTACATGAAAACTAGGGGTGATTTTTCCTCTTCACAAACCAGCTGCCAGGAGGGAGGGCTGGCTGGACAGAGAAATCTTGAGTTAGTGGAAAGCTGAGTGATCCTTATGTCCTACATGCCAGAATTCTAACCTCATTCAGTTACACAGAAAAATCACTTTCTGACTGCACTTTTATGATTAGTTTGCTTTTCTCCTTGAAATGTACACTTGATCCCCCACACCACCTTCTAATTGTATATCACAGAGAGGAAAGCAATAATGTTTTGTCCATACAAACCAGCAACCAATTCCTTCTTGAAAGCTTAAATTAAGGATTGAGTATCCTAAGTGCTTCTTAAATCCACTGCCCTAGCTCAAAAAAAATATTTATACCAAGATTCATGGATATAATTTATCTCAAACAAAAAAAGTATTAAAAACCTAAACATGTCAAATGTGCATGTAAGCCAAGCCTCCCTTTGTGTGCTCCCAGAGGGTTTCCCCCCCCCCACTCATGCACATTCACCCCCCTGCTGCAAGAGATCCATTTTATAGATTCAAGGACAGCTCTCTCCACAAGAAGAAGGGACGTTGCCAAGATACCAGATGCGGTCCCATTCAAGACCACTCATAGGAGCAATTCAAGATGAAATCAAATTAGATGTGTTGGTTATACATAGCACAGCCTGCTTGGGATACTAAATGACAGAGTTTGCCAATAATTAAGTGAAATCTCAGAGATGATGAGTCCCCAGAGCTCTCTAGGTTATGTCGGTCTAATTCTAAGTGTCATCATTATAGCAGGAGAGCAAAATACTCTGCATAAGCTACAGAGCTGGAATGTTACTGTGGGTATGAGCTTTTCATAGCCAGTGCTATGGGGCAGTACTGAGCTTCATTACATGTCTTCTGCTGTTACACTTCCTTAACCTTTCCCTGATATAAAGCTCCTGAAACCTGACTCCCACTTAATAATTGATAGTTAGCACTTACTATCCATAGCAATATTCATATTCAAAGCACTTTACAAACAGCTCATTAATCTCTCTGAACCCCCTCCCTCTTGAGGTGTCCACTACAATTACCCTAATTTTGCAGAAAGGGAAACTGAGGCAGAAAGGTTGTGCCTTATCCTGGGGCTGAAGGACAGTGTGACAGCCAGCCCTTGTGCTCAGGATCCTCCCTGTGAGAGAGCTGGCTGAACTTCTAATGGTAGGATGCAGGTTGTTCTCAAATTTGATGTGGGAACAGAGGTACAAGGAGGGTTTCTCCAGCCCTGGAGAACCTCCACAGGGAACTGTTGAGCATTCCCATTGCCTGCAGGCAGTGAGGAGCCAGAGTAACCTGCTGCTGGGTGCTGTATCCTTCAAGAAATCCTCTTCAGATCTGCCTGGGTGCATCCTGCCCTGGGAGGAGGCTGGAAGACTATGGACAGGTGGAAAAAGTGCTACCTCTGAGTATATTGTGGCAAGGAAGCTTGAGCTCCCTTGGCAGGTGTCACTGGAGACCACGGGGACGGACGCGCTGAGCACTGCTTGTATCCTGCCCAGCCCCATCCCCACAGCCTGCCCAGGAGCCACAGTGGGCACACTTTGTATAAGGACTCAGAGCATGAGGCCAGGATCAGACCCAAGTGTTTCCAAAACATGCTCCCAAGAAAACCATCCTCCCCAGCCCTCTCACAGCAGTACTGAGCCCTGATAGAATCACTTTTCCAGGAGTTTTAGTGTTTTAATGGTGCCCATTTCATTGTTAGCCCCTGCTCTGCTACCAGAAAACTGAACATCACAACTGTGTTCAGAAGAGGAATGACTATTTCCAGCTTTGCAAGCATTCACTTCTGATGACTTGGAGTTGAAATCATGTGGCACTGAATTTGTGATTCAGGAAGGTCACTGGCTGAACAGAAACCCTCCTGAAGAATAGAATGTGATTTAAAAAGAAATAACCTAAATATTAAAAATAAAAAATTAATGGAGGGCAGATATGAAAAAGTCAGTCTGAAGCTAAGACTCTCAAGAAGGGCTTGCTTCAAATTTAACACTTGCTATGTACAAAGGAAGGGAAAAGTCTTGGGGACTGTGGCATCAATGTTGCTATAGCCACGAGCAGCACACAGGAAGACAAAATCTGTTAGCCCCTGGCTCTAGTAACAAAGGTGGCAGGGGTGGCACAGGGATTCCCAGTGCTGTGGTACCTCCCCTGGCCCCATTCAGCCCCAGCTGCAGACACTTCCCTGCTGTCTCTGCTGTCTCTGCTGGCCCTGCTGCCCTGGCCACCCACCCGCTGGCACCTCACTGTTCCTCCAGGGGCTGTGCAGAGCTCAGCCTGCCCTCGGCTCTGCGCCCTGCTCTGGACAGAGGGACAGGGCCCTGGGTTCATCCACAATGGAAAACAGCATCCCCAAGATGATTAGGAGGAAGTTATAAAATTTACAGAAGGCTCTGATAGCGATCTTTGATAAATATGTTCATATTGCTAAAAGATTCAAACCTAAGAGGTTTTTAATTAAAGACTGCGGCACTCAGAGCTAACTTACCAAGGAGGCAATAAAATTATTGACTAAGTCTCTAGCAAAGGCAACTGAAGCAAGGAGTTTAAATGATTTCCAGAGACTGTTGTCCAAGTGAAGGTTATAGTGAGGGAGCCAGCAGTGCAATTAAACCAAGTGAGGTCAAGCATGTTGGTCCTTAAGGCCTCTGCCTGCTCCTCAGATTTCTTTTGTTCATATAATTCAATTATAAAGACCCCCACACAAGAACCCACAAGAACCATTTAACTGTCTCGTAAACCAGTTTGTAAACTTTTTTATTTTTCTGTAAATTGTCTCCTAAAAGTGGCTTTCAGTACTTTAGGCAGCATGGAGTGTACCCATGTTTCACAGTGCCTTTTGTTCTCATTTGAGCATCACATGCCCCTGGTTGTTCATCCAGGCCAGGGCTCTCCCAAAGCATCCCATGCAAAGCATCCATCACTGGAGATGGTCACAGATAAAAATGATATGATGAGGAACTGGAACAACTATGATCGTTCTGTCTCTCATTCCCTCTTGCTCCATCCTCTTCCCCCCACCAGCTTTTCTTTATCCTGTTTTTGTGTGAGTCAGAAAGAGGGCAACTTGTGTGTGTGCCTAATTTCCTGCCCACAAGGTCATGTATCCCAGCCCTTAACATCATGAATGAGGAAAGTTTCTGCCCAGCAGATGCCTATTAGATCCACTAAATACCTTTAAGGTATAGGGACTTTTTTCTTTTTACACTTTTTTCCAATTATTTTTTGATAGAAATATAATTGTAGAATATGGTTGGGTGGAAGTTAGGGAGCATCCAAATGCAAGACTTTTGCAGACTGCAATTCTGCTGTTGACAGTGTCCACTGACCAGAAGAGAAACTCACATAACTTGGAGATCTCATGGGACTGTGTCTCATGATGCAACTTCTCCTATTTAAAGAGACAAAACCCAGTTACTTACTCCTTTCAAGGAAGAGAGCATTTGAAGTATGAAACCATTCCTGATTCACCTATAGGAAGATTATAGAAATCCTGAAGTGATTACAAATTCTTCTAAGCAATTTAAGCAAAAAACTTTTGTTCAAATCATGGCTTTAGAGAGTCAAGGGTCTTGGCTTTCTGTCTGCATCAAGAGGAGCTTTCATGCCCAGGGTAGCTGTCTTTAAATGAGCCACAAGTGAGATCCTAAACCTCATACCTACAAGTGTTCCCTTGTAAACATTCATACCCACAAGTGGCAGCATTCTTTCTGTCCTATGAAATTCCAAGTGGCAGATCTCTGCTTGGAGATTAATTGAATGCTAGAAGTGACTGTTGTAGTAGGGAGAGAAATATTTATTCCTCATTTCTATTTAATTACAGCTAAGACAGTTTGGTTGAGACACTGGAAGTAGGACTGACAGCTCTGCTTTCTCAGGAAGGTCCTGCAGAGATGGTGTGGTCTGTTCCTGTGGCAGCAGCTCTCTGGCCACAGAGAGTAGGCACAGACTTTCCCAGGCATTTTCCTGGGGAGATCAGAGAAAAGAACGAGAAACAATTCTTATCTCCACTTGCTGCACCTGCTCTTGTGCACATGTGGAATGTGTCATGGAGATTTGTTTACCAAAGGGTGATTTCTTAATTGGCCACTGGATGGTGCTTGGATTGATTGACCAATTAGGTTAAAGCTGTATCGGACTGGCTGTAAGGGTTACTGAGTTTCTTAAGTATAGAATAATATAGTATAGGATGATATAATAATAAAGCAATTGATCAGCCTTCTGCAATCATGGAGTCAATGCTAATTATTATCCAGCTGGTGGCCTGCAGCAACATGTTCCCTCACTGCATATCAGCAGGAGCTGGGGAGCTCAATGGTCTGAAATCTGTCAGCCTTCACTCTGTGGGTCCTCACAGATTGGCCAGCCTCTGTTCCCAAAACTGTACAAAAGTGGAGTTTACTGGGGTGATTGCTCATCTCCTGGAGAGAGGAACACTGACCCTGTTAACAGCAATACTCAAATGACCACTGGTGACAGAAATGAACTTGGAACCCACTCTGTGACTGATCCCTCTTACAAGGTTAACATCTTCTTTCTGTGTTCATTAAAATCTTATGCTTCCTTCCCCAAAGGAGAGAAATGTCAATACATGAGAGAGGAAGATAAGTTAATGCTACATTCAGGTTGCAGAGCTAGAGATTTTGGAACTGCTGAGGTAAGATGCCTGTGTTGGTGCTAGCTCAGCCACATTGCACACAGACTGCACAGCAGCCTTGTTTCACTGGTCATGTGCATAGATTAGTGCAATTACCTTCATCCAAATATATCCCAAAGTAATGCTTCTTGCTAAGCTGTCACACTGTAGGTGGGGTCCATGTTTGTACCATGGTGGCATCTGGATGTGCTCAGGGATCTCAATGCCCAGGACTGCAGCTGCCTTCAGTCACGAGACATAGATTTACTGAGTAGGAGTCTGGAATAGCTGCAAGCTCAGTGGCACTTCCTGGATGGCAAAGGAGATTTTAGCTGAGAAAGTGCTTTTATTATTGTAAAAAATTAATGCAAAATGTCAAATATTTCACACCCAAGCCGATACTGGCAAAATGCCAGAAATATTTGGGTTTCGCTTGGGGTGGGAATATAGTTGATCATCTGTAATTCAAAAGCTTTTATTTCAAAGGAAAAAGACAGTGTGTTGCAATAGACTTTGTAGTGATAAATATCAACTGTGCCACTTCTCTCCCAAAAGGGATTTCCCACAGTTCTATAGTAATATACAGTTCAAAAGGCCACACTGAGATTTATAGAGCTATACATTCAAAAACTGGCATCCGAGGTGCTTTGCTCAGCTAAAGTAGATTTGACTTGCAGCTTTCACAGTTCTGCACAACTCAGAAAGCAGCCACAGGTGCAGGGTGCCAGCAGGCCTGAGTGATTGGTGAATGTGTGGTGGCTGGGTCACTCAACTCTCTACAGGCACTTAATCTAGAGTGTCCTCAGTTGTGTGACCAGATACTCTGGAAGCTTTCAAATGTACTTGGCCAGCATATCTGGTCATATTGGAGTTAATGGACAGAAATTAATTTAAATCAAGAGAGTTAGAGCAACTGATAGCAGCAGTGAATTTAGCCCTCTCCATGTATATGTTTTAATTATAAAATGACCTATTTTTCTTCTTTTCTATTCTATTCCTGTTTATTCAATCATCTAGTCCGTTCTCTTTAAAGCCCCACCCACATTCTAATCCACTTGCATAGCAGTAGTTTTTGCTTGTGAATGTCCTCTGGATGCCCCGAAACACTTTCTGTGAAGACATAGGAAAATTAGAGAAAATTACAAAGAAAAAACACTTTATAAATTTGCCTGAATTCTCAACTTCATATAATGAATATACATTGACCCATTAGTGTTCTGCATAATTTCCATTGTTTAAAGGTTTAGAGATAAATGGAGTATCTGTCTACACCATTTGCAGACTTCCCATCTAATTTTAACTCTGTGCTCTGAAGGACCTTGAGGTGTGGGAATTTGGGAGCCATGTGGAAATGTTAGATTTGTTAAATGGATGGGCAATAACTTTCAATAGCAAATATGTGAATTCAAGCATCTGTAAACAAAAGCACCTAGACTTTCAGTCTGTAGATTTTCAGACATTGGAACAACATGCAGAAGAGCAATAGGAGTTTTGTTATTTAAGAACTTCACAAGAATTTCATACATAAAAAACAAGATATAAACCAGGACTGCATAACATCTGACTGAGAGTTTGTGTTGCCTGCCAAGAACTTTGTTTGACCCATCATGATGCTCTAGCAAACAGCTCTCTCTGGACTGCCTTCTTACCAACATCAACAGCTGGGATGGCACCGAGCCTGCTCAGCACTGGCACACATGGAAATCTGGTAACTCTCAGCCATTTAATTAGCTGAAAATCAAGAATGATTTTTCCTCTTGGTTAGTAGCTGCATGGCATGAAGAGTTGCCATCCATCCCAGACCAAATGTGTCTGCAAAAGGCACATATGGAAATAGGGGGTGGCTGCTCTGCTCAATTTAGCACTTGTGAGACTCGAGCCAGATTGCTGGATCTCATCTGGACTCTGCAGTCTGAAAAGAGCAAAAGTGGGGAGGCAGAGAGAGAGAGCTAAAGAACTAAGAGATTGAGAAAACATGACCTGCAAGGAAAGGCTGAGAGAACTTTCTTCATTAAATTTAGGAAAGTAATGAAGGAAGCTGCAAGACTCCAAACATGTAAATGGTGCTTCTATTTTATATTTGTATTTTAAAATCATCACTCCTTAGGTACACTAACACAGGATAAGAGATAGTGGGCTAATTTATAGCAAAGGGTACTATGTTAAATAGTGAGGCTTCATTTCTGAGTGTGTGGATATTTGGTGAGGATAAACACAATCTCCTGCTTCCATATATATATCTTTATCTCCTGAAACTGGTAAGGTCTTGGTTTCTACCATTATTAATTAAGCCTTTCATGAAAACTCCAAAGAAATGAGACAATTTGTGTTCAAAATTGTGCTTAGAAAAAGACATTTTAGACGCATGTCACCCTCAAACCCACAGTAAGTAATTCTTTATCTGCATTTGGCAGAAAAATCAGATTATCCGATTATTTTATGAGAGTGTCAGTGTTGTGCCATTTCACCTCTCACATATCTATTGGCTGATCTATTCTGATTATGCCCTATCAGAATCACAATAATACCTTGTTTACAACATACATGGCACCACTTGAAAGATACACATTGATATTGGGAATAATGTGTAAAATGGTTATTGTCATAAAATTGAGCTTATTCCCACTCCTCAGCAGCAAACATTGTAAAAAGTACTTTCAAAAAGTCTATCAAACAGCTGAACATTTCAAGTTGGGAATTGAAATAAAAAATAAATTTCTTACAAAATTTGCTTTACAAAAGAAGTCTGGCATTTTTATTCAGTCTTTATTAAAAGCCATCCAGATAAATACCAAGAACCTAGCATTGCAGGATAAATCATATTGGGCACAGATGAGAAATGTGCAGAGATTAAAACCAATTTGCCACTGTTCCAGGCACAGAGGATAAATCCTGGTCTGACTGAACTTGCAAATAACAGGCCCCTGGATTTCAGTGAGATTATAATTTGATCCATGCGATTGCTTCTGTCTCTTTCTTTGATATTTCTGTAATTGCCTCTTCTTCTTTTAATCCAAAACAACTGAGATAGAAAGGAAAAGCCACATATGTTTTTGTAAGAAAAGGGCAATACATAGCATGAAAAAAATGTTTCATCAAAGGTGCAACCATTTAAAATGCAAAACAGAGACTAGAGAGGTGACAAATTCAAGTTCTTAGTGTTTTTATTTAAGATCTTTCAAGTATTCATTTGCCAGGGATACTTGTTTAATTTTTTTAATGTATTCAGTTAGTCATATTTGGTTCTCTTTTATGTCCACTTCTCATGAATCACTTGACAGATGGACTTCTACAAGCACATCCCTTTGGGGAAAGTAAATTTTAAGTGATAATGGGAGCATAAGACATGCCATCCTGGATCAGAGCAAAGGTCTATCTAGTCCATACCCCAGATCCATCAGTAGCCAAGAGCAGTATATTAGATTTTAACAGTAATAACTTTGATCTTTCAGTGAGTATTAAGCAGAAAATCAAAAGAGATCCCAAGAGCAGAACACTCCCAAACTCAGGAGAAAGAGCAGGTGAGGCCATTTCTGGCTGTGTCTCACAGGGAGCAGGCCCAGGCTGGCTGGGCACAGCACAGGGCAAACGTGTGGTGCCCCAGTGGCACCCACTTGTTTTGTTCTCCTGCCCAGCCAGGTACAGGCTTGGGGAACTGGGCAGTTGTTCTGCAAAATGGAAATGTATAATTAAACTCCAGCAACAGGAATGAAACATGGTGGAAAAAGAAATGGCTGGAGGGGGAACAAGGCAGGGTAGACACCAGGAGGCCAGGGCAGGGACAGGTTGATGCTGGCATGGGGAGTAGTTTTACCAAAAGGGACGGTTTGGGTTTAGGAACTTGGACTTGCCCACAGTACCAATATTGGCAATGCCTAAAACCTGTTCTCTCATTTCCAGAGTTAGAGCTCCACTTGTTCCAGTGAGATTGTAGTTAAAAGTTCTCAACATTTAGCTCATCTTTAATTGCTGCTGTCTCAATTAAACTGCATCTGTGAAAACAACAGCCCCCCAGAGCCCCAACAGGAACTTAAACACACTGTGAATAAATTAAGTAATTGTGTAAATTATAAAGTTTATATCTACTGATTATTGCATTAAAAACTATATATAGAGCACATACTTCTTATAAACTTTCTACTTTAGGAGATCTTATAAAAAAGGTGTTTAGCCTGCCAAAAATCTGTAAGGATCACTAATAATTTGTTGATCAGCATAAGGTTCATTACATGCACTTCATTATCTGATTAATTCAGAGGCAGGTTTGTAATCAGTGATGAAATGTTTAAGATTCTACAGCTCTGGCCTCCACAACCTCCTGCAACTCATTAGAAAGGGTAATCAGACAGAATTTTCCACCATGCTGTTTATTGTAGCCCTAATGGAAGACAATCACTTTAAAATTACACACTTAGCAGGTAATTTCTAAAAGCCATAAGCCATGGAATCTCTGTTCTCCCTAGGCTCTTTGTCTTTCTTTAATAGGGTAAGGTAAGCAATGGAGAATTCTGTTAGAATTTGGAGGCCTATTTTGCAATATAGAATACAATGTAAATGCTGCTGAAAAATTATTTTTGACTTTATCATGTTTTTTGTCACCTGGGAGCCCTTTCAGAGATCATGTTTGATGGCTTGATTTAAAACTTAGATGGTTTCCTACTTTGTGATTTGATTATTTGAAGCATTAAGAACTTTCTTCATGTCTTCTTATTTTGAGATGAATAGCATTAATAAAAAACCAACAACTTCTTGATCTTGGGGTTTCACAGATCAGTTATAGACACTGTTGTGCTGGAGCTTTCTGAAGTCACTGGTATGATCTGAAGGAAAATGATGACAATATTTAGTGATGAAGAGCTAGAAATTAACGTGACTTAAAATGTAAAGTATTCTTAAATTTTTAATAATTAAATCTCTGGGAACTATGAGAAGAAACAGCAGAAGTTGACAGTCATCACTTGCTCTGGCAATACTTCTGCCACTCCTGTTTTTCTGAGGGGGAATTGGGGAATGCAGAAGGAACAGTCAACACCTGAGAAACACTGCTGTTCCACCTGTTATGGAAAAGGTCCTTTAGGTAAAGCAAGTGTGAAGAATCAGGGACTGGGAGCCAGATGCAAGGTAGCAGAACAATTCCTCTGACTCGTTCCATGCTTTCTCAATCATGTGGACAAAAGTGCTTTGTCTGTCCTATGTGTTACTCCCTTATTTTAACACGTGAAAGGATGGGCTCCCTGGGACTGGAGAGGCACCAATGGAGACAGGGGCTGGAGGCATTTGTCCCCTTGCACATAGCCAGAATTGAACCTATTACAGAATGGAGGATGCCATTTTGACTGGGGACATGCTTTTGGTCATGTGGGGGAAATAAGTCACATAAGGATTTATTTTCTTTAGTGATTTATTGTAAGATCCAATCTAAACTTTCCCTGCCAAACCATGTTCATCACATCTCTACCTATTAGGCAATAAGGAGTAAAGGCAAATCCACTGAACACCATAAAGAAGACAAGTATCTAATACAAATTCACTCTTTTGCCAACCAGCATGCTCCAAATTTGCCAGCTTGAAGGGCTGGATCCTACTCTGTGGCTCTGTCTTCTTGTCACAGTCTATGAATAAGCAGTGAGTTGCTAATGCCAGCTCTAAGTACTCCTTCTGCATGGATGTGACAGCTTAACAGTTGTGCTTGGGTCACAGGAACAAAATGTGCTGTGCAGGAAAGGTCAGGGGTAAAAGTCATAGCAAAGTGTATCTCCTTCAGTGGGTGACACTCCTGCTTCTTGGTTAGAACAACATTAGGGGGGTTGAAATACTGGAACTATAAAACTAGACTTGGGTTAATGTTACGGTTTTCCACAGGGTCTGCTTTGTCAAACTGAGCTAAGAACAGAGGAGAGAAGGGCACCCATCAGTGCATCCAGCCTGCGTCAGCTTTGCTGTACAAGAGCATTTCTTGCAGTGGGGCAAGCAGGAGTGTGTGGGCTCCGGTCCCGGGGTCACCTCGGGAGCACCCTGTGCATTGTCGTGTGCGCGTCTGGCAGAGCCGCTCAGCCCTGGTCGTTTTGCAGACCTGCGATCCCAATGGGCTGGACACATTGGCAGCAGGGGAAAGTATTGTAAGGACTGGAAACTCTCTAGAATTTAAATGCTGTAAGAAGAGCTGCAGTGTATCACATTGATGAACAGCAAGTGTTTTGCTTTAAGAGTTCCTTTATAAAATTCCCTGAAGGCGACACTGGGGCCATGGAGGAGAGAAGGGACATTGTGGCACGGCCGGACTCGAGGGACGCGGGGGGCTCGTTCCCCGGGCTCTGCTGCCACCTAATGGTGTCCCCACAGCCCCGAGTGAGCCTCGGAAACCGCTCCCTGCCTGGGCTCCGGAACAGCTGCTCCCTTTTCCCCTTTTTCGTTGATAAACAGGGGCTTACGGCTATCTCTGAGACAGCCGGCAGTAAGGAACAGAGAGAAGGTTTATGCCAGCTGTAAGGTGAAGTTTCCTGTATTCTGTACCTCGCTTTAAAACCACCTAAGGTTCACAAAATGAAAAGATTTAAAAACACCTTCTAAATTACTGATAGAGCTTTAGGCAGGCCAGAAGCCAGACCAGTTCCTGGGCAGTGTGAATGTGCAGGATATCACTGGCACTGAAGTGTCCCCCCTCTGGGAGGGACAGACTGACTTCTCCACAGGTATCAGTAGAACCCACACTGGACCTTGTCACTTTTCATCTGCAATATCCCCTTCTCATCAAAGAGATTCATTCATGAGTTAACTGTGAAACTAAACACAGTGCAAGGGCAAGATAACTCACATAAGGTTTTACAAGTTTATCCTTCACTAAATAGTGGAGCAAATGCAAATGCTGAAAAACTACAAGAAATATGTTGCTTTAAGTAAGCCTGTATCCCAAGAAAGCCATCTCCAACATCCATGTTTGCAAAAGCCAAACATGAAAAACATTTGTATCTCAAACCAAATATTGAGATAGATACAAAAACCAACAATGCTTCAACAACCAGTAAATCTTCCCCTGGTCTAAACAAATAAGCATATTAAATAATGTTATTTAAATACTTGAATGTTCACTTATTTTAAAATACTCCATATATCATTTAGCTGTGAGCCACCCTTTATACCATTCCTTTGGAAGATCCTTAGGCATTGTTACCAGCTGATATGCAAAATGTTCACTGATGATGCATGGATGGAGTAACAAATCCCATTGGTGCTGAGTTTTGCTCCTGCTGCTCTTGGTTAATGTGTCATATAACATCTTGAGGTCACACTTCCACTTTTACTCTCTCTGAGGGTTGGGTTGCAAGCTTTGGAACACAAACCAGTGGACCTCTGCCTCACGGCATGTACCTTTCATTAGGGTACACAGCATGTAAATAATTGCTGCTTGGCATCCAAGTGACCTCTGTTGAAACAAGATGATGCTCCTAAGTGTTAAATATTTTGGACCTGTTTAGAAATTTCTCCCTACTAGGATGGTGTGTTGCCTCTAACAGTAATTTCCTTTTTATATTACTCATTGAAGTAGAATTTGGTAGGTATGACTTTTCAAAATCCAAGTCTTCAATCACTGCTTGAGTCTCCAACCTGACTGTCTGGCTATAGAAACCACATTTAATATCTACACAGGCAGCACAAGTGGAGGCTCCCAGCCAACAGCAATACTTCTTCCAAATTGACTAAAGTGAAATTTCTTGGATAAGGTACTGACACATGATTAAGGGGAAGCTCTGTATCTCCAGGTCTATCAGCCAACACAATGACACAGATTTCTTTGTCAAGACCATCCCTTTTTCCTCCATTGCTCATGCTTCTGCTGCAAAATCTCACTTCCTGATCTGCATTCTGCAAGAACTCCCTTGGCTATGGAGGCTCAATGCTCACCATGTCATCCTTTGAAACTTCTGTCACACCAGAGAGGACCTGCTCTCCTCTGCCATCTGTCACCTCTCCCTCAAATCAACCATCCTCATCCAAGTCTCAAAAGCTGTAAGCCACTTCTCCAGTAGTTAGAGGAAGTTCTACTTCAGAGTGCTCCTTAGGTCCATCAAAAGGGTCAGAGCCATGTTGAGCTAAGAATACTCCAAATATTGCAGCCTATTGCCTTGGAGACTCTAGGGTTAAGGAACACTTGTCTGTTTCTGATTCCTGTGTCTCAGTGGCCTCCTGTGAAAGAAGCCAAGACCTAATTGCCTTGAAAGTGATCTCCTGTCACTACCTGTCTCTTTCTTCCAGTTGCTGGGCAGTAGAAGCAGTTCAGTGTCCTTGTGCTGCTTTGCCTCCTGCCTCATTTCCAGAGAGCTTCCCGCCCTCCAAGGCAGCTCTTATTTTGAAGAATACTCCATAGTCCCTCCAGGTCCTTTAGGTCTCTCTGGGGGTGATTGTCCCCAACTACCACAACTGCTCAGGGTTTTTTTCAGAGAGAAATGGTCTTTTTCACTGTGATATTCTGAGTTTCTAGCATCATGGGACCCTGTCTGTGATTCAGGCTGATAGAAGCTAATGAAACATGAATAGAAAGGAGCATAAAGTTCATGGTATTATTCTTGTAATACTTTGTGCATTCCCCTCTCCATCTCTAGACCAGTTTCCAGCATCAAAGGAGAGTTAATGCATTTAGGTTTTGATTAAGAAATATTGCATTCAAGGGGAAAGGCATCTGTATAGGACAGAATCCTTTTAATAAAGTTCATGACACACAAAATGCAGGAGGAAGACAATGTGTTTATAATTCTACAATAGATATTTACTAGACAGAACAAATGTCAGATGACAATCATCATACATAATTAATTGCTTTAAAATGCTTGCCATTAGAGATCTAAGAGACTGAAAAGACAAGAAAATCTACACAAAAACTTTAAATTGTTGGCCAGGAATAAAGGATGGAGGATTGTCAATAGAATAATAAATTATGTCTTCTTTTTTTTTTTTTCTTTTTTTTACCCATTTTATATTTAACAATTCCAATGGAAAGGCATATAATTATTTAAGGCATTAATTATATTTTAATCTTATCTTTTTACCTTTTTCCTTGCTCCTAGAGATTAATTTTGCCCTTGTGGACTACAGGTCCCTTTGATGAATTTTCAAGGTATTGGAACCCATTTGAGATCTGAATTCTGTCTATATTCTGGAAATCATAATATCCAAGGAATCCTAAATATCTGAAGTGTCCAGCTGGACCAGAACCGAGGCCCACCTATGCCACCCCTCTCTCACTGTCCACGGCAGGGGAGGATGGTTTATTTAGGGACCACCGTGCAAGCCTTGTGAGGTGCAAGTGTCACCTCACACTTCCAGGTATCCATAATTATGACCAGGCATCAATTGGACATGTTAGATGACTATTCCACACCTATTCTCTTTTTTAATTCATGTATAGACCTGTAACCCAGTTTGACTAGTTCCTTTTAGAACCTGCTGACTGTTGCCTTTACCACAGCCTGTGGTAGGGAGTTCCAAACATCAATTACCTGCTGTGGAAAAAGGCCCTGTCTTTGGGCAGTTTGTAATGCCTGATCAGTGTCTGTGTGTGTGCCTTCATTCCAGTCTGACAAATAACAGCCTCATATTCATCTCAGCCCCTGCTTTTATGATTTCATAAGCTTTTCACATATTTTCTCAGACTCCTCCCCTACAGGTGGAAGAGCCTCAGTCACTTTAATCTCTCTTAGTACATCACTGTTGCACTCTCTTGATCACCACCTCTGTCCTTCTCTTTACCTTCCCTGGTTCTGCTCTGCTGTTCTTGTGGTGTAGTGACATCTCCCACCCGTAGGCACAATGTGGGGGTACCAAGGTTTCTTACTGCAATCAAATTATTCTTATTCTTTCCTCTTCCCTTCAGTTTTCATGAGGGTTTTTGTTTTCTTTCAGATGGCCATTTCATAGCAGTAAAGTAGCCAAGAGAATTTTTTCTAAAGTTTTCAACAGTTGGGCTCTTGTGGCTCACTTGTTCACAAAGTCTGTTTGCACAATTTTTTTTTTAGAAGTGGAACAGTTATGCTGCTTTAAAAAGTGGAAATGTGATAGAAAGTTCTATTTGGCAGAGGGCAGGAATAAGTATAGTGTCCAATCTTTTGAAGATGTTACAGGATAAACAGTAAAACCTGCATTCTGGACACTCTGAAGTGTCAAGTAAAATAATGGATACAACCTAGAAACCACACCAAAGGCAAGTTTAAAAATACAGAACCATCTTCCAAACTATGTAACAAATGGCCTGGATTTTGCTGCTGACAGAAGAGTATGAGGTATAATTGATGATATTCTGTCTGAAAAGAAATTCCTGCTGCTTCTCCAGGACTGTACAACAGCGTGTCCTGACTTAGTAAGTGGCGCCCAGGTGAGATCCAGCACTGCAGTCCTTGGTCATGCACAAGATGCACAGGAGTGTTGGCACCATCAGATCTGCTCTGGATCCAGCCTAGCCCAGGCACTGAAAGGATCCAGGGTACTGGCAGCAGGTGTGTGAGATGTGCCCAGTTCTGTGTAAACTTCTCAAACACTGCTGTAATAAAGGATTTCAACATTAAGTGTCAATTTGTGAGGACAGCTACACTCAACACCAATTAAGAGCTGGCTGGGCTGTTGTGAGTGTGGGTGGTATTTTGGTCTTGTTAAAGGAAATGCGGATTATCTTATAATTACCCCAGCTACTTCTGACACTCTCTTACAAGCTGTAAATTCATGGATTAAAATTACAGATAGTAATTTCAGAATTCCCTGTGGTGCTTCTAATACTCTCTGGTGTTTAATGGCTCTGTGTCTCAATGCAGGTATAGAAGAGGGACAGAATAATTCTATTTTGGGGAAAAAGTTCTTTAGAGAACATGCGAAGACATATGGTAGTCTTGGAAAACTATGCAGTCAAATAAAGATGAGCTGAAGATATAAATAGAGTTTTGGCAAATAAAGAAATCAAGATAGTATCTGGAGCAGCTTGTTTTTCATATTTGTAGACATCTGGATAATCAGTTGTAAGAACTCTTCTTCCAAGTTACCATGGTATCAGATTTAGATATTTCTACATTTCACAATCATAGAATCTGATCTAGTTCTTTATCAGATGTCAGCATTTTTAAGTCTTCATCACCAGCATCCCACTTGAGCAGCACATCAAGAATCCTCAGAGAGCCTCTGCAGCTTCTGGTTTCTCACAGCCTGTGCCTGCCTGGCACGTGTGTAACTTCACCCAGTCAGCACAGGCTCTCTTTGCATCTCTCCACTACTTCCCCACGAGGGTCTGCCTCTTTCACTTTCCTCTGAGTCCATTTTCCTGGAGTAAAATGAATGCAAAAATCTTTACATAGCTAATAGAATAAAGTTATCATGAACATCAAATATATTTAATAACTATTTACAAACTATTTCATAATATGCATATGAAGTAGGTGAGGATTAAGATGCTTCCTATGGGTGCAGTATAGCTTATTTCATTAACAAATATTGATTGAGTTTTGTAGCAATAAGCACTATATTAATGTAAATATTGATTAGCAAATAGCTTATTCAAGGACTAATTTCAAGATTATAATCCTGTGCTTAATAATTAAAAACTTCTGTTGCGTTTTTACAAGTTTTTGAAAGCCAGTTGTAATAACCACAACATTTCCTTTTTCAGGTTGTATGAGTTTGTAATGTTTATTTTTGACCTTAGAACTTTGTTGGTGACTTGTTCTGCAGAACAAGTGTTAGATCAAGTCAGGACATGAACCTACACAAGGGTGGGGGAAAGGGGAATTGAGGCCATACATCCAGCAGTCCTGGAGTAATTCCTGAGTACATTGGGTCAATGGAGAAGGTTTTAGGAAGCAAGTCAGGTACCTGAACACGGATGTTTGGTGGCATTTTAGATGTGATGTAGTAACTTATGTCTCATGTCCATGTAGTAACTTAAATCTGCCAGCCCTGTGTCTCAGATGTCTGAGGACACCTGCACTGCTGCTGGATGCTGTGGATCAGAGCTGGGGAGCAGCTACAGCAGGAGCTCCGCTAACGGGCTAAACAGCACATGGCAAACGCCAGCCTTGCCTCGTACTGACAGGGCATCTTCTCCTCTTCCACAGCACTTTTCTCGCAGAGATCGCGGCAGGGCGCTGGAAGCAGGGGTGCGGCTGGACTGGGCTGCTCACGGAGAGCTAGGGCCAGGGGGGTTTCATCTGAGACCAGCGGAGCTGAGGATGGATCTGTGGTCAGATGCCTCTTCGAAAATCGCCCTTCCCTCTCCCTCCAGAGTGTTAGAAGAAACTAAGAAGTAAAGCTTCTGAAGGGCTCTGAAGAGGACGTGGACTTGTTTGAGAAAGCCTGTGACTACAGGTGGTTGTCTCTTCCCCGCCGAGGAAGATGGTACCGAATTTGGGGGATGCACAGTAAATAGAAAAAGGCACCGCAACACTTTTAAATCAGTGACTGGCGATTGAAAAGGCACCACCGAGACCTCGGGCCGAGCCGGGCCGGGCCGGGCCGGGCCGAGCCGAGCCGAGCCGAGCCGGGCCGGGCCGAGCCGAGCCGAGCCGGGCCGAGCGCACGCCCCGCCCCAGGAAGCGCAGGGTTTAGCGGCCGGCCCGCGCCGCGATGCATTGTGGGGCGCAGCAGCAGAGCCAAGATGGCGGCCAGCAGGAGGCTGATGAAGGTAACAGCGCCGGGCAGGGCCGCCGGGCGGGCGGCCCAGGCTCCCGCCGCCGCCCCTCCGCCCCGGCCCCCTCCGGCAGCGCGGGGCCGCCTCCCCCGCCGCGCCCCGGCGGAGCGGCCTCCCCCGCGCCCCGCCGCGGCGCCCCGCGCCCGGGCGGCCGGAGCGGGAGCAGCCGGCACTTGGGCCGCGGCCGTGAGGGGCCGCGCCGCCCCCCCGCCGCCGCCGCCCCGCGCTCCGGCAGCGCCCCGCGGACCCGGCTGCCGCCCGGGGCTGGGCGGGGGCGCCGGGCGGGCGCCGCGGGCCGCCCCGACCCCCTCGCTCGGGGGGCTCCAGGGTGACTAAGCAAAGAGGAAGGGACGGGGGGGGGAAGGAAACGCCGCCGCCCGGGGCCGGGGCATCCCCGGGGCGGCGGGAGGGCTCGGCGGCCCTGCCGGGGCAGGGCTCGGCGGGGAAGCGCCCTCTCCTCCCTCCCTGCGTGGGGAGGTTCGCCGCTCCCCCGCGCTCGCCCCGGTGAGGAACCGTCCCCAGGCGCCCGGGATGAAATAATTTCGTGGTTTCGGAGAGTAACCTCTTCCTTGTATGAGTAAGAGGTTTATTGCACAGAAACATGGACCTGGGTTCAGAAGTTTCTTCATTCGCTGCGGACGTGGTAATGTTTTTGTCTTCACTCTTACTTGTTCTGAACCCAGAACAGTGGATGATACTTGGAAATGGAAACTGGGCCCCAGCTGGGCTTAAACCAAGAGCACGTATAGTTTATGGTTAAATACCATTCGCGATTATGTTCCTCGTTATTTTCTTTGAGGAGGAAGCTACTTCTTAGGAGGAAAATAGTAAGCATTACCCCCAAAGCACACAAATTTATTTTATGTGCTGTATATAATTGCCAATTAACATTATAAACTGTAAGCAGCAAGGTTTGCCTAGGACACACTACACAGTGGCATAAAATTTATTCATCTGGAAAATGCTGTGGCAGAACCCAGATTTGCATGCAAAGTGCCTGTGAGGAAATCAATGGACTTTACAGGCCAGTTCTGGGAAATGGAGGGGAAAGACCCTGTAACTGTTGAGCACTGTTTCAGCTTATTTAAAAACCTGCCCCTGTGGGGTGCAGAATAACCCTGCACTGGGATTTAACAGATACTTGGGTGATTCTGTTAAACTTAATCCTTTAATACCAGTTTTACAGCTGGCTTCAAGGACGTGGACCCCCAGTAGGGCTGGGATTTCACCAGGACATGTTCATGGCCTGTCCTGAAGTTGTGTTTCCTTGATGGTGCAGATATATGAATAACCATTATAACTTGGGTATTTTGGAGGAAACCAATAGCTCAGCAGTGCTTCTATAAGACTCATTTTGTTGGTTTACATATTCTGTGGAGCAATTAAATAGTAGATAGATTGTGTGCAGTGTCATTCATATATATTAAAAATCAGTAGGCATAAACCTTTAATTTTCCTTAAGGATCCTGGTGAGATGGAATTCATTTTTTATTTCGTTTTTGATAGCTCTATATTTTCTCAAGGTTTTAGTATCATAATCACCGTGTCTGTTGCTTTATACGCAAATAAGGTTTCACTTAGTTTCAGTTATAAAATTATTTACTGTTTTTATAAGGTAGTTTTTTTGCCTGTTCTGAAATAATACATTAATTGTTCAAAAGCACATCACTACTACTCTCGTAGGAATAATATATATTTCCATTTTTTTTCATTAATTTAAAATAGAAAATGAAAATCTGAAAGGCAATAAAAATTGTTCTTAATATTTTCGGTGCCTCTTGCTTTTTAGCCCCCTCCTCATTTTTACTATACTTCTGAAACATTAGTTAGCACCTCAGGCTTTCACTAAAATACACTAAAAAGGAGTTTTGATAACGTGACCGTATTTTCTAGAAAATTGGTGTGGCAGTTGTTTCTCGAAACTTACCTCTTATATTTTCACTTTTGTTTTTGTTGCCTAATGTCTGTGGCTTGTTCACGTTTGTGTGGGTTTTATGCAGTCCAAGAGCTGTGGGCTGCTGCGTCCCACAGCTTGCAGAAGCTGTTAAATCAGCAGCTCCCTTCCTGCTCTGGGGATGGAGGCAGCCCAAAAGGCTCTGGGTTTGCCATTCATCTGGCAGGAACAAAGTAGAGCTCTCGTAGGGATGATGTCATCGGGATTGCTGCAGCATGATGTGAAGGTCCAGGCTCACGTGTGTATCAACCTAATAGCACTGTTAAAGTCCCAGATTCACAGGTCCATTTTGATTTAAAGTCTTTCATTGTTGAAGTTTTGCAATTGGGAAGAGTCTTTGGGGTGTCTTTGACAGGGTGTTGGAAGGATGAGTAATTATAACTAAAGGAAGTAGGGTTTTTCACTGTGTCAGTCAATTACCTTTAAAATAATTTAGGATAAGCATTAACTGTATCTTCTTTGAGCTAACTAATCAAGCTTGTCTTTGATAAATGAGACTAAACCATAAACCTTTTAAAGTTATATAAAATGAAGCAATTCCTGTTTCCTTAAGGTCTTGCCAACATTTTGAAGTACTGCATTTTTTCTGGACTCAAGTCATGCATCATAGTTATTTGTATTAATCACCATGGCTCAAAGAGACTGGATGCAGTACATCCAGAATAACTCACTGTCTGCCTGTAGAAAACTGGGAGTCGTGTCCACTGTGCAGGTGGGAATGGATGCCCTTTTCCAGTGGGGGAAGCCATTTGCATCTTCAGTTCACAAACCTCTGTGCAAAACAAGCATTACAAATTTTGCCAATATACTTGTGCCATTCGATTTTAAACATGAATTCAAGTCATAAAGACAACAAGATTGGCTTGTCATCTGAGAGTGTGTTTGAGCAGATCGCCTTCCCTAGGCCAAAGACCTTTTTTATGGCCCCTTTTTGTTGAGCTTTATCCCATCAAATAGTGCCACCTAACCAAAGTCTTCTCCCCTGATTCACAGCAGCTCTGTGGAGGTGTGCCCTTCCAGGAGTGCACTTAGCGTAGCAAAAGCGTGAAATAAACAGGGCTAGTGACTCATATTCCAGTGACATCTGAGGTGGAGGTTTGATCTGTGAGCCACCATTACACCTCTTCAAAGAGCCCCAGTTGTTGAATCCTGACTCCTTGTGAAACGTGAAGGGTGGGAAAGAAGCAGTCTTTGTCAAGGATGTGATGTTGTAGACAGTCTCTCAGGGTTAAAACACACAAATATGGAGTGATTCTATTTAGGAGAGGATCTAAGGCTTCTCTTTGAAGGGGGGTACTGGGCTTCATGGCCCTTTCTCATAGAAGGGAGATTGTCTCCAGGCTGTGTGATGGGGAACACGGATCTCCTGGAGACTTCAAGGAAAGGCTTTGCACAGTTGCCACCTACTAATGTTAAAGAAGCTGTTCCTCGTGCTGGATCCGTGGCTGAGTGCTGTGTGGGGAGGTGCAGAGGGAAGGCTGCTCTGGTGCTGGACACTCAGAGTGCTTGCAGGGGTAGTAGCATCTGGTGCTGAGCTGCACCTCCCACAGGGTGTCTGGGTGCTCCTGGAGAAGGCTCTGCTGCCCCAGATGTGGAGCTGGGCCCTTCCATGGTGACTGCCTCAGATGGAGCTCAGCTGTCTGAAAGATCCATGCTTTGGTTTCCTGGTTTTTCGATGTTCAAAAGTATCTTTAGCAACAGAAAATGAAAACTAATTTAAAGAGTAAATAACACTTCACATAGGAAGTGAGATGTGTTGACAATTATTTTAATTTTATTGTTTTTACTCTGCTTCCATAGTTGCATAGTCAAACATTTATGCAACTGTTGAACTCCTCCATGATAAAACACAAACATGGGACCGCACCCAGGTAGGTGGCCTGCAATCTTCAGGATGCTGTGGTCCTGTAAACACTGTAGTGCTCCCAAGTAAACGGGTTTTAAACAACTCTGATACTTGAAAAATAATTCTGAATTGATCCAAACTTCAGTTCTTAGTAACAATGGAAATATGGTTTTGAGCAACGTATGATTGTCCTTAGGCAGAAGTGAGACTATGGAAGCATTTTCCCTTTTTGAAACTGAGAATTGACAAAAGGATTTTTAATTAAATGAAAATACTTTGCCAAAAAGTAGATTTGCTCAGTCAATAAGACATGAGTATACAGGGTTGCAAAGGAAACTTACTGCTGATTCTTAGGAGAACTAAATTCTGTTTCTGGTTGGATTTGTGATGGATTTTTTTTGTGTGGTAGAATCAGATTTTAAGGTGTTTTATTAATACTTCTCTGTACTGTAACTCCAGAAAGTGAAACTGGCCAGTTTCTGTTCAGTGTTTTGGAGCCTGTTTGACTTACAGGGATTTTTTAGAAAATGTATTCATAAACAGATAAATATAAGTTGTAATAATGATTTAGGGTTATTTCAGGAGGCTTTTTGTTTTATTTGTGAATTTAATAGTATTCTGGGCTTTAATGCAGAACTTACTAAAGTCAGTATGAGCTCTTACACTTATTCCCATGTTCTCAGATTGCACTCTTACACATATTTGCCTTCACTGCATTTTTCTATCTGGCTTGGGTTTTTAGAGAAGTCCCAAAACTTGAAAGATGCGTGGACAAAACAGTATCAGGTTTTTTGAAGGATTTAGCTACATTTTAAGCTGGTGCCGCTTTTCTTTCTACTTTAAAATATTTAATGTTTTATTTGAACAGCCCAAATGATTACACAGTATTGAAAATGACAATTTTAAACCTTTAGTGGTTATATATGAGAAGTAGTATGTACTTTTATGACTACCTTCAGCATTATATGCTTGAAGATCAGGTACCACCTCTGAAACAGCGTTTTCTCCATTTCATGTGCTGTGAATAACACTTTGTCCGAACATTTCCAAATTACAAACATCATCTCTCTTGAGAGCCCCATGAACTAAGACATTTCAGTTTTTCAAGTGGATAAACCAATGCACCAAGGTCACATGCAAGGTTGATAAAGGAGTGGGGAATGAAGATTGATTCAAATTCTTACCGCAGTCATCTAACTGGAGCGTTTAGTTACGCTCCTCCTGTGCTGCTTTAATTATGTTACTTGACAAAATTAAGGGGTGGAGGACAAGAAAAGGAATTAATCTATTTACTGTCTGCCTAGACTCATAAGTATTACTTTGAAATAAATATCTGGACTGTATCTTTTTACCTCATAGAGTAATTTTTGTCCCGTTGGAGTTGCTCTAGCCCGTGTTAAAGGTATTGTTAGCTTTTAATCTGTGCTGCTTTAAAGTATTTAGTAGCTCATTCACTTTTTTAACAGTACTTTTACACTGCACTGTCTGCCTCCCTAGCCCTGAGGCAGTTAGATCCTTATTATGGGTTTTGGCAGTTGCCAGAAGGAAAAAACCAAAACAACCTCCCCTCACACCCTTAAATTGTGAATGACCACTCTCGAAAGCGTGGCTTGTGTAGTGTTACACTGCCTTTGTGAGGACAGTAATGGGGAAAGAGCTGTTTGTAAAGAACTCCACCACGGAGTTGATTCCTTTGGAGTGACATACACGACGTCTGAAACACTCCTAGTGTAAGAAAAGTAATTTCTAGTCCAAGTTTCAATCTGTCTAAGGCCGGAGTTGAGGTGGCTGGATTGTCCCTGACCTCTGCAGTGCTGGCTGCGTGAGAGGCACGGAGCTGCCGCCTTTATCCCTGGTGTCCCTCGCGCAGCTGTCAGCTCCTCCCGCAGAAGGGCACGGTGCAGGCCTGACACGCTCCAGGCATTACCACGGCTTTGATTTTGGAAGCGGTTTCCTGCAAAGGCCTCATATGTCATTTCAAAGAGGAAGATGGTCTGAATAATTTTTGTCTAGTTCCTTAGTGGCTCTGTACTGTTTAATTCCCTCTCCCATATAGTGGGCTTGAGAAAAAGTGGGAAACGATTTGCCTATTTATTTTAACTTTTCATTGGTAGGATACAAGGTTTTACAATTTTATAATTATCTCCGTATGGGATTCTTGGACTTCTAAATTCAACATCCAGTTTTTTAAGCTGAATCTAACTATAAAATGTAGGTATTTAATTTTCCAGCAATGTGAAGCTACGCTTTTCTAATTTGTTGTATTAGTTTAATAACATACCTAAATTATAGAGTCATAATCCTTCCTTTTTTTGCATCTGGACAATTGTCCTCTGGGCCAGCAGCAGTACAATACTGTTGTCTGAACCTGGGACAAAAGCTCCTGCATGGAAGCTGCAGTCCCACTGGGCATAATGGGGAAGATTTCTGTCATATGCATAATGTTTTTACTATAGTAACTAGAAAATAGTCTAAAATCATTTTTCTTGCCTTCTTTTAGAGTGAAGGCACTTGTTATGATGCACATTTATTCATGCTTAAATACCTACTGCTTAATTAGCTTATTTTGTCCCCAGTGTTTGATGTGATACATCTAGTGTGGAATGGAATTTATTCCTTTTACATGCTGTGGAGCAGTGGTTTGCCAGGACTTCACAGTTCTGTATGTGATGGGAGTGAGCAGCAAAACTCAGTTCAAAGCAAGTTCCTGACCCTGTCAGGACAGAGTCAGCGCAGGATCTGCCCGGCTCTCCTGAGCTGCTGCTTTGTGCAGGAGCACTCAAAGTAAGGCACTGTGGGGATTTGCACTCTGAGTTATGGTAAAGTGCCACTTAGAGCTGCAATCCTGCAATCGTAAAGGTTATTTTCTTTTGAATATTTTGGTTTGCTCTCTATCCCTATAAATATGCTTCATGGGATTATTTGGGGGGGGGGGGGGCTTATGTTTTCCTGCTCTAAGGAAATGGGATAATCCTCTTAGCTCTTTTAAAAAAACACCCAAACTGTCTGTGACGTTGCATAAATCGAGCAGCAGTGGAATTTGGGGATTAATCCATGGGTCTAGACTAAAAGGTCAGGGTTAGTGTCATGAAGATAGTGTTAGGCATCAATTCAGTATCCAAGTGTCCAAGGTTAAACTGTGTTCAGAGTATGCTCTTGCTTTAGTAGGTGCAGTGGGAAGGAATATAAATGTTCATTTGCTGATATGTGGCTGTCGTGATTTTGTTTCATGTGCATTTGGAATTCTCATTTCCCTTTGGGTTTGAATTTTGTCATGATGCTGAATTTATGCAAGAGGTTACTGCAGGTATTAAATCTGCCAGTCAAGTGCAGAAAGGTTTGATCCAAGATGAACGTAGAGCTATTTTAGAAAACAAACCACAGACACTACAGCACTTGTAGCAGGAAAACTGATCTTTTTTGTTTTCCATTGTGTAGTGCCTTTGCTTGTAATTGGTGGGTTTATCATAATTATATCCAGCCTAATTTTGCAAGACACCTGCACCCAGTGCAGAGCTGAGCTCTGTCAGAGCAACCCCAGTGCTGCTGTATAAGCAACATTTTTTCCTAACCTATGCAGCCACCAGGCATGTGCTGCAGCTTTGAAAGCACTGGGAAACTTTTATGTTTTGCTGTGGATGATTTTTGAATTCATATTTCATTGAATTCTCTTTAAAAATAAAATGGCAGAGTTCAACCACAAAGGACTGTAATTGTTGTGGAGGAAATAAAAGTGGAACTTTGAGGTGTTTCTTTTTAGGGCTTATGAAATACTCCAGGAAACAGTCCCTACAGTAGGGCTTATATGTCATTTTAAATATAAAAATGCTGAAATACTTATTTTAGTGATAACTGGTTCATTAACTGGGTAAGAAGAGTTTAACTGGTGCAGAAAGATAACCTTGCTCAAGACTGATACAGCTTTAAAGAGAGGAATCCTAGTGTGTACTGTAAGCTTTGAGATACTAAATAGAGAGAAAGCTGAATCTTTTCAAGTTACTGCTCTAAACAAGGTTTGATTGATATTTTTCTGGGTTTGGATCAATTTAAGCTGTTCATGCAGGAATTTGCTCATTTTCAGTTGAAATAATTGGCCTGTTCATTGGTTTTATCCCTGTTTAAAACTATTATGAAATAGTTCTTCCAAATCACTGTTCTCCTTCACACAAATCCTAAGATGCATTTTATTTCTGCACCTCTCAGTATTGTCAGTAGTCTGTTACCAAAGGCACTGATAGACATTTCAGATAGAACAGCATTTTTAAATGTAGTTTTTTAATATTTCTGCTTCATTATGTCTATAATGATGTTAATAACAAGACATTTTTGTGTTTTCCTCATATATCAGAAAATAAGGGTCAAGAGTCTCAGAGAATTTTACTTTTTACAGGTGCAAAATTTTATTTCTTATTTGTGTGGGTTGCCACACCACTAACTAAAGAAAACCACATTGACCTTTAAGCATTTTGAAAAAATAAATGTGAGCATCTTGCTTAATACAATTATTAACTTACACTTAACACTTTGCTTTGCTTTTCAGGAGCTTGAAGAAATCCGCAAATGTGGAATGAAAAACTTCCGTAATATCCAGGTTGATGAAGCTAATTTATTGACCTGGCAAGGGCTTATTGTTCCTGTGAGTATAGACTACTCCTTATGAGCTTTAAAATAAAATGAGGATCATTTGTATCTCATAAATCCACAGCTCAGTGGTGCTGCTGGTGACCATGGAAGAATTCGTTATTGTAGGCCTGGGCTGACACATGGCTGGAGCTCCGTGGTGGCACTGGGCTGCTGGGAGAGGTGTTGGAAGGGGAAGCAGTGAAGTTTGGTTTTACATTAAGCCTAAAGTACAAAATCTACATGATCATAGGAAAAGGAAAGGAAATATTAAATACTTTTACTCCTTAGTATGTACTTTTTTTCATTTACTAGGTTTATTACTAGGATAAAACTGAGTATTGGGAAAAACTCGATGCAAGGAAAAGGTTTGGATTTTCTGAAGTGAGCTCTTTAAAAGAAAGTAGTATCTTTATTTAGGCATTAGTTAGTGCCAAAATAAACTTATTTCACTTAATTTTTTTTAGAGCACTGCAGTCTTCTTAGGGAATGCTTGATTGAAGTAGATAACCATTTTATTAGTTAAATAGAGAGGGATTTGTTACTAAGGGGAAAGCAGGAAATGTGATGTGTTGGTTTCTTGGTTGAAAGTCACTTGGATTTTCACCTCTTGTATTTCCCACAGCTGTGGCCCATAGCAGTGGGGAATGGCTGCCTTGGTTCTAAGAGCTATTTTTAGTCTGCAGCAATCGGGGTTGGGCCATGGGGGTAGCAGTTGTGGTTTTCTGTGGGTGGTGCCAAAAAGCCTCCCCAACCAGTGTAAGTCTGTCTTTTTATTATATGAGTAAGACTTTGAGACATCTCTGTAGCAGTGCTACATTAGTCAGAGGCTGCTCTGGAGCTCACATGGCACAGGCTGAGGTAATGGCTGGGCGTTTACACTTTAAATGCTGTGGAATATATCAAGTTTGCTGTTTACTTACGTGCCTGCAAGTGACTCCTTGGAGTGGCTGACACTACTCCTGCAAACAAAGCAAGTGGCATCTGACACTGAAATTTGACAGAGCTGAGGAACAACTGGCTTTAATCAGTCACTTTGTGCTTCATGTATAACAGTTTAGTGCTTTGATAATACTTTGAAGCAGTAGAAGGTTGGTAAATATGACTAATAAAACAAAATACTTGTGTGCTCCTGTTAAGATCAGGAATGTGTGGTGTACAGCAGCTATTTTTAACAGTTTCTGCTCGACAGAGGATGAGCGTGGTGTTTGTTTTGCAAAGCTTTGCAGCATCACAAGTGTTTAAATGTTGGTGGAGTGAACTGTGCTCCAGACCCACCTTTTGATTTGTAATATGTCCTGTTACAGGGGAAATAGCCTCAAATTCACTGCTGGTATAGTCAAAGGAGAATTTTGTTATGAAATTACACTTCCTATAGTAATTTCAAATTTGTTCTTTGTGTTCAAAGAGTAGTGTAAGTTTTTATTCTGAGGTTATGCTATAGATGTTTTAGTGTTAGAGTTGATGGCTCATAAATGCAATACACGAGCTCAATGAAAGTTAAACTTCTTTCTCTGTGTTTTTGCTTCACATGCTGTTCCCATTTTAGCAAATGTTCTTACTTAGGGTTTAAAGACACATACTTCAGTAGGACTAACCAGTTACTGATTATTAAATGCTATAACTGGGCATTTTTTGGTCAGCTGCTTAATGAAGGTGTGAAAGATAATGCATATTATTTTTAATAGTGTTCATACAGAATTACTTGAAAGATAGGTGGCAGTAAAGGTGGGCAGTAAAGCTTTAAAAGCTCTTGTTTGTAACATATTTGGTTCTTCAGAACAAATGTTAGTTTTTAAGGGTGTTCACTCAATTAAGAAGCAAATTAAAGATACTTGGTCAACTTCTTTTCCTGTTCTAAATTGTAGAATGAAGTAGTTTGTGTCCTGTGGGTGGCCAAGGTACACTATTTGTTTGATTTCAACATCAAAACAAGACAATGTAGCCTGGGCTCCTTGTTCATGTAAGAGGCACAGTGAAGAAAATGGAGGTTTTTAAGGCAGGTCACTTCTTGTGTCAGTTCACTGGACATCCTCACAAATTACAGCACGTGATAGGGGCAAGAACAATTGAGCCATGGGGGTAGAGGGCAGTGACTGCCTAAGTTGTCACCACCACCACCACTGCTGTAGTTGCCTCTCCCCCTAGGAGAAACTGTGCTGTATTTCTTACAAACACACAACCAAATTCTTCACATGGATAAGCCTAAAATTAAATGTTTTCTGTCAACATATATTTTAATAGAACACTCCCCACCCCCAAGTATTGATAAATTATGGACTGGAATTGATTGCAGGGAAGGGTCTGGTTGCTAATGAAGAATGTGTGCGATTATACTTTACATCAACTGGAAACTCTCATCCTTTGATTCTTGTTCTCAGAGTGTTTGGAAAAGCTTCATTCTATAGTTACTGTTTTCAGTGCAGAATAGTATTTTCATAGGCTTTAAATGTAGCAGTGGTTTATTTTTGTTCTGCCTCTCTTGTGCAGTATCTGAAGCATCAGTATCAATAGTCTAACAGGTTTTTCTAAGTGAAATTCTGGGCATTGTTTTTTCTCTTTCAGCCTGAAGAACTGCTTTGCTCACTTCACAGTTCTCTCATCCTGCTCCTTCAAAACTGATCTGATAAGAGTGGGTGCTAAAGCTGCATACAAATTCAGAATGTTCTCATCAGCAAACACAGTGAATATCTATCTTTAGTACCAATGAATGCTCAGCAGATTTTTGCGTAGTCAGCACAAAAACGTTCTCGAAACATTTAGGGAGATCTGACAAACCAAATTGCTTTGCTGTTCATGCCACCACGTTGTGAGACACACAAAATAACTGTTCAGAAACCCACTTCCCTTGTCAGGTTTGCTGTTTGTGTCTTGGAAAGGTTTTACTATGTTTTTTGAAACACAAAGCTGGGAATAAAATTACTTACTAGAGAGGGCCTTGGGTTGGATGTAAATGGAGCTGAATGCTTTCTTATCCATAGAAATGTAGGACAATGGCAACCTGCTTTATCCAGGGTGGATGCAAACGTGCAGGATGTATTGCCTCTCACATGGGTTTTGATGTCTCCTGACACATAAACCTGGCAGTAGTGTTGGTAGAAAATGCCTTTCAAAGAGGTCATTCAAGAGATCGATGAAATCCATGTCTGTACTATGCTGCTTTCACTTGTGTCCATTAGCATGTGCCACACTGTTGACATTCTGCCTTCTTGTTGCAGGACAATCCTCCATATGATAAAGGAGCCTTCAGAATTGAAATCAACTTCCCAGCAGAATATCCATTCAAACCTCCTAAGATTACATTTAAAACAAAGATCTATCACCCTAACATCGATGAAAAGGGGCAGGTTTGTCTGCCAGTAATTAGTGCTGAAAACTGGAAGCCAGCAACCAAAACTGACCAAGGTAGGACTCCATGTGGAGAAAGAACTGGGTATTGAGAAACTTTGCAGAGTGTTTGACTTTAAAACTAATAATGTTTCACTTGTCAGTTTCCCAGTGCTCTGAGGGTATATTCATTGTAAGGTTTGTGTCATGAATCGCGTGTGTTGAGCACAGAGTACAACTTGTGGAATCTCATTTTGTTACTGGAATGGGAGGTACTGGCACTGAAGTGGCATTTCTGCCTCCAGGAAACCACAAAACTCTTCATGACTAATGAGTTTATTAAGGAAGTGTCCTCAGCATACTTGAAAATTTTGCTGGTAGTATGTGTGGGGTTTATTCTATGTTTCTTTTTAAACAGTGACTTTAGAATCCAGAGGTGTTCAGTAAATTCCTGGATGTTTGAAAGAAAGGGTCTAAAACCTCCAGGTTTTGCATATTTTATAATCTGCCATGTGATTTGAACATATGGCTTGAAATACCATAGGAGTCATAAACAAAATCTGAGAAAATATTACAGATTAACTTCTACGTCTTAAAAGATCATTGCTGTCGGGCTTGCTGTGTAGAGTGTCTTTGATAAGAATGTAAATATTGTAAAGAAAAATTTGTTTGTCAGGGTCTGTGGCAGACTTAAGTGTAATATAAGTACGGCTTTTTCCTGTTGTTGCTTGCATGAGTTGTTGGGGTGAGAACTTTGTGTTATCTGGCAGGTAATGATTAGTTGAATATTAAGCTTTTATTATTATACATAGAGAAAGCAAACATCCTTGCAAAAAAAACGCTTATTTTTTAAGAGTATTAATTCAAATGAGTAGCTGTTTAGGGCAGTGCTAGAGCTTCAGTGACAGTGAAGTATCTTGTTCCATAAAAGAAAATACTTCTCCCTTCCAGGCTGTTCTTAAAGGTTATTTTCACATGATATGTGTTCCTGATAGGAAACAATGCTGTACTTAAGATATCTTTTTTCTGTTTATTCCTGCATGCTAAAAAAAGTACTTCTAGTTGTGTGATCTTGCCAAAGACAAAACAGAAAAATTGTAGTTGTTTTAGAAAGAGATGAAGCAGCTGAATGTTGGTGAACATGGAGGTGGCAGCAGAAAGAACCTTTGAAATAGGACAGCCGAGATCTTAGATTTGTTGTAGATTTATCCCTGATTATACAGGACAAAGACCCTCAGGAGAGATGAGATGGAAAGAACATGTGGAAGGTTTCTGTTCTGTTCCACACCTGAGCAGCTGTCTTGCTGCTATCAGCCTTTGCTAGTTAACTAAAGAACTTACATGTCTCTACCCAGCTTGAAAAACAAGCTGTCATTAGCTGGAACTACTGAAACACTTGTTTGCATGCAGAAAATAGTCAGTGTCTCCCTGAGAAGCAGGGAGACTTTTATCTGAGAGAGTGAATAAAAGCTGTGCTAAAATCAGAATTCTGAACCAATCCTGGCTATCAAAATACTGCAAATCTCACATGTTCTGCTGTGTTGTGGTTTTTTGTCTTAACTCTTTCTTCAAGTTGTTTTAGTGTCAACATCTGTTGCTACTACATGGTTGTATGAACCTGTGACAATGTTACTAAAACCCTACTTAAATGTCTATTCTTTTTCCTTCAGATTTCTTCTTCACTGAAAAATCACTCCTAGCTTTTCTCAGTGCACAAATGTGACATCATTAGTACAGCATCAAAGTGATTGGTTTTGTTCACGCAGGTGTCAAAAAAGTGAAGCAATTAAGTTCATCATAAATCACTAACTTACCTTTTGCATACTAAATGTGCATCATACTGCTGCACTTTTTGTTAATTTATACTTAATATTAAAAACAACTGTTAATGGCAGGATAGTTTTCAAACTCTGTGGCTATTGAGGCAGTTCCTCTTCTGCCAGGCCTGTTTTTTCTGGCTTGTTACTTGTTACTAAGGTTATTGAAGACACATTTTCTCTGTAGTGTTTTTGCATGCTTTGCTTAGTGAGGAGGGATTGCCACTCAGTTTTTTCTGCTGGTTTCTGCTGTTTTCATCAATGTGATGGCACTTGTTGTAAGGCCAGGACTGGTGAGTTACTGTGAAGGAAGCTGGTATCAATTCTACATTCCTTAGATAGTTTGTTGCAGTTTAAACTTGGATTTGTGGTAAGAAATGCTCCTGTTTAGCAGTTTAGAGACTAATGTCAGATTTGAGCATTGCTTTGAGTATTTGTTTTGAGGTTTGTTCATGGGTGGAAAAGACTGAGATCAATGCCCCAAAGTCACTCTGGTGTTCCAGCATCTGCTGGAGTGACCATGATTGTCTGAGCTTGCATTCCTGCCCAGAGAAAAATGTAGCAGTAGATGGCACTGTGGGGTGTGAGGTTCACTGTGTAAATGTCAGGTGCACTTCCATTTCCTGAAGAATGACTTTTCTTCGGAAAGTGACAGGGACATTTGTGACATTGCTGTGAGCTCCTTGCCACTCTCACCCCATTGTTTACCCAGTTCATCTCCACTGGTGCCTGCCTTGGGAAGTTGAGAGTAAAGGGAAGACATGCCTGCTGTTCATAGGAGAAGTAAGAATCATAGGGAAATAAAGCTGGGAAAAAGGGTTTCCAGAAGAGGGTCTGTCGCAGCTGCATCCCTGTGACAGGTGTTGGGAAATGCTTCGTGGTGCAAATTCCATCTTTACCAAATCCCTTCAGTGAACCTTTCTTAGAACTTTGATTCGTTCTCAGCTGTAGGAGAGGATTTTAGATGGGATGCCAATTACAAGGGAAATCATTTGTAGTGCACTTTGGTCTCTATTCATGTTGATTTTATTTACAAATACAATTTTCTGGTGTTCATTCAAGGTCATTGAGCTAAATCTTGGCATATCACTGCAGCTTACTCACGCCCTGCGCTTGAAAAGGCCTGAGATTTAAGGGGATGTATTTAAATGCAGTTAAAGCTCTTTCCTTACAGGGGAATTTTGCTTACAGTTTGATTTTTAAAAATTAACCATCGAAGTGTCTGACGGTATTTATACTTCTTTTGACAGTAATCCAGTCCCTCATAGCACTGGTGAATGATCCACAGCCCGAGCACCCCCTCCGGGCTGACCTAGCTGAAGAATACTCTAAGGACCGTAAAAAATTCTGTAAGAACGCTGAAGAGTTTACAAAGAAATATGGTGAAAAGCGACCAGTGGACTAAAATCTGACACAAGTGCTGTCAGCAACCTATGATAGAAGATCGGAGCAGTGCATTTGAGACACCCCGTAAAGCAGGACTCTATGGAAAATTGACAAGTGCCACCTTTCGGTGTGAACTTGTGGCTGTTACTAACTTTCTACAGTTTTCTTAATCAAAAGTGGGCTAGGTAACCTGTAAAGAAAGGATTAAAATTTAAGATGTTCTAGTTCTGCTTTCTTTGTTTAAAAATCACTGCTTCAATATACTTTAAAGTATGCTGTTTTCTTTTTCTTGTCAGAATTTATCAAAAATATCTTAGACTTATATTCTGCCCTTAAATTGAAAAGGTTGTGGCTGTCATTTCTTATTTTTCCTTGCAGTTCCCACTATCTTGAGTTCATTCATCGAATTTTAACCCCCTCCTCAAAGTGATGTCTTAGGAAAAATATCCCAGTTCCGGCAGAAAATGATTGAGTGTTTGGCAGTTTCGTTTACTTTTCTTTCTAAATGTTGCACTGTGCTTTGTGGGACTTGTTGCAAGTTCCCCTGAACGTCAGTTTGTAACATAATAAACAAAATCCAACCCACAAAACCAATCAGAAATAATGTCTGGGTCTGATGTAAATCTGGCCAATGTCTATTAAATGGGGAAACCCAAGTTTTTGTGTGCATCATTGAATTAGAATATGGCTTATGTTCTGCTCTTGGAAAACTTCAGAAAAAAATCTGTAGCAAACAAGTAGTAGAATGTGATTGCAAACTTCCTTCACTTCTATCTTTAATACCTATGCAGAGTAGTGGGAAACATGCACAGAACAACATTGCAACCAATCCAGGAGAGTTCCAGAAATTGGGGACCAAGAGGTACCAAAGTGACAAACTGTCTTCTGAGTTTAAAATCATTATTTTGGAAGCGTTAATTTTGAATTCAAGAACTAAATCTGACAGCACTGCTGTCCTCTCTGAACGTTTTCCCTCAGAATGCGTCAGGAGCGTCTGTGTTTGTGGGACGGCCCTTGAGCTGTTGCCAGCCCCAGCACCGCTGCGAGGCCAGGCCTGAGCAATAAGGTGTGACAGAGTGTGCTTGGCTGCTGCTGTGTTCAGCACACGGCACAGGGGATTTAGTGGGTGTTCAGTGTCAGTGGAGCTTCATCAGCCTCATCGGGCAGAGCCGTCCTGCAGCTGCCCCAGGGCACTCCTGCGCGTGCTGAAGGAAAGGAAAGGGAGCCCTTTCTGTTCAGAGCTGAGCATCCTTTGCTGTGTCTCTGCTGCTTCTGCTGCCTTTCCTCCCCAGCCCAGAACGTGATCCTAGCTCCACAGTCAAACTGCCACACAGTCAACCTGCTGTCTCCCCTTCTGCAGCTGGGGTCTGCTACTGAGTGAATGGATTATTTCCAGAAATCCATCGGTATCTGGGAGCACATATCATTTCAATGTGCAGGAAGCAGAGTTGAAAAAACCCTGACACCTAGGTGGTTGCCTGTACTCTTAAATTCAGTTTTAATACAGCCTCTGCCTTTGCAACCTTTCAGTACTAGTGTGTCAAGCAGTAGATCTCTCTTGGTTTTGTCTTGTGTATTCGCTATTTCCTTATTCGTCCCTCTCCTCTGGCTTTCATTTCCAATTTAGTGTAAACAATGACAGCCCAGTACCTCACCTTTGTTGAAAGTAAATTTTTTTATGAGTTAGGGAGCTAAGAAATTTTATGTTTAAGTGTTCTTAGACAGATTCTTTGGCAGGTAAATAAAGTTAAACCACATTCACCTTATTTACGGAAACTTGCATTTCCTAAGTGTTTTCAGGCTTGTGAGAGCACTATTACCAAATTTTCACATCTTTGTGTCTTCATTTGCAGAAAGTTGGTACTGATTTTGTTTCATTTACGCTCACTCAGATTCATAATAAAATAATGCCAAATTATCTGTCAAACTGAAGTGTGTAACTTCTGCATCACCTGAGTCACTGTACCTTTGATCATGTCTGTTGGCATGGAAACTTACCATTCTCTAAATTTTATTTGGAACAAAACTGTAGCACTAGTTTGCTGCCCTCGTTGCTACTCAGTAGTTACTCTGTGGTTGTAAAGCCTCTCAGGTCAAAGACTGCGCCTGTCTGCCTGGCTGTGATCGGATGCCGCGGGAAGGGACGGAAGGGCTGCGCGATGGCAGGAACTCCGGCTGAGCCGCACCAGCCGCTCCCATCCAGCTGCAGAGGTCACACGAAGACAGATCTCGCTATCAGTTCTCTTGGTGTGTTCTTCATAGTCCAATTGCTAAATTGTGAGACGTGTAAACAAAGTGCTGGCGCGTGTCTGGGGCAGCCTCTGAACAAAGGGATCCGGCACCTGTGTGGCTGAAGGCTGAGGAGGAGAAATCAAAGTGTGAAGTCCTATGATAACTCAGGAAATCAAGCTCTTGTTCTCTCTGGTTCCCTAAGCCATGCTGAATTTTAAACGTGCAGTTGAACATCCACAATGAAAGCAGCGCACTGGTGAAACTACACCCAGGAGTACTGGTATAGGCTTTCTGCAAGTCCATTCTGCTACCCTAATAAAAATTGCTCTCAAAGGCTTTGTGGCATGGTTTTATTTTCACAGAGGTCTGGGAATTAACTGGGATTGTAGTAGTGTTTTAATTTCAATTTGGGTTGTCTTTAAAGCTTTCACAGAACTACTGAGAAATTTCCTTATCTCCCTATATTTTATGCAATTGAAAGGTTCCCTATTGAGTAGTCTTTTAGTAGTTCATTATTCATTTTTCTAATTAAACGTAAATTTGGGGTTTAATGCTCTTCATTTAAAAATAATGAATTTACAAAAACTGTTTTTCACAGTACGGTGCTTGGGTAAATGCTGCCCTCAGGTCTTCAGTGCTCAGCTGCAAGGAAATGCATGCAAAATTCCACAGGTGTGTAGCATCCTGATGGGTGCGATCAGAGCCAATCCAGCGCTTAGAACATGGAGCAGTTTAAATGTTTATGATAAGGTTTAAAAGTATCCGTGAGGACGCGGTGACAGTTCCGTTCCCGATGGAGCTCTGCGTTCCGGCAGCGGCTGCAGTGCGGCCCGGCGGGCACGGGGTGGCGCTGCCAGGTGCGAGCGCTCCGGGCGCGGGCCTGTCCCGGTGCCCCCCGGCAGCAGCGCCGGCAGCGGCTTTGGGGCCGGGGCATCCCCAGGGGTAACACCTGCCCTGCTCCCACCCGGCCCCGGCACACACCTAAGGCATTTTCTATAATATAGGCAAGAACCGGGAAAAATACCTTCTGCAGCATCCTTGATGTTTTTCCTACTTGCACAGGACAAAAACTTCCTCATGTGTTACAGGAAAGGTCAGACAGTTCCTATTAATGACAGAAAGTGAGATCCTTCCAGCGGTGTGAGAGCAGATAGGTGAGTGGGTTTAGTGCACTCATGAGATGTAATTAAACCCAAAAGCCTCCTGAAGCGTTGCAGTAGAAAAGGTCTGAGTTTATTTTTCATTTAAAAGAATAATGATGATATTGATATATTTTATATTAAAAAATATGGTTAACAAAACCACTTACGTTAAATAGATCACTCTTGTGCAGAGAATGAGTATAAACAATTACAATATTTTTTCTCCATGTGAAAGTCCTTACAGGAATGACAGGGCTGCAGTTAAGAACATATCAGCACTAGTGGGGCTTGTTGGAGTTTGAATGCTCTGGTGACAGGAATAGAAGAGACAAATACAGGGACCTTCTCCACTCGCAGCCATGCTCATGGCTGGCACAGCTCATGGTTGTCCTGAGGGGCAGTAGGTGGTGCAGGACCAGTTGCTGCTGCTCTCATACACAGCAGTTACTGAAATAGCAGATGGGTCAACAGTTGCTGCTCCTGCAAAGTCATCCAAAAAATAAGAAGCCTCTCCTAAGGGGCTACAGCTGATGTTACTTTCCTAGGTGGAGCTTAACACCAAGAGGCAACGTAAACAGGCAGACACAATTCCTGCCGGCTGAGGCGGATCCCGGGAGGTGGCTGCAGACCCCACTGGGCCACGTGTGACTCGACTGCTCTGACCAGAGGAAGGCTCTGAGGGTGACGTGTCCCTGCACCCCTCACTGCCGGTGAGCAGGTACAAGTGGAGGGGCAGGGACTGGCTGCTTTCAGAGAACCAAATGCTGAAGGTGTCCGGGTCTCCTGTGGGTGACCTACACTGAGTGGCTGCTCCAAAGCAGCACCCGCTTCCCGGCAGGGTTCTTGTTTTGCCATCAAGTCTGAAAGGAGAAATGATCAGACCCTTCAGAGTGCTGTGCTGCAGTGTCTCACAGCCAAGTCTGGCCCCGTGCTGCTCCTTTGCTGGCAGGAACTGAGCCCTGGGAGCATGTGCTGCACTGGGGCACTGTGGAGGGGATGTCACAGAAGGAGTTTGGCACATTTTGAGCAGAGGTTGTGGCCTTAAAACTGGCAGCTGGGGCTCTGGGGTGCTGCCTGGAGCTGCTCACAGAGTGGTGGTGTCCATTCCCAGGCTGTTCACAGCTCCTGTGAGCTGTACCAGGGCCTGTGACACTGATAACAGTGATCTGGCTTCTCTGGACATCAGCAACTGCCTGTCTTCAGAGGATGGATGGATGGATGGATGGATGGATGGATGTCTGCTCATTTATTTAAAGATCTTTGAATGAGCACAGCTGAATGTTCCTGCTTTTGTAATGGCTCTGCAGCTCTGGCTTAATTAATGTCTGGAGTTCATGGAGGCGTTCCCAGGACTGTGAGAAATCATCTGGTCCTTCCCCACAGCCACCGACGGGTGGGACACTGGGGTAGCCTGGGTGCACCATCAGCTCGATTGTCACTGTGCTGCTCTGCGGTGCCTTGGCCGTGAGCTGCAGGACGGCGCTGTCGATGGCACTCCGGATGCTGCTGACAGACATGTTCCTGCCCATGGTGCTCAGGCCTATGTAAATGTCTGGCCACCTGCAGCCAGAGGAGGGAACACTGCTGTTAATGCTAAAGAGGCAGGTAGAGACTGTGTTACATCCAGTGGATTAGGAATCAAAATTTACCTAAAATTTAAGATAGAAAATTGGGAGGAGTTTTAAAAGACTTTTAACTATAAACAAAAGTAAAACCAGAACTTTTCCTGATTGAAAGCAGGATGCTATTTCAAGCAGCGGTTCTGCAGGAACAGGAAGGCCCAGCACAGCCCCAGCACTGTGTGACAGCACGTGGGGTGTTGGGCATCTGTGAGCTCACAGGTGCATTTTATTGTCCCAAAAGGAAAGAGCAGTGCTAAACTGAGAAATGCCACACTATCAAAATAAATTAAGCCTGAATAATAACCCTCAGCTAAGTAGAAACAAAAGTGACTGAAATAAAATGGCAACCAACCAGCTAAAGAAGCCTTCTGCCAGAATATATGAAAGAGCCATAATAACTGGACAAAATGTTACTCCTAAAGGACACCACCTACACGCTGTTTCTTAGCTTCACACAATTCTTTGTTCAAGTCTGGCTGCAAGTGTCAGTTCTAAGTGTGGCCTGGACAAGTCCAGGAGAGCTGAGCCACTTCATGTGAGGGCAGAATGAAAATGTTTTCAGAAGAAATCAAGGCTGGAGTCTTTACCTGAATGATCACAGAAGAGCCCAGCTCAGCTCTTATTGAGAAGGGAGAAAGACCAGCCTGCTGCTGGTGTTCAGAATCACTGATACAAAGGAAAAAAAAAAAATCCCAGAAGATAATGTTTCCAGTGGACTGAGGAAGTAATGACATCTGCCCCAAAGGACAAGTGACTGCAAGGGTCTCTAGTGAAAAGCCTTTAACCCATAAAACACTGTCTAAGCTTTTAAGAGAAGGATTTTATTGGGGGAAGGGCTGAGCTTTCAGGGTTTGGCCCCTGAGATGCAGGACACTGACAAGGCTGTTTGCTTACAGCTGTGGTACTACCAGCCCTCAGAGCCTATTGCTTCCCCTTAAAAAATACCTGCTTCTGATTAGTCTCATTCCTGCTGCTTAAAGCCCTTTACTAGGACAGGAAGATGAAAATTTAGTTGTTGAAAGCTTTCCTTAGATAATACTTTTAAAATTCCAACATTGATGCAGCATCTCTCCTGGAATTCCAGATGCCAGGCTGATGCAGCTTTACTAGAAAAGCTGAAAAGCATACCCTGAAAAGAGCATTCCTTTTCAAATGGAAAGTGACTCATCTCTGTTCAAACAAAACTTCCTAAGCCCTTGTGCCCCTGGCACTTTTGTGCTCCTCCTGAACCTTTCTCAAAATCCACAGAGAAAAGAGAAAGGTAGTGTTCCATTTTTGAAAGATACTATCAGGAATGGATACAATCTTAATGTTTTACTACAAAAAAGGATGAGTAATACCTGTCTTACCTTATTCCATGCTTTGTAAACACATCCACTGTGTTAAAAGAATCTTCTTCTACTCCCAGGTAAAAGTCCATCAGGGATGGTGGAATCCAGTCACAGTTATGAAGGCCTGGCTCTATGGGGACACGTGTGTACTTAATCCCATATTCCTCTAACACCTCTGCAAATACATGCCTGACCTCTGCAAGTAAAACCAGAGACTGCAGTCAGGAGTTGGATAACCAGCTTCTTGTGTCCCCTGCAAGCTGTTAGCACAGAGGCTTCTTTCCTTTCTGTGTTTAAGAAAATAAAATTTCATTTGGTTTATCTTCTGCTGAAATCCATCTGTATGGGAGTTACCTTCTATGCTGGAAAACATTTCTCCCTGAACTTCTGCTGTAGGTGCCTTGTCATTCTTCCTTTCAGCACTGAGCCTTTAGTCCAGCCCCCTTCTAAGTGAGTGACTCTGGTCTTAGAGTGCACCAGAGGTGACTGCACTGTCAGGAACAAATTCTTCAAGTCCTTGTACAGCCAGAGCAATGTTATCTGGAGGCAGTTAGTACTGGAGTGGGAAAACTTAGATTCTTTTCTCACTCCATTTTCCATCTGTGTACCACAATGACTTTATTTGCAAAACAAGGACAAAAGATCCTTGCTCATCTCTAAAGCTGAGACCTGCAGGAGGGGACTGGGGTGGGAACACAATGGACAGGATGGAGTTCTTGTAGCATCTGAAAGAGCCACCAGCTGCAAGCTCCATCATTCCAATTTAAACTGGCCAGTCTGCTGCTGGCTTTGGTCTGCCTCCTTCAGTGTGGGTGAGAACATGGAATTAGGATGCTGAGGAGAATTATTGGTCCTTGGAGGAAGAGGTGTAACCTTGGCCATTTGTGTCATTAATGCCCTGGTGCTGCTGTGGGAAGGTCCAAGGCTCCATGCAGAGTTTGGGTCTGGGCAGAACTGTGGGGTCAGGTGGGAACATTCAAACTGCAACTGCCAGCAGTGTCTTGTGGTGGGGCTTATTGCCTATACAGGGAGCTGTGGCAGGGAGAGTCCCCTCTGAGCTGAGTCTCTTACCTGCTTGGTGCTGGGAAGAAGACTTCCTTCTTACCTGGGAGTACATGGACGTGCTGGTGCCCATCCATGTGAGGAGGTAGGTGACCTGTCAGCTCATGGAACAGCTCCACCTGGGCCTTTAGCTCCTGCTTCACCTGTGCAGCAGAAAAGGGTCAGAGCAAGACCTGGCAGAGGCTGAGAGCAGGGGAGTGATGGGGCTGCTGGGACCTCACTGGGCAGGAGTCAGGATCTAGCTCGGGGAAGCAGCAGGTGCTGTGGTTGTACAGGGATGTGCAGCACTGCTGGGCTACCCAGAGCCTCCCTTGGGCACGGGGCTCTTTGTGGTACTGCTTATGGGGATGGTGCTGATGGGGATGCTCTACCTACACAGAATATTTGAACACCCATTTCTGCTTAAAATGGATGCAGTTTTGATCACCTGAACATGTTCATCCTTGCTCATGGGGCAAAACCAGCCATCTCCCTTGAGAACCAAAACTTTTCATAAGCTGATCAAAAGCCTGGTACTTACTTAGGACTTTTCTGTCATTTGCTCTTTACTGATCTCTAGGTTCTTTGTAAATACCTGTTCCAATGTCCCCTCTACCTCCTCAGATAAACAGTTAACAGTGTATACAGGCACTGAATCAGGGAGGAATGGGTTCTCAAAGGCTGCAGAGCCTTTGACAGAGTGAGGCCCAGAACCTAAAAGCCAGCTCAGGCTGCACAGGCAGAGTTCATCTCTAAGCCTACTCACAGCTGGGATCTGGGAAAGGTCCTCAGCTGTTACATGCTGGGATAAATGCAGGCTGCTTTGTATCAGAAAGGCAAGTTGTACAGCTGAATGTGGCCTTCTCCTACCTCTGACATATTCAGGAGACCTTTTGATAGAGCTGTTCTGAATCCCATTTTTCCATGGAAGAATCCATCTTGGTTGAGCAGAGACGAGTTTGTCTTGAGCACCTCACATACAGGGGAGCCCTCAGAGAGGTTGGCATGCAGGCCTATTGGGATGTTATATCTGTAAGAGAGTGAAATGTCTGCCAAGCTTTGCACCTCCCTCACTGTGGTCAAAGAGGGGGAGATTAAAGTGTAAGAACCACACTGATCTTAGAGGTGTTGCAGTACTCACTGGAGTACATCTTTGTATCTCTGCTCTGCCAGAAAGGATGACAGAGTGACCCCAACCAGAGTAGGACATCTCCAGGTAATAACCCTGAGCATTCTACCCAGGGGCAGCCTGTGAGTGCCCCCAAACCCTGTCCCCATCCTGGCTCACAGCACACAGTGTCTTGGGCTAAATGCTGTAACTGCACTCCAGGAACTGCAGTCACTGATAACCAACTGAAAAATCCAGATCCTGCAGCTTTTTCTAAAGTGCTCCATTAGCCCTTGCTAGGTATGCCCTTGAGTTGTTCACCCTGTTAAAGATGGTACATTTATGAGACATTCGAGTTTTACTTGAAGTCTCCTAAAGCTGCCCTTAAGTAGAATCCAGTAATTTAGATATAAACAGTGCCCAAGGAAGCTGTTATGGCAACAGCACAGGCTGCAGGTGGAAATACAAGGGGCTGCAGCTGGAATTGCCTGCAGTGACCAGGCTTCTGTCTACTGGAACAATCACTCGGTGAGTGGCAAGGATGAGCTGTACAGAGCAGCATCTCCCTAGCACAGCCAAAGAAGGATTAGTGCAAGGAGGCCCAAAGTGATGTGTAGAGCCTTGCTAAGGAGTCCCAGGGGTATGCCTGATTACCCAGTTGCACATTTTAAGAATGCTGTAACATTCTTAAAAAAAAAAAAAAAAGGAACTACGGAGCTGGTGTGGCTGCAGAGCTCCCCTCAGGGCTTAGCAGAGTGCTGCTGTTTCCTTCTTGGTCTGTGCTGTGGATTCCCCTACAATGAGAACAGGACTTGTGCATGCTTGGATTTGTGCTGGCTCTCATTAGCATTTCTGGAAATCCTCAGAATCAGTAGCCAAAATGATGCTTTGAAACTTTTTCCAAGACAACCCGTGGCCTCTGGCTGACCCAGTGAGTGGATGACAGAACTGCAATGTTCCATCTGTGCTGCCCAATCTGAGTCATGGTGCAGAGTGAATTTCAAGGCAACAAGTCTGTGATGTTTTAAATCCTTCTTGGAACTTCTGCACGGAGCTGTTAAAAGTGGGTGTGGTGTGTGTCCCTGGTACAGCCCTTGTACCACAAGGAGAAAACAAAAACCATCTCCATTGAGGCAAAGGGTGCAAAACCGAGATCTTCCCCTTGTCTGATATCTGAAGCTGACTGGTGAAGCACCAGCTCACTGGAGACAGGACTGTGGATGGATTAGACCAAGTCAGAGTCATTTAGCTCATTCAGATCCTAAGGCTTTGGCCCTTGAAGGACTGAAATTCTTTTTTCCTGGCTCTTCCCTTGTCTTGTGATCCAGGCAGATGGTGCAGTCAGTTGCTAGATACTACTTCTCAAAGACATAAATGTTAGGAGTCAAATAGTATGCACAGCTCTGTGAAACAAAATTAGTCCTTTGTGTGATTAAGAAGCTTGAATGTTTGTTTAATGGAGCAAAACAGCTTGTGGAGAAAAAGGTCCTCTCTGGCTTCTCTGATCTGGTGATTTCTGTGCAGCAGGGCCTGATTGTTTCACCGATGATAAATGTTCATCATAACGAGGGCCTGAGCACATGTGCACAGCAACTCCTGGCTAGAACAAGAAGTGAAAGGTGTGTCACTGGGGGTGACAGGCTGCAGGGCAGCACAGGAGGCAGCTACAGTGCAGAAGGGCTGCTGTGGCAGGAGGGCTTCCCCTCCATCCTGTGACCAGATGGGCACCCTGCACAAGCCCAAAGGCAGAGGGGAAGCCTGTGGTTTTGTTTTGGTTTTCTTTTAGAAATCCACCCCAAATTATTTATTGTGTCTCTGGGAAGCTCTTACTGCCTCAGATGGAGTATTATTTGTACCACAGCCAGTGCTGTTTGCAAGAAAAAAAGGATTCCTGTGTTACCATGAATCAGCAGATGGACTTTTTCTGTTGAGTACTCTCTTTCTCATGTGTTGTGGGAGGGCAAGAAATGAACAGCTGAGCCTCTCAGTGCTGTCTCCCAGGAGCATCAAATGAACTGCCTCCAATTGTGCAATGCCTCAAATGCTGTGAGAGAGGCTATTTCCAGGAGAAGGCAAGTCCCTCTGACAGGTGTGGGACACCAAGGAGCCAAGGGCTGCACTGAGGAATATGAGAGCAGCTCCTGGCCAGAGCCGAACCCAGCCCCAGAGCTGGGGAATGTGCAGAATGTGGAAGTGCAGAGAGAGCTGGCCTTGTCCTCGGGTAAGAGGAGACCCTGACTGTAACATTAGAGCGTGTTTCAGAGCTTTGCCTAACACCAACTGAATATCTTAATAGTTTTCTCGTGGAGTCAGTCCTGGTTTGACAGACTGCGCATGCTGAGACGTCTGGAGAGGAACTGCTTGTGTTTAATGGCTCTGGGATAGAGGCACTGAAAGCAAAACTCAAAATGCTGCACATGAGAAACTTGTTCAGAAATATTCATCTATAGGAGGTGCACAGAAGAAGGCATGCTGGGAAGGTTGTAAGGATATAGGGAGAACGGCAGATCAGTAGGTACAGCAGAGTTCTACTGCAAGCTCACAGGGAAAAAAGTCAAGGTGCAGGAATATCCTGAAAGGGCCCACTTTTCAGAGCACATATGATTGTTTCTGCTACAGAAATAGACTTTGCAGTTGCCCACATCTTTCAAAAGACTGTAAAATAGCTGCTAATTTGTTGGCTGAAATACTGAAGCAGAGACCAGCAGCTCAAGCAGCTTACATAGCATGTGATGCTGCCCTGGGACCAGAGCTCAGCTGTTGTGGGTTTGGCCTCATATTCCTCTGCCCAAGCCGTTTCCAGATGGGACAGGATGAGCCCTGCTGGTCACTGTTGGTTATTAACTGCTAATTGCTCACACAAAATGAAAAAAAAAAAAAAAAAAAAAAAGGATTGGCATTGGGCTTCAGGCAACAGTTTAGTTTCTGCACACAGCTACCATTGCCGAAACAAAATGATGTGAAGAATCTACTTGGTCTCCCTAAATCCTTTTTGGTGACTATTTTAAGCTGCAATGACCCTTCCAGTCTGTTTGGAGAGGCCCCTCTGTGTTTGCAATTCTGTCCCAGTGCCCCAGGGAATGCAGAGATGAAGCAGGATGCCACAGGACATTGGCTACAAGTATGTGCTCCTACAGCAGGAGCAATATTAGACTGAGATGCTTGGGAACTTATGGAGAAGAGGTTCAGGCCACTGAGGTCAATGCACTAGTGAGCTGTTTGCACTGAAAGTTGCTGTTACCTCTGTGGCTCTCTTCTCAGCATTCCCTGTAGAGGTAGGGGGGGGAAAAGGAGAGGCTTGTGCAGGAGGAAATATCCTTACAGCAGGTGCTAGAAGGAATTCACCCTGGAAAGATTTCTGAGTCAGCAGGCCCAGTCCAGTTATCAAAGAGAAAGGAAATACAATCAGTTAAACTGCTTAAACTGCTTCCTTTTCAAGTACTTGCTTGTTTTGCCACACAAGTGCTCTGAATAAATGTCTCTGCTGAGGCAACGTGCAGCTGCAATCCCTGTGCATTGGCCCTGGGGATGGGCACTGCACTGAGTCACTCTGTGGTTGGTGGATGAGTAACAGTGTCCTGGGTCCTGCCTGGCCATGCCACAGGACAGTTGCAATGGCTGTGGGAATTAGGAGATTTGCCAAGCACTGTTCCAATTGCCTTGCTGAAGGCTGGATGCTCTGGCATAAGCATGGCACTTTACCCTTTCCCTTAACGGGCAAACAGATTCCACCTTCAACAACCTATTTGTATCATCCAGGAAACTGCTGATCATCAGGTTCAGCCCAAGTGTCAGCCAAGTCAGAGCCTCATGTAAATATCTGTATCTCAACCTCTTGCTCCAGTGAACATCCAAGTGTCTGAAGCCAGACAAAGCAAGACTTTGAGTAAAAATGTGCACTTCTTAGTTTCCTTATGTTGGCATTTGTATACTTCCTCACACACACTTTCACCATTCAGTAATATCTGTCTTTCATCAAATAGCATATTTTCTTGCTCTATTACTGCTAAAAACCTATTTTTTTCTGCCAGAAGTGCTCTAAAACCTCTGCAGTGTTGAGAGCTGGTGCTGTAACATAGATAAGGGACCCAAGTTTCTGTTGTAATTACATCTTTGTATCAAGTGCAGCTCCTGTGTCTGTAGCCTTACATCAATAAAATGGGCTGTTGCCAGTAAAGTCAATATGATCTGGGATTCTAGTGTCAGGCTTCAGATTGGGTCCCACCCCTATCCAAACAGTTCAGCAGAGGAACTGTCTGCTGTGTGATTAACAGTCACATACAAGGGTTGATGAGAAAGCATGAGAGATTTCTAGATTAGTCAGATGTTAACTGGGAGGGTCAGAATTAAATCACAATTTACACACACATTTTGCAATTAGTGTTGATGGGAAAGAAAATAAAAACAGAGAGAGTGACTAAATGTGGCTTTCTTAGATTCCTCTGTTACATGTACCCAGACGTTGTGGGGGCTTCGGCTGATGTTCAGTATTACATTTTTAAAAACACCCAGGAAGACTGAGGTTGTATTCTAAAATATGTCACTCTTCATAAGCTATTTGGACACAAATGGAAAAATGTCCTAAAGCTCAGTGACACCTGAGCTGTTTGATGTAAAGGGGAAGGGGTGGGGGGGATATAGCAGCAAACTGTTAGGAGTCTCTATTTCTATCTCTGTATTTCTAAGGAAAAATTAAGGCATCTCTTCATTTCAGATTACAAAACAACCCTTCCAGTTTCTGGGAAAGGCTCTGGAATAATCATCAGGAAGTCTGGCTGACTTCAAGGCAGGGCCTGTTAAGTAGAAAATTGAGATTATATTATATGGATAAGCAGGAAATCACAGTCAGTCAAGGCCCCATAAAGAGGAAAGTTTTGAATTACTGAAAAAACCCTCAACCCACAATGGCAGTCTGTTCTCCCACCTGCTGCTCTGGTTATGTTCTGCTCTGGCAGATGCTATCAATAGGTTTGTCATTTGGTGATGGATCAGGCCTCTGTTGAAACTTCTCTGTTGCCAGAAATGAGTGTGCCCCTTCTTTCAGCCCAGTTGTGACAGTGGATGAGGAAAGCCCAAGGTGCTGAGCCTGAATGTTAAGGAAAGTGTATTTTTTTACTGCTGAGTTCTGCTGTTCTGCAGTTGGCTTGTGTTAGAGCTGATACAAAGATCTGTTGACTATCATCACATGTCTGCCAAGGCTTTTAATCAAGATTTGGGGCAACAGATGGTATACCCAGAAACTACAGAATTATTGTGAAAATGAAAGGAAGAAAGAAATTTCAGAGGAACTGTGTTCCTTTCTGAAGGATGCACATTCCTAACATTGTAGGGCAGCATGAGGTGCTTAGGAAGGAAAAGTTGTGTACTTATTAATTAGCTCTGCCTGTGTCCAATTAACTTAAAACCAGGTGAGGAGTGACAGCCTAAGACTTGCAGTTACAAGCAATCATGTAATAGACAGTTTATCAAGACGCCATAAGAGCAGTCCATCACTGACAATCCTGGCACCATGTGTGTGAAAGACCAAATTCCACAGCACTGGAATGTGCCCCAGGAAAGGACAAGCTACTTGCTTTAAGCCTCTTCTCTCAGCTGGGGATAGATCCACTCTTCCTGCTTACACCACTGGTCAAGGCTGAAGAGGGGAAGACAAACATGAGGAGAAAAAGACCAACAGGCAGACTTTCATCCCATAAAAGAAAAAGCCTCAATATTTACGGTGGGATGGGAGATGTCACCAAGCAGGGGAAAGATGGGATAATATTGGCAAGGCAGTCAAGCAAGTGATACTTTCCCATTTCTGCACCGAAGGATGAGGAGGACTCAATGACATTTCTAGCAAGCCTGACCTATTTGTCATCTGTGTAGAAAGAGTTTGCAGTCAGCCTTTGTAACAAGAACAAACATCTCAGGGATGACATGGGGTTTGTTTACACACACAGGTGCCAATTAGCAGCAGCTGAAGCTGGGCTTGCAGTACAATGAGGAAACCTCTTCTCCACACCTACTAATGCTCCTGCCATGGCTGGGTAGGGCTGAATACACCTGCAGAGAGTTACACAAATGAGGAATTGTAGAACCTGTGCTGTTGATTTTCAGAGCTGGCAGATATTCCCAAAATCACCCTGCCTGTATGCTCAGAAACAGATTTAAATCCATTTCATTCACATTGACAATTCAAAATTACATTTCCCCCATGCCCACCCCCCCACCACCACCAAAATCAAAGAATGTAATTGTAGCAGCAGGCTGCAGCCTCTGTGGTCCCCTGCCCTCTAACCTGGCTTTTCACACCCGTATCAGCTGCCAGCACCAGTGTCATGACCTGGATTCAAAGATGCTTTTTAAACCCCTGATTACATGGCCTACTTCCTGGTTATGGAAATGAGGCCAGGTGGATTCTATTTTAAAAGCCTGCTAAAGACCATGGCTAAAATAGCTGACAGTATTACCAGACCATTGGGGCTTAAAGGGTTTCACAGTGCCTCTGCGTCTGAGAGATGTGCTGGTTTTATCTCTGTGTTTTATGTTTCATTTACTAATAGGATTTTAGGAACCTTACTGGTGTTGTGCCTCTCCCTTTCTCATTCCCAGGCAGTTCCTCCCTCAGTGTTTGTGGGGAATCTCTAGCCTTTTTACAGACCAGATTGCCACTAACACGGCACCCTGGCTTTCCTCCACCACCCTACTCCAAAGAAGCTACAAGCAATTTCCAAGTACTTCTGAAATCACAGCAAACTGAGGAGAGATGCTCAATGAGAACAAGGTCAGCAGGACTCTCATGAAACTCTTCCCCACAGCAGCTGCATTTGAAGCATAAGGTCTCAGTTTATTTAGTAGCAATACAGCTCCTTTCCTTTTCTGCTTTCCTAAATTGTTTCTCAACCCTGATGTTCTTTCTTTCAGGACATATTCTTGCATCCAAGCACCTGCCCACACCAGAGTTGAAGGATTAGCTGGGTTTTACCTCCTAAACACAAATAATGCTTCCTATTAAAGGATTTGCTGGACTAGACTATGAGACTGACACGTAGCATTTGATCCACTGCAGAGCTAACTGTGCCAACAGCCTCTGAAGTTGGTGAAGAAGTGAAGGTGGTAGGTACAAGGTATTGTCCCTTTCTTTATGTATGCATTTTTACAGATATGTTTTAATGAGCCTAGAATTAATAGAACTATTGATGTGCTTTTTTTAAAGAGGTTTACAGGGTGGGGAAAAAGTCAAGCTTTCCACTGCCTAGTTTTATAAATAAGCTTTTGCAGAATCACACCTTTGCCTAATTCTGCAATGAGCCTGGCTGACCTTGTGTTCAACCTGGGTGAAATGGATCAATTAAATGAGCTTTAAAGACTTGTGCTTTTATGCTCTTATACTTTTAGGGGTAGCAGATTAGTCTGAGTATATAATGTGCACCTTCCTTCTGATTATGCATTTTTAGAAGTGGGGAAGGAGAAAGTCTGACAAACCCAAATTCTACTAGTCAAATAGTGGAAATGACTTCCTATCCTAAGGGGGGGGGGGGGGGGAGAAAGGAGCAGTGGCCAATACTAGAGAAAGACCATTACTGGTATTAGTTAGCAGACCACTAGTTTTACTATGAAGAGTCTTAGTAAATGTGTCTGAACACAGTTTTCTTATACCAGCCTGAGCTTTGATACAGTGCTTATTTTGGGGCTACAAAATACTAAATTTCCCAGGCTTGTTTTTTCGTGGAGACTGTCCACAAAGGAGCTAAAGAAAGTAGCTTACCTCCTTGCCAGCTTGGCTGCATCTGCTGCAGCACTTCCGTTGACTAGAAGGGACACGTTAGATACCGCACCAGCCAGGAAACAGTCCACGATGCCTTGGTTTCTCCGAGGGCAATAGCCGAAGTCATCTCCAGTTACTATTAGCTTTACCTGAAGCATCCTTAGATGTCATCCCTGGGAAAAAAAAGTAAAAGGAGGTTAAATCGGAACACTCGGCAGCCTGCAGATCACAGGCAAACAGGAAAAGACAGGCTTACCGCGGGCAAACCCAGTCGTGACTCAGCCCCTGACTAACTCCTCCTGCTCCACCTCAGCCCGCCGCTGTCTCGCAGCTCGCACAGCGGTAGGATTTGCGCGTGGCCGGCGGGCTCACACCATCCCTGCCAGCTCCTTCCGGAGAGCACCAGCCGTGCCCTCCCCTGTGGGGGCAAACCCTTGCGTGCACTTTGTACCTCTGCGATGAGGAGCGAAAGCTCAGGGACTCGGTGGAATGATTTAATCGATCTAGGGTGCGTCAGAGGGTCAAATTCCATTCCCGGGCACACCCTCGCCCGCGGTGCCCAGTGAAGTGGCACGGGTGCGCATCACCTGAGGCAACCGTGCAGCCGTGACGTCTTTGCGGCCACCGATCCCCAGCTCTATCGGGCGCGGCCAGAAGGGGTGCGGGCCGTGCCCCTGGGGAGAACCGGGACGGAGCAGCCTCCGGCGGCCCGGCCCTGCCTTCCCGCTGCGGCCAGCCCCCCTCCCGCGCCCGGGGCGGTGCGTACCTCCGCTCCGGCCCGATCCGGGTCCCAGGGCCGCCGCCAGGTGTGGGCGGCCGCGGCCGCCGCTGCCCCTGGGTGGACGCTGGCCCCGGCCGCGGAGCTGTGCCCGCGCCGCCCGGCCGCGCATCCCCCTGCCCGCGCTCCGAGCGGCCCCAGGCGGGAGCTCCCGCAGCGAGGCGAGCACGGGGCGGCCCCGCCGCAGCGCCGGCGCCTCGGAGCGCGGCGAGCACCGGGGAGGCCCCGCCGGCGGCCCCTGGCGGCGGCGGCCCGCAGCGCCGCACGGCCCGGTGCGGCCCGCCCCGGGGGCACCCCCGCCGCTCTCTGTGGCGGTGTCTGCTCCAGATTCCAGAGGTGAGATCCGCCTGTGGCTGAGGGTGGGACGAGCAATTTAGTTCGTGCTTTGTGCTGGCTTCAGCGCAAAACTGATGATCCCAACGACGCCACGGATATATAATCCTGCAATCAGTGGCCGTCACAGCAGCCACTTGCTTGTTTCCCCCCCCCTCCCCCTTGGTTTGCTGGCAGTGTACGCTCAGTCTGACTCCAGAGTCGCAGGGCAGCAAACCCTGGCCAGGAGGTCCCATGGCTCTTGGTGCTGGGCTAGAGAAGGGCAGGGAGAACAGATGAGAGTTTCACGAAGGGCAGCTTCTAACATGCTGTCATTCAGTGCTGGATGTAAGCCAATCCTCCATCAGGCTGCATGTAAAATCTTATTTGTCCTGGCATTGAACTGCTTTTTCTTACTGCAGAAAAGCTATTCTGGATCTTTCAGAATGAAAGCAAAAGTGCTAAGTACTCAGTACTTGAAATGGAGAGTGGAAGATACTGTTAGCCTGCATTTTTCACCTCTGGAAGAGGATGAAGTTCTATCAAAGCAGAACAACCCCCTTCTTGGTCTGTAGTGTTATCACGAAATATTCACCCACTTCTGATATTGCAGGAGAAACAACAAACTCATGTTTGAGGTAGGGAGAGTGGCAGCTCAGAAAGTGTCGTGGTAACATGCCCATGGATCCAGGGTAGCTGTCTTGGTGTTTGCTGTAACTTGTTCCAGGAAGCAGGGATCACACTGGGACTGGGACTCTTCCACGGATGATGGTGATTTCCACCTCTGAACCTGTGCCAGCATGGAGGTAAGTACAGAAATAGCTGACAAGCCAAGCACTGGCTTCTTGGAAGAGCAGCTGGAGTGAAATGGGTTTGAAAAGGCTTTAAGGGCCATTTCTGTGGGAATGGACTGACAATCCTGCTGCTTAATTCATGTATAAAGAATGTATAAAGAAACCAAAGCCTACAGGTGTCTCCTTTTTCAGCAGAGTTCAGTTCCTAAAAGACAGCCAGTGTTGCCCATGCCCCAAAGTCAAGGACATGACTTGTAGGCACAGCCAGAGACTGACTGTCTTCAGCAAAGCAAGGACCATCAGTTCGGAGACAGAAGCACACTTCAGCTGAGGAAATTGCGCCCTTTTCACACCTGAAGTTTGAAACATCTGTGTGGGGGCATGAACACCTGTGGGAGTAGTGGTTTTCCAGGTCTGTCTCCTAACCAGGAATTTGGAATCACTGAGTTGAGGTAGGTTTCACCCCTGTTGATCTTTAGGCTCTCATCAATTGCAGTCCACTTAGCAAACTGCTACAAAACTTTGTTTCCATTAGCCTGAGGACACTTTGAGGGGCAACTAAGTTTTGGATGACAATTTGTAAGTTTATTTTGATACTTTGAAGGATAAAAATAAAATCAGAATGAGTGGTAGCAATATTGTACATGGTAGAATTTGGTTCCTAGGCTGTGCTCTCCCTATAGGCCCCGAAATGGGCAGCACTGGGAGCATGGGAGACTTCTGCTGCATCAAGAGGGGACAGCTGTTGTCACTTTCTTACTATTTCTTGTTCTTTCCTGCTCATGTAAATGAGCAATGACTACTGGAAATAATGGTGAGAGCTGGAAGACAGCCTTCTGCCTCTTCAGTGACATTTTTTCTTAGGAAAAAATTATATGAAATGAAATTCAAAACAGATGATGCTAAAATGCTATAGACAACTTGCTAAATCTTCATTCAGGCAATTCCTGTGAGCTTTTCTGTCATTTGATAGTTGTATGGCTCTGTTACAGAAAAGTTTTTGATGTTCTGTAAAGGTTTCCAGTGCCCTTGGCATTTCAGAGGAGATATTTGTGCACCTGCCACTTGCTTCCCCTTCTGGGAGATGAACGACACAGCCTGCCCACATTCCCCAAGAGGCTTCACTTACTGATGAGTGCTGTTACTGTAACAGCTGAAGTCAGCACAATTCTGAAGTAATGTCATGAATCATAAAATAAGCACCTCCTTTCTTTGCCAATGCAAACTCTGGGGTTTTCTGCCTCTTTCTGGAATTGCCAGTGCTCTCTGCCTCTGCACAGGTGAGAGGCACAACATAAGACTCTTAGACAAAGCTTGGCTTCTCAGCCTTCTTAGCCTTAGTATGCATTTAATGCTATTAATGGTAACATCCTTCTTAAATATTTCATGCACTTCCTGGAGGCTTTTCTTTTCTGATTACATACCTGTTTATCCAGCTCTCCTTCCTGCCACTGGAAGCAAATGTTCCCCAGCAAGCAAACCTTGCCCCTGTGGCACATCCCCTTAGCAGCAGTGCTCTCTCTGCAGCCTGCGCTCACAGCTGGCTGCCAGGATTGCCCTTGCAGCTGAGCCTCACAGAGCCCAGGGGTGAAAGGCCCTTACAAATTCAGCCTGGAGCTGAAAGGCAAGGCAGACTTCCTCTGGACAGTCTTTCCTCTGCAGTGAAGACAGGCACATTGGCCAGGATTTCTGGTGGAGCTGCATAAACCAGGACATGGACTAAGGAGAGGCTGCATCTTCCAACTTAACTAAAACAAAACACAACCCTACATCAGCTTAGCTGCAAAAGCCAGCAGGAGCTTTCACCATCCTCAAGTGCTTCACTGCTTTTGAGCTTGAATTTATTTCCTGAACTTTGAGCTAATCAGTAGAAATGTTGAGGTTTCCTGTATTTCACAAAAGTGTTTTCCAACAATTACTGCTTCCAGTAGTACATGGTCTGTTTACATGTTGACATAAAAAATGTGTTTTCTTTTTCTTGTTCCCTTGGCTGCAGTTAGTTAGTTCATCTGGGATTACAATGGTAGCACAGTAGGACTTTGTCTTTTCCTTGAATGAAATTTTGTTGAAAGTGTAAACTGTAAAAGGCATTGAAATTAGACAAAATAAAATCCATTTTTTCAATGAACACTAACATTTTCTTCTCTGTCCCAGCCTCAGAGGTTTTGTAA